>NC_073377.1:21564824-21927324 GCF_028641065.1 Leucoraja erinaceus
CTCACACTTTACTCACAGGGCACTTCCCTCACTCACTGCCGCTCCCTAAGAGCAGTCTTGCTTAAATTGACTGATAAATTGCCTGATTTACCAATTTACAAACCAAATTCCTCAGTTTTCAACTGTTTTCCCGGCACTGACTCACTTCTCTCCTCCCACTCGGGCTAGAGCCAATCAGTCTGATCTCTTGCTAATCTCCTCCTGCTGTTGCTCCCAAATCTACAGCAGTTCTGAGAAGTATGAAACTGCACTTGAATTTGGTGGCCTTGCACCCTGCTTGAAATGGAATTTCAAGGAATAGCTGTGAGTCAATTGCCAGCCCACCAGCTGTCAGTGAGCTGCCAGCACATCAGGCTTGAGGGGCTGAGCTGCCACCCCAAGAATCCCTTCAGCCCACAACACCCATACCAGCGCTCCAGAAAGCCCCACCCCCACTGGCCACCAATATTGGAATTGGTGGACAGGTGGAATATTGTGTTGGGGGACCAGCCCTCCCTTGTGAACATGGGACCCAACGGGTCCCACTTAGTCTAGTTATATATTTTTTAAACTTCTGTTTTAGCTTCTGAGTTAGAATACATCTTGAATACTACTGCAACATGAATAATTTCAAACATTTGAAATTGCAACCGAGCAAGTAAGAATTAGTAATTACATTGCTGTCCTAGCACAATATAAACCAATTGAAGGGGACCATATTAACCGATGCACTGGTCTGCTCCTATTACCATTGATCAAAGAGATGGTAACCAGGCAGAATAGAGCAATGGCATCTACTGTTATTGCAGAGGACACAACATGAAGGTTAGCAATTCTACCCAAGAATGAAATAGGGCTCAACGAATGGATTCCCAGGGATTCACAATTGTTACCTCACTTTACTTAGGGCTGTATGTATCTCATGTCCAGTAGGAGATAGAGGAACAGACATGTAGACAGATTACAGAACGGTGCAAAAGCAACAAAGTTGTTGAAATGAGTGACTTTAACGTCTTTAATATTGACTGGAACTTAACTCGGTACGAAAGGTTTATTCAGGGCAGAATTTGTTGGATGTACCCTGGAGGAATTCCTAAAAGGGACTACAAGGGCCAACAAAATGTAATTGGTGAGTAGGATTGCATAAAATACAAAAGATTTTTATATGTACATTAACCAATAAGAGGGAACGGGAGAGGGTGGGTCCAAACAAGGATTGTATGCTTGGAGGCAGCACATGTAGACAAGGTACTATTTTGCATCTTATTCACTCAGGAAAAGGACATAGAAAACAATGTGATTACAAACTGCAAGGGTAGTTTGAGATCGAGGTGATGACAATAGGTCATTTAGAAATACATTAAGGTGGATAAATCCCCAGGGCATGATGGGATTTACCCATGGTTATTCAGAGAGGAAAGAGCGGAAATTGCTGGAGCTTTGACAAAGATCGTTTTATCTTCACTAGCCGCTGGTAACATCCTGGAAGACTGGAGAGTGGCCAATGTTGTTTATGAGAAGGAGAGTAGAGATAATCCATAACATTATTGACCAGTGAGCCTCACGTCAGTGGTAGGGAAGCTATTAGAGAGCATCCTTTGGGTTAGGATTTACTCTCATTTGGAAGATAATGGGATAATTAGAGATAGTCAGCATGATTAAGAATAGTCAGTTTTGCTTTGTCCACAGCAAGTCATGTCTTACAAACTTGAGGGTTTTTTTTAAAAGGATACAACAAAGGTGATGGATGAGGGCAGGGCAGTGGATGCTGTCTACATGGAATTTAGTCTGGCATATGGAAAAAGCCCCTCGTGTTATGCTGACCCAGAAGTTTAAGACGCATGGGGTCCACTGTGACCAGGTAATTTGGATTCAGAACTAGCTGACTCATAAAAGACAGAGGGTTGTGGTGGGAGTTATTTTGGCTGGAGATATATGACCAATAGAACTTTGTTATATGTGATATATATATAAATGACATGGATGCAAATGTAGTTGGGTTGATTAGTCATTTTACAAATGACACCAAAATTGATGGAGGGTCTCGACACAAAACGTTACCTATTCCTTCTCTCCAGAGGTGCTGCCTGTCTCGCCGAGTTACTCCAGCATTTTGTGTCTATCCAAAATTAATGGAGTTGCGGACAATGAGGAAGGCTGTTAAAATATAGAGCTGGAGATAGATCAGCTACAGAACAGGGCAGATAAATGGCAGATGGAGTTTAATATGATCAAGTGTGAGGTGCTGCACTTTGGGAGGTGGAATGTAGGGAGAAAGTATACCGTTATTGGCAAGATCCGTAACAACATTGATGTAGTTCCCTCAATAATAGATGACATAGGGTCATAGGTGATAGGAGTAGAATTAGGCCATTCGGCCCATCAAGTCTACTCCACCATTCAATCATTGCTGATCTATATCTCTGTCCTAACCCCATTCCCCTGCCTTCTCCCCATAACCACTGACACCCGTACTAATCAAGAATCTATCTATCTCATTCAGCCCATCATGTCCACTCGACCATTCAATCATGACTGATCTATATCTCCCTTCTAATCCCCTTCTCCTGCCTTCTCCCCAGTACCTCTGTCACCGGTACTAATCAAAAATCTATCTATTTCTGTCTTCAAAATATCCACTGAATTTGCCTGCACAGCCTTCTGTGGCAAAGAATTCCACAGATTCACCACACTCTTACTAAAGAAATTCCTCCTCATCTCCTTCCCAAAAGAATGTCCTTTAATTCTGAGGCTATGACATCTAGTCATAGACTCTCCCACTAATGGAAACATCCTCTCCACATCCCTCAATGTCCCCTCAATGTATTCTTCAATAACCCGAGTCTTCAACAGATGGAATACCAACAGATAAATGAAAACCAGAAAAATATAGATAATTGAAATCTGAAAACCAAAATAATACTGGAAACATTTAACAGGCTAGGCACCGGTTGTAGGAAAGAGAAACAGAATTAATGTTTCGGTTATAGACTTTTTGTCAGAATAGGAAAATAAAGGAAGTTAAGGGCCTGTCCCACGAGCATGCAAACCAGAAGCAGGGGCCGCGCGGAGGTCGAGTGATCCCCGTACAGGGCCGGTTCCACCAGCATGCGACTGCATGTGGCGAGCGCGACTAAACCGGAAGCGGGGGCCGTGCGGACGTCGAGTTATCCTGTACGAGTTGACGTGAAGTTCGAGCGAAGTCCATAGGAAGTTCGCGCTAGGCATATGCCGTCAAGACGGTGCGTAGGGCGTCAAGACGGTGCATGCAGCGTTGAGACAGTGCGTACACCCGTCGAGGCAGTGCGTACGGCCTCAATGCGGCTGCGGGCCGGCAGGCCGTTGTCGCGCGGAATGTTTGAACAGTGTCAGTTTTTCGGAACCCCATGCGATGTCGGGACCAGCTCCGCACAACTCCATACGGTTCCGGCGATCGAAGTAGGACCGGCCCCGCGAGGCCGTACGGCTCAAGCGACCTCGTTAGGTCACACTTGTCGCATGCAGTCGCATGCTTGTGGGACAGGCCCTTTAGTTAGTTTTAAATTGCAGACAGGGTGGAGGAGGGATGGTACCTAAAATCATGCTGATTTTATTGTCAATGTGTACAGGTATGGGTGAGGTACCAGTACAATGAAAAGTCCTACTTACAGCAGCATCACAGGCAGATGGTCTCAAACAAACACACAAAACATAAATTATGCAAGACAGCAGAAGAAGAAATACTGCAAAAAATAGATATTAAAGAAAAACAAACATGTCCATGGTGGAAAAAGCATTATTAGCAACATCACCATGGCAACACAGTCTTACCCTGTCAAATATATTTATTTGTCCTCTTCATCCCTTTGCTCTTCCCACACCATAAAAAGACGAGGATAGACACAAAATGTTGGAGTAACTTAGCTGGTCAGACAACATCTCTGGAAGCCCAGGAGAGAAAGGTCAGTATGGGAATGAGAAGGGGAGTTAAAATGTTTGGCAACTGGGAGACCATGTAGGCCAAGGCGTACTGAGCATAAGTGTTTAATAAAACAATTGCCGGGTCTATGTTTGGTTGTTTTCTCTCCTTCCCAGTTTTGTGTAAGGGCATTTGATCTAGATCGTCATAGAAACATAGAAACATAGAAAATAGGTGCAGGAATAGACAATTCGGCCCTTCGAGCCAGCACCGCCATTCAATATGATTGTGGCTGATCATCTTGCTGAGCGTTTTCAGCATTTCATGTTTATGCCTCAGTACTAAAAAGATGTACAGTAAAAGGTAAGAACCAAACCGATCAGAATATGGAACTGCTCAGAACTATATGGCCACTGTTGGTCCAGTGTGCTTTTTTCAGTGCTTTTGTGTGTCCCAGTAAAAGGTACAATGCAGCACGTCATCAACTTGACTATTAATACTTTTGAAAGTAATTATGTATTGACAGGCACTCATTTGATTTTCAGTTGAGACCCTTCCTCAGACTGTAACCCACTTCTACCTATCAACCGTTACCCATTGCTTGAACCAATATATACCTCCCTACATTCTCCACACATCCTTTATCTTCTCCCCCATTTGCTTCTAACCGCATCTACCCTCCTTTTACTGGTTTATGTGCAATTTTCTTTTACCCGGTGGCCCCACTTTACAAGAGTGGTCTTTGTCCTGACTCACTAATTCTAGACGTCAATCAACGATGACAGGAAATTAACCATCGGTTATTTATGTGTATGCAATGCTATATCGCTGTTAATTCTTCCTGAGCTCCCAATGAACTGTTAATTCAGGACAATGTTCTGAGAATAGACACAAAATGCTGGAGTAACTCAGCAGGACAGGCAGCATCTCTGGAGAGAAGGAATGGGTGACATTTTGGGTCGAGGTCCTTATATTCACTGGAATTTAGAATGATGAGAGGGCATCT
Source organism: Leucoraja erinaceus (assembly GCF_028641065.1). Classification (NCBI taxonomy): domain Eukaryota; kingdom Metazoa; phylum Chordata; class Chondrichthyes; order Rajiformes; family Rajidae; genus Leucoraja; species Leucoraja erinaceus. The sequence goes on from NC_073377.1 coordinate 21,569,708, forward strand.
TATTGACACACATAAGATTCTTAAGGGATTGGACAGGCTAGATGCAGGAAAAATGTTCCCAATGTTGGGGGAGTCCCGAACCAGGCGTCACAGTTTAAGAATAAGGGGTAGACCATTTAGGACTGAGATGAGGAAAACCTTTTCACCCAGAGTTGTGAATCTGTGGAATTCAATGCCACCTGGCTGTGGAGGCCAATTCACTGGATGTTTTCAAGAGAGAGTTAAATTTAGCTCTTAGGGCTAATGGAATCAAGGGATATGGGGAAAAAGCCGGAACGGGGTACTGATTTTGGATGAACAACGATGATCATATTAAATGGTGGTGCTGGCTCGAAAGGCCGAATGGCCTACTCCTGCACCTATTTTCTATGTTTCTAAGTTTGAAATGGCCTGTTCATAGAACTGAGATGAGGAAAAACTTTTTCACCCAGAGAGTTGAATCTGTGGAATTCTCTGCCACAGAAGGCAGTGGAGGAGAATTCACTGGATGTATTCCAGAAAGAGCTTAGTTACTCCAGCTTTTTGTGTCCAGCTTTGGTTTTAACCAGCATCTGCAGATCCTTCTTACAGAAAACACATCAGATTTCCCTAACAAAAATAATTTATGTAATCAGGATTATTATTACTCTAAGTAAAAGAAAAGTAAATAATACTCACCTTTCTAAAATGGATGTGGATCTTTGAAAACTGGAAATGCCTGTAATACTGCACCTGCTGAACGAGCTGCTACCAGCACGAACGCTTTGTAAGCAGGTTATCCAAAGCATTGAGCGTGGTGATATTCATTCGTGCAGCTAGTTGAAAAGTTTTGTAGCCGATGATCTATTGAAACTCTTTCTTTCTTGTCTACACTGCACAACATGTTAATTGTCTCTGAAACTCAAGCTACACCTTTGTACTTCCTCTTTGGCAGGTTGCCAACAGTAAAAAAAACATTTCTTAAAGCTGGGTCGTCATACATTCAGCTGTTTGCCGTGTAGAAATCCTGTAAAAACAAAACTTCTGAATGTGAATCAGTCTGAATATTTCAAAGTGTACTATTACTGGCAAAGGCTTTCAAAATAGTATAGTGACAATTTCAGTTAAAGCCTGAGAGAGATAACTTGGTTTAAGATTGCCAAGGAACTAATATCTCCTATATTAGCATAAGACCATGTGATGTTTAGTATATTACCATAAACAGTGCAGACTTCCCCTATGTCAAATAAAAGCTGGGAGTTTAAAATACAAGTGTGCATAAACAAGGAAGATGTTCATACCCATTGTGTTATTAGGAATGATTATATCTCAACCTTCCCAGGGAGTTTATTTCTAACTAAGCCAGCCATTTTAGAAAAACCTCATCATAGATATTACATAATTGACTCCATAGATCTATGAAAATAATAGTGTAATGTACTAATATGGGACAGAGGTATATCTTTATTCCACCAGGATGTTGATATCACTTTGGAAGTACACATATCCTGTACTAATGATAAAATCTGACTTCATCTGGACTCAGTGGTTAGGCCTTGATTCCAAAACCGATCGAACAGTCCAATGAGGTTTTATGGGTCAAACTTAGAAACAGGAAGCAAATGATCACTTTAATGGGACTATATCATAGACCTTCAAATAGTCAGCGTGAATTAGATGAGCAGATGTGTTGGAAGATTGCAGATAGCACCTATTTTCTATGTTTCTATGTAACTATGTTTCTAAAGCTTCTTTGTAAAGAGCCGTACTAGAGAGAGTGCAATGCTGGATCTTAGTGAACAAGGTAGGACATGTGAATGAAGCGTCAGTGGGGGAGAACTTTGAGGCAAATAACCACAATGCTATTAGTTTTTAAGTAATAGAAAAGGATAGGACTGACAGACAGGTTAAGCACCTAAATTATAGGGATTTTGGAGGTATTATGTGGGAACCTGTTGAGGTCCATTGGAACAAAGAACATAGATCAGTACAGTGCGGGAGCATGCCCTTTGGCCCATAATATACTAATTTAATATACTGCTATCAGACCTCGCCTCAACCTCTGGTATTCCAGAGAAAACAATCCAAGTCTAAATCTAATACTCTTTAATCCATGCATCATTCTGGCAAACCACCTATACACTTTCCAAATGTGCAGGGGGTTGTGGGGGCGGGGGAGGTGTGGGAGCAGGGGGATGTTGTAGAGGGGAGAGGGGTGTGTGGGCGGGGGGTAGGGGTGAAAAGGGTTAGGGGGGAGTGAGCTCGGAGGAAAGATGGAGCAGATCCATGGGTAGAGGGGGGTATTACGGGGGAGGGGAGGAGGGTGCCAGCGAGGGGGACCTGAGGTGTAGTGGCTGGAATTGAGGGGCGATGGGGACTCACAGCGAGCACTGGTCGTTCTCCACTGCCGGTATCGGAGTCTCCGCTTTCCGTTTGGTGACATCGGTGACATCTCAGACTCTGGGTTGGGCTGGGTCTCCCATGCTGTGGCTGGGCTGGACAGGGTCTCCGATGGTGGGCTGGGACGGGTCTCCGATGTTGGGCTGCTTGGGACTGTTGCTTGGGGCTGGGCTGCTTGGGGCTGGGCTGCTTGGGGCTGGGCTGCTTGGGGCTGGGCTGCTTGGGGCTGGGCTACTTGGGGCTGTGCTGCTTGGGGCTGGGCTGCTTCAGGTCCCTCCGAAAATTGTGGCCGGTTGGAAACCTCTGCCAGCCCTCCTCAGCTCCAGTAAAGACGTGACGGCGCAGGAAGGGATGGAACGTCCCGGGGAGTGACAGGGGAAGAGACTAATCCACGCGCGCTGTGAACTGGTGAAAAATTGTAGCGCTATCGCTATCGCAAAGTTTTTGTGCAAATAGAAAGACCGCACAAACCGGAAGATAACAAGATCAGAGTTTTAGTTAGGTATAGATATGTATGCATCTCAAGAGATGCTGCCCTATATATTTGATGAGACATAGTAGTTTTGGGGAAATCTATCTTCTATCTATTTATCTTTACATCACTAAAGCTCTGATCCTGTGTTCTTTCGGTTTGCCGGGTTTTTCTATTTTTGCAAGAACAGCGCTACGATTTTTTGTGAGGTCACTCACCGTTCGTCTGTGCTGTGAATGCAACACGTTGTGAGGTCACTCACCGTTCGTCTGTGCTGTGAATGCAACACGTTTTGTTCTGTTTGGTTTTATATTGTAAAATATGTCGAGGCTTAAAAATCTTAAAAACCGCACGTGCACAGATTCCTTCAGTCAGCGCCACGCAGATTGGTCTCTTCTCCTATCAGTCAATGCCACGACTCACTCTAAAACTCCTCTCTCCCCTCCTCACCGTAACTTGTCTATCGTCTCCCGCACCACTGGCGGCGGCCACGGGGGATTCAGTGGAGGCCATGGTCCTGTCTCTCTCGCCTTCTTCAATCACCCCTCTTCCCCGCCCCCCCTCTGTGGCAATGGCAGTCCCGTCTAGCCGTCTCCCCGGATCCATCTCCTCCACCGCCGCCATTGCGGTAATTCACCCTCACGGCATTCTCGGAGGAGACCGTCTCCACCACCGCATTGAAACTCATGGTGCCAACCGTGACAAACATCAACTCCATTTCCCCCCCCCCCCCCCCCCCCCCCCCGCGGCCTGGCAGCGGCAGCGGGCGGGTAGGGCGGGGACGGGCCGAGCGGCAGTAGGTGGGGGGAGGGGTGAACAGGACAGGGATGGGCCAAGCGGCGACTGAGCCGGAGTGGTCGAGGGAGGGAGGGCGAGTCGGGTTGCAGGGTGGCCGAGCAGTTTGCGCAGGTGTTTGAGATGGAGCACTCTGATGCCACTGAACACTGTCAGTGGAGGGAAATAATGTTTAGGATGATGGATGGTGTACCAATACAGAAGGTTACTTCATCCTGGATTATGTTGGATTTGCACTTACTCTGACAATGATGGAAACATTCTGCAGGCTACAAAGCTTATGTGGAAAATATGTTCATATTTAACATTGATGGCCTTGACTAAACTTGTGGCTTTACTTTGCTGTAGTTATAATATTGACGTATAGTAAAAATACAGGCTAATTCAACAGATAAGGTTTGGGTAAATTGTGAATTTAATAGATGATTTGTTGAAGTTAGAGGAATTAGTTCAGTTAAGTTTAGTTTATTGTCATTTTTACCGAGGTTCAGTGAAAATCTTTTTGTTGCATGCTAACCAGTCAGCAGAAAGACAATACGTGATTACAATCGATCCATTTACAGTGTATTGGTACATGATAACGGAATTATGTTTAGTTCAAGGTAAAGCCAGCAAAGTCTGACCAAGGATAGTCCGAGGGTCATCAAAGAGGTAGATTGTAGTTTCCCCTCTCCATATTTACCTACAGGCCTACATCAACCTATTTCCATTCATTTTGTCGTTTACCTACACTAATAAGTACTTTAAAGTAGCTGTCAATCTCTCAGCACTTGGACAACAAAAACTCATATGTTAGGCTATTATTCATCGATTACAGCTCGGCATTCAACACAATCATCCCCTCCAAACTGGTTACCAAACTCGCAGAACTGGGTCTCTGCGCATCCATCTGCAACTGGATCCTCGACTTCCTCATCCACAGACCACAGTCTGTTCGTATTGGTGGAAATGTGTCAGCCTCGATAACAATCAGCACGGGAGCACCTCAAGGCTGCATGCTCAGCCCCTGGCTGTACTCACTCTATACTCATGACTGCGTAGCCAGTCACAGTGCAAACTCCATCATCAAGTTCGCTGACGATACCACTGTTGGGGGCGAGTCAGAGTACAGAAGGGAAATCGAGCAACTGTCCATATGGTGCCAGCGCAATAACCTAGCCCTCAACACCAGCAAAACCAAGGAACTGATTGTGGACTTTGGAAGGAGTAGGAGGGGGACCCACAGCCCCATTTATATCAACGGGTCGATGGTTGAAAGGGTCAAGAACTTCAAATTCCTGGACGTGCACATCTCTGAAGATCTTTCCTGGTCCGAGAACACTAACGCAATTATCAAATAAGCTCATCAGCGCCTCTACTTCCTGAGAAGATTACGGAGAGTCGGATTGTCAAGGAAGACTCTCTCTAACTTCTACAGGTGCACAGTAGAGAGCATGCTGACCGGTTGCATCGTGGCTTGGTTCGGCAATTTGAGCGCCATGGAGAGGAAAAGACTACAAAAAGTAGTAAACACTGCCCAGTCCATCATCGGCTCTGACCTTCCTTCCATCGAGGGGATTTATCGCAGTCGCTGCCTCAAAAAAACTGGCAGTATCAACAAAGATCCACATCATCCTGGCCACACACTCATCTCCCTGCTACCTTCAGGCAGAAGGTACAGGAGCCTGAAGACTGCAACAACCAGGTTCAGGAATAGCTACTTCCCCACAGCCATCAGGCTATTAAACCTGGCTCAGGACAAAACTCTGATTATTAACAACCACTTTCTGCTATTTGCACTTTACCAGTTTAATTATTCATGTGTATATATATTTATATCATGGTATATGGACACATTTATCTGTTTTGTAGTAAGTGCCTACTATTTTCTGTGTGCTTAAGCAAAGCAAGAATTTCATTGTCCTATACAGGGACACATGACAATAAACTCACTTGAACACTTGAACTTGAACACATCTTTTATGGATGTTAACCATATAATATAACCATATAACAATTACAGCACGGAAACAGGCCATCTCGACCCTTCTAGTCCGTGCCGAACACATAATCCCCCTAGTCCCATAGTCCCTGCGCTCAGACCATAACCCTCCATTCCCTTCCCATCCATATAACTATCCAATTTATTTTTAAATGATAAAAACGAACCTGTCTCCACCACCTTCACTGGAAGCTCATTCCACACAGCTACCACTCTCTGAGTAAAGAAGTTCCCCCTCATGTTACCCCTAAACTTCAGTCCCTTAATTCTCAAGTCATGTCCCCTTGTTTGAATCTTCCCTACTCTGTGGGAAAAGCTTTTCCACGTCAACTCTGTCTATCCCTCTCATCATTTTAAAAAGCTCTATCAAGTCCCCCCTTAACCTTCTGCGCTCCAAAGAATAAAGCCCTAACTTGTTCTATGTTGAAGAATACCAGAGCAGAAACCCATGTAGTCACGGAGAATGTGCAATACCCTTGTGACAATAGTCAAGGTTATGATTGATCTTTGATCCCTATCATTGCTTCACCATCATACCACCCAGTTTGATTTCAATGACTAATAGTCCCAAACATATGTTTCCTGGCAACCGATCAAATTGCCACAGTGAAAAGAAATGCAGCCACTGCAGCTCTTCAATGGTCAATGGTACTTTATTTAGTGCTACTGTGCCAATTAAGTGTTAGTCATGTTATTTAAGAGATCCCTAATAAAGCCAGATAAGGAGTAGCTAGTGGGTTCATTAGAGTGATGGCTGACTTTAATTAATTCTGCCCTTCCCCCTGGTTTTTGGATCATGATAAAGGGTAACTTTGTTTTGGAAGATCTTTCACTGTCATTTAGTAGCTCGTAATCATAATTGTATTAGCCTCTGATTAACTGTGTAAAGCAATCATCTGTGAGACTGGTCCCCTTAAAGAGTAGGTTGCAACTATTTAACTTGCTGACAACACCTACATATTTAAACAACTAAGGACAGAGGTGAATGGAAAACGTCAGGTTTATCAAAGTAAAAGGGAACAAAGTGCAGAAGTCCCTCCCTTTTCCACAGTGTATTGCCTTTTATGTACACCACTGAATAAGGCTATTCAAATCCAAAATGTCACAGTGTTAGAGATACAGCAAGGAAACAAGCCCTTCAGCCCACTGAGTTCATGCTGGCCATGAAGCACCTGTTTTTATACTAATCCTAGATTAACTTATTTTATTCTCCCCATCTTCCCATCAACTTCCAGATTCTACCACTCACCTACCCACCAGGAACAATTTACAGCAGTCAATTAACCTACCGACCCCCACACTTTGAGGATGAGGGAGGTGACTGGAGCACTAAGGGAGCCCCACGTAGTCACTGGCAGATGGACACAGACGGTGCTGAAACTTAAGATTGAACCGGTTGCTGGAGCTGTGAGGCAGTGGATCCACCAGCTGTACCACTGTGTCAGGCAGAGTAGACGGAAGTCCATGTGATATGGCAACAATGGAATATGGGATTTGGCTATTCTTGCAAATTTATTTTCCCAAGTTGCCAAAGTCCTGCAATCCTCTATCTAACAGGCAACCTCAAAGTTTGACTTTCAACTGGTTCCACTTTATGTTGGTGCTTCACTTGAGAATTCTCCTGAATTCTCATATAACAGCAGGAAAAGAAAGTCTGGTTTCTCTAATGTTATCTGGGATGAAAACTATTAACTGAAGATATGGGATGTGGGATAAATGTAAAGTACCGTATTGCCAGCATGGCCAAGATAGGCCGAATGCCTCCCCCTTCTGTGCTGCTCCACATTCCATACTTCAGCATGGTGGTTCTTGTTGAGGTGCAATAAAAGCAGGCCACTTGATTCCATTGGATCTGCACCTATCTTATTACTGAAGCAATCCAGATTTCCCATCACTTCCTAATGAATGCACTATATTGAACTTCATTATACTTCTTATCCGCTTTGTTCATTCTCCCACAGGGCAGCCTAATTGCCAGCTGAAGCTCGGAAAGAGAACTGCACTCATGCTTAAAGATCATGTTCACATTTCCACAAAGGCTTTTGTAGTATTTTTGTGACACTTGGGTACAAACTTGAAACATGTTAAAGATGTAATCTTGGCTGTAATTTGAACTAATGTGGATGACGAGACTGGAGTGAACTCCCTTTGAAATGTTTCAACTTTCCTACTGTACCCTCGCAGATGAATAGACCTCTGGTGCGTTCTGACTGTTTTGAATAGATAGTGGTCAGGTTTGTGCAGAGTCAGCCATCTTCCGAGAGTGAATCATAATCATAATCATAATAATACATTATTGGCCAAGTATGTTTTGCAACATACGAGGAATTTGATTTCCCATACAGTCATACCAATAAAAGGCAACAAAACACACAAAATACATTTTAACATAAACATCCACCACAGTGACTCCTCGCATTCCTCACTGTGATGGAAGGCGAAAAAAAAGTTCAATCTGTTGCCTTCTTTGTTCTCCCGCAGTCGGGGGCCTCGAGCCTTCCGTTGATGAGGCGTTCTTGGCTCCCGTTGCCGGTGGCGTTTGGGCCCTCGCGTCGGGGCGATCAAGCTCTCGCATCGGAGGGGAATCTCAGCTCCCCGGCGCCAGGCGATCTGACCCTGGGTCGAACCTTATGCTTTGTTTGGAGCTCCCGACACCGGTCTCTACCCGAGACTGCGAGCTCCTTGATGTTGAAATCTGCAGGCCGCGGTTGGAGCGTCGATCCCAGGCAAGGGATTGGCTCCGATGGTAAATCCACGTCTCTGCGCTGGGGCTCAAGGTTAGTCCAGAGCAAGGCCGCCAGCTCCATAATATTAGGCAGCAGGGCGACTGGAGATAAGATCCGGGAAAAAAATTGCATCTCCGGCAAGGTAAGAGATTGAAAAAAAAATTAAATCCCGATCCCCCCCGCAAATCCCACATAAAACAAACCAGAGAACATTAACACAAACTTTTAAAACATGCTAAAAATAGCAAAAAAAAAAAAAGAAAAAAAGACAGACAGACTGTTGGCAAGGCTGACATCGTTGCCGGCACCACCCGGTTAACCATGAACATGCCAGTAGCTCCTTAAATTATTTTCCCTCTGGATTGCACCTTGTCATTCTAAGCGCTTACCCTCTTAAGAAACTAACTAGGTGTTGGAAGGAAAGTAGAAGGGCCCTGCCACACTGACATACCAAATCAAAGTAATTCCCATTAACTCCAGTTCCATGTTTCACATCCAACAATATTTTCCACTGTGCGGTTTTGTTGTTGCTATGGATTCTTGTGCATGACTTATCCATGTGGCTCCACCTGTATTATTGGCATCTCTAACTTGCTCACCAGGTCTTTCCATCAATAGTTATTCCTCCATGTTCCGCTGGTAGAGCAGGTTCCACCCAATCAACCTTTTGTTTTCAATTCGCACTCACTTCACCCTGATATTGGCTGCAGTCAGTTTTCCGATAGGATGTGTGCCCTTTTCATTGTCAACTGAATGTAATAGTTATCTTTGCATCAGTTCAAAATATATGTCTTTGAAAGCCATCATTGTCAAAACTAAAGAACCCTCCCTAGATCAAATTACCCACCTTTGCAAAATTCAACTAAATCTGTCCGAAATCGACTCGAATGTGATTTCCTTCTTTTTTTAAGTCAAGTCAAGTCAAGTCAAGTCAAGTTTATTTGTCACATACACATACGAGATGTGCAGTGAAATGAAAGTGGCAATGCTCGCGGACTTTTGTGCAAAAGACAAACAACAAAACAACCAAACAAATTATAAACACAATCATAAACACACACATATTCTTTTACATAATAAATAATGGAAGGAAAAACGTTCTGTAGAGTTAGTCCCTGGTGAGATAGGCGTTTACAGTCCGAATTGCCTCTGGGAAGAAACTCCTTCTCAACCTCTCCGTTCTCACCGCATGGCAACGGAGGCGTTTGCCTGACCGTAGCAGCTGGAACAGTCCGTTGCAGGGGTGGAAGGGGTCTCCCATGATTTTATTTGCTCTGGAGTTGCACCTCCTGTTGTATAGTTCCTGCAGGGGGGTGAGTGAAGTTCCCATAGCGCGTTCGGCTGAACGCACTACTCTCTGCAGAGCCTTCTTGTCCTTGGCAGAGCAATTCCCGAACCAGATGGTAATATTTCCGGACACGATGCTTTCCACCGCCGTTGCGTAGAAGCGCTGGAGGATCCTCGGAGATACTCTGAATTTCCTCAATTGCCTGAGGTGGTAAAGGCGCTGCCTTGCCTTACTCACGAGTGCTGAGGCGTGTGATGCCCATGTCATATCCTCGGAGATGTGGACTCCCAGATATTTAAAACAGTTCACCCTATCCACAGGATCCCCATTTATCCTCAATGGAGTGTACGTCCTCGGATGATGTGCCCTCCTAATGTCCATGATCAGCTCCTTCGTTTTTTTGATGTTCAAGAGGAGGCTGTTATCCTGGCACCAGAGTGCTAGATCAGCCACCTCCTCCCGGTAGGCCTTCTCATCATTGTCTGAGATCAGGCCCACCACCACAGTGTCATCAGCAAACTTAGTTATTGAGTTGGAGCTGAACCTAGCCACACAGTCATGTGTGTACAGGGAGTACAATAGGGGGCTGAGGACACAACCCTGGGGCGATCCTGTGCTCAGGGTGAGGGACTTCGCTGCAATGTTGGTAATAGATAATAACATAAAAGATAATAGTGAAAAAGTATCTAATTTTAAAATATATTTAATTTACTAATAAATGTAATTTACTAATAAATTGACTGATATGCAGCAGTAAAAGAGACGTTTCTCTGTAAGTTTTCAACGTCATATACCCTGTTTAAAAATCTATTTTTTATTTGTGGTAAATTTGTATCACATTACCCTTCTTAAATGCAGCCAGGAATATTATAAATGCACAGATAAATAAATAATTACATTGTAAGTCACCACACAAATGGGTGAGTTTGTGGAAGCGCCAATCTATAGAGTCGGGTACTAGTTTGTCTAGAATTCATACCACACACCTCCCTGCAACTGTTAATCAAAGGGCTGCCTTAAGTCACATTTAATCACATTTGCTTTTCATGGGAAAATATTGAAGAAATACTTTTTGTGCATGCTTTGAACAAAACAAGAAACCAAATCTAGACTTGTTCCACCAAAATCCAGAAAACGTCTAGAGAGCTCGTGAAGGGCAGGGGTGAGTCTTCATTTGAAATTTACAACCCTACCCTGCTTAATCCTACCCCTCAAAGATAGGGATAAAAGTAGGTACATTACAAAAATTACCTTCAGTGGCGCTGCAATTCTGCCACTGGCCGTGTGCGCGATTTTGGCGCGCTTGGGGGGGGGGGGGGGGGGGGTGGGGACGGATTTTATGGAAGACCAGGTAAAAGAAAGTAGTTTATTTTTATGTATAAAAGTGTTTCTTAAGATGTATTTAATTCACATTTTAAGCTGTGAAATGGTGATTTTTCCCCCCCCCCCCCCCCCGAAGAACCGGCAGTGTATTTGCTGCAGATATGGGGGTATAAATTCACCGCACCCTCAACGTTCTAAATGGTCCCATTCCAAAAAATCCCACAGGCAAGTTGATTTAAATGGCCATTAATTTACAGGTATTAAACATTAAATTCCCTCCATTTGCCCTATAAACCCATGACAATGAGATTTAAAAATTATGTTATAGTCTGAATTCTTGTGTGAATGTTATTTGGACACTTAGGCTATTCAAAAGTGTTAATCTATTCTTAAGAAATGGATAGATGTTTAGATCTAGTAATTCAATTTTGTAATTAGCTACAATTAGGTAACTAACTAATTATATGCTTTAATTTCAAGTCATCTAAGTAAGATTGAAGCATTCTGAAACAAATATGAAACAATCTATAATAAATGAAAAGTTCTCTTAAATTTTAAGAAAGTTATCGGCTTTTAAATGTTCTCGATCACAGCTTTTGTGTTAAGTCAATGAAAAAGCAATAGGGAACAAAATGCCAATTTCTGATTATGAAAATGGCCATCACGTTTTTAATATTGAAGATATGAAAGTGAATAGTAAGATTAAACGAGTACTTACCAGTACGAAGTTTGATCTGTATTTTATGAGGAGTTACGGTGAGGGATTAAGTGAAGACCCCAGCTCCAGTGCGCATGCGGCATACTTCGAAGCAGCGGTGTGAAATCACAGAATGGACACAATATTTGAAGTAAGATAGTAAAGATCACGAGACATCAGTTTACTAGTTCGATCTGTATAATGAGGGTGGGAGCGGCGGGCACTTAATCCCTCACCGTAACTCCTCATAAAATACAGATCAAACTTCGTACTGGTAAGTACTCGTTTAATCTTACTATTTTACTTCGGAGTCACGTGAGTGATTCCGTGAAGACTTCAAAGGTCTGTGATTTCAAACCGTGTAACAGTTTTTATTTCACTCACTGCCGAAGTTTATGAGGGAGGAAGTGTTATCGTAATCAACCAGTGGATCTGCTTTCAAAAGAAACAGAAAGGTATTTGTTAACAATAACAACATAAAAGAGCTCCTCTGAGCTTAAATTAATATTGCAGTTGGTGATATTCTCCTGCAATTAAATCAGGTTTATCAACGGTTTATAATAAAAAATGTTCTGAACGCGGTTCCCTTGACCATTCTGCTGTATTGAAAATGTGGTCAACCGGGATGTCCATTCGTTCAGCCGCTGATACCAATGCTGCCCTAGTGGAATGGGATTAAATGTATTATATCTATTCCGGCAGCTTTCGGTACCTGTTTGAGCCACCTTGGAGTGGTTTGGCTCGTACCCCATCTTGGGTTACTGTGGTTGACCCATAGGCTTTCCTCTCCCTCTGAGATAGTGGGTTGTGTCTATATATAGTAGTAGATGGGTCACCACACTCAACCTGGACTCTGGTGGGTAGGCCCGGAATCCCACCAGTGAATCGGGCGTTCCTGGTCCATATAGCCATATAACGACTACAGCACGGAAAACACAGGCGATCTCGACCCTGCTAGTTCGTGCCGAATCCATATACCTGCGAGTTAGATGTTACCAGACCTAAATATGAACTTGATGCGTCTGGGGTAATCACCATGTATCCAGTCTAGTTTATGGAGTGACCGGACTCTTTGAGCGTGTACGAGAGCCATAAGCATGAGCCTTTTTTAAAAAACATAGATTAAGCAAGCTGAGGGATCTGGCTGGTGCCATTCTCTGAGGTATGTCAATATCACACCAATATCCCATACATGGGTATATACCTGGGTGTTTGGGGCTTATATTATAGTTGCCCTTCATAAGTTTACCTTCAGTGGATGGGATCCCATGCTCTGCTGACATGCTGTTTTAGATAAGCAGATAAGGCGCTCCATGCTGTATTTACGGCACTGTAACTCACCTTTAGTCATGGTGTAGATGTTCCAGGAACTCCAATGCGTCAGTGGTTGAATAGTTCGTTGTCCCTGCGTCGTGGCAGTATTTTACCCATGTTAGCTTTTAGTGACTATTCGCAGGGATGCCGACATGGTGGTAATGGTTCCTTTGGATAATCCCAGTCCCTGGTAAGGTCTATTCAAAACCTGCACCCAGGAGTTTGATGTTTCCCTGGCATGGGTGGCTTATGCCTGATACTGGGTTGAGTCAGCAACCATGGTCCACTAGGGAAATCCATAGGTGACTCGCCCACCGTGTCGTGATGAACTGGGAACCATGGCAGTGTAGGCTGGTCGGGCACGTTCAATATCTCGGAGACAGATCCCATCTGTATTGCGAAGTGCCCGACTGATGAGGCAGAAGGGAGGAAGGCAAAGCAGAAATTCCCCCTTCCAGCGTATAGGCATCTATCGCTGCTGCCTCTAATCTGGTTCCTAAGTCACATACATGGGTTACTGGTGATTCCATCTTGTGCAACCAAATTGATATCTGGCTTCCAAACTGCTTAATAAATTTAGCAGATATTTTGGGTTATGACATCTATTCAATGTAATCATAAATTTTACCCCATGACATGGTGTCTCCCACTGTGTTCTAGCTTCCTAGGACATAGGCAGCTGATAGTTAAAATGTCTTTTGACACACCATTGCCAGATTTGTTTGACCAATTTGTTGCATAATAATGATTATTATGCTCCCCATATGGTTGATATAAGCCACCACCATAGTATTATCAATCCGTAACCACATATGTACGTGCTGCATTTGAAATGCATATGCTTTTTAGCCCAATAGGCGATCACCAATCCCAAGAAGTTGATGCCCGGTATGTGTAGTAACGATGTTTGTGACTTGGTCCATCTGTTACCTGTGCTGGATATGGAGTTTAGTTGCTCCCCAGCCTAAAGTACTGGCATTGGTTTTTAATATAACCAAGTTGGGATTGGTGATGATAATAGGGCTGAAAACTATGCCAAATATATGTCTGCCCACCACCTTAATTGTGATATAGCTTCAGTGGGTACATTTATGATTTGATTATAGTGACCCAAGTATCTTGGCAAAGTAACAGTCATATGGACGGAATTATTATTGAAGCCCAGATAATCCTTGGTAGTAACGCTTCAATTCTGGTTTATCTGGGCGTGGGATGAACCTCAGCTTTAGGGAGCTGTTTCGTAGCTAGAACTGCTCCACAGCTAATTCCTTTGTTCCCCTAATATGAGGATATCATCCAATATGTGCCATGATTATGCTTGTTTTCTTAATATTTTCATGGCCATTTATAATAGTTTAGGGCTGAGGTTTAGACCATATGAAATGCTATATGCTCCCATGGTTGCCCTAACCGGGATATCCATGATCCAGGTAAATATATTTAGGTATCTATAATGATCCTAGTGTATGGGTATAAGATAGTTAGCATCTTCCATATCAATGCTCCCCATAGGTATCCTAGGGAGATCAGATGTCTGGCAGTGACAAAACCCCGTCTCCATCTTAAAGTGGATATACTCAACAGATTTATTTAGTGATATTAGATCAATGATGATGCTACATTCACCATCTTTTATAGTTTTGGTGAATGTATTCGATACAAATTCCAATGGTTCATTTTTACTCCCAAGATCCGTTTAGTAATGAGCCTTTTTAGTTCAGCTTGCCTTCTCACTTCTCTTTTCTTAGAGGGAGAAAATGCCCTTTGGGCGCATTGCTGAACTGGCGGTAATATGCCCAATTTGAATTCGTTTTTATCCTCTAATACTGTTGAGTATATTTTAGTTATTTGTGACAGCATCCCATGCTTTATCCACAAGTGTAAATGCCCCCCCCCCCCCCCCCCCCCCATGCAGTTAGTAGAACACCCTTGTTTTAGTGTAAACTGGGAGGAACCAGACTACCTACCTCCATGCTTGTTGTTTTTCATGAAGGCGTAGTTTGCTGGTATGCTGGTGCTGTCGGTGGGGCGGCGCATCTTCCCACGGCTCCGCTCTGGGCCCCGTCTAAAAAGAACTATGGGGGATGTGAAGCGGTCACCAGGCTTTCACCAGTCCTTGTTTGATATCGCTGGTGGATGCCGAGGGGTGCTGCCAGCTGGGTGTTGGATGCGATGTCCTGCTCGTCCCATAGCCTGCCTTCATGAGGCGCACAGGTTGGCTGCCTCTCTTCCCGCAGCAGTGGTTTGCATAGCCCCATATATTCGGGGTTGCGGGCAGGTCTATATGCACCATTGTTCAGTCGAGTATCCCAAATATGGGAACATCTTAGGCGTCAGCACCCTGGTAGTGCAAAGGGATAGTCCTTATCCTGGGAGAATATAATCCGTGGAAAAGGCGGCATTGTGGTAACATCTTGACCTTCTGTAGAATTTGCTGCTTGTCTGCGAGTCTACTAGACCCAGCTGCCTGCGGATTTGCCTCTGGAAAGGCCTGCTCCTGCAGGGCTTTTGTTGGGAAGATGGTCGCGTGGAGGAGCCATGTAGTGGCCCACGACACCCAGTAGCTCTTCCTGATCCTGCTCCCCTGGCATACTGCTGTTCTCGTCCGCCTGCCCAGCGCTTAAGCCAGCTCAGCCCTGGCCTCCTTAGCTAGCCTCTAAAAAGGGAGCAAAAGGGGTGCGCTAAATTGGAGGAGGCATAGCTCAAACTCCGCTGTTGCATCAATCCCTCGACAAGGGAGATGGCTAGTGCAATAGCACTGGGGTAGGAGTCAGCTCCCTTGGCATTCAGCCAGTGCCCCTTTTCTCCTGGAGGTAAATTCCATGACCTCCTCTGGCTTGGGGAGACAGATACTCTTATTCTTGCTGTCTTCAACCTGTGCCAGTTTTGGAGGAAGTTGGCTCCTGTAGAACCTGTAAATTGGTAAGATTTTCCCCTTACCTGCATGTAGAGGCTGCCTGCCGTATTCCAGGCGGCATTGTGGCGGTTCCCGGGCGGTGATTCTCCTAGTCAGGAGTCTGCAGGGCTGCCGGTCGGGTTTTTAAAACTTCGCGCTGGTCCGCTGCTGTTTACCAAACAGCTGTTCAGCGGACCGGTATAGCGCAGCACCCTGCAGCGGTCCGCAGCGTTTGCGGTCCGGGTAGCGCTTTTTCCCCCGTCCACTGTCGGCTCCACGCTGGAGTCGAAACGGGGCCGCTCACCATGCCTCTCTACTTTGCTCCCCCTGGAGCAAAAACCACAAGGCCCGATTAAGGTAAGTACTTACCTCTCGTCCTTGGATGCGGGAGCTAGCCCGACTCCCGCTGGCCGCGTTCTGCACAGCTGCGTAATGCCGCATGCGCAGTACCTGCTGGGGTCTTCACGGAATCACTCACGTGACTCCGAAGTAAAATTAGGTGTCAAATTAAACTTCTTTTTATGCTTTAGCTGATGGGATAAATTAAAGACTTGATTTTTTAAAATCTCAAAATTCTGTAACATTGCTAATAAAAGTCCATCAATATCCTTGTTTGGCACTAACCTGTCTTGGCAACCCGTGGTGCCCTCTGTTGGTGTTCTGGGGTCACTGAGCAACAGATTTTCACTTGATTGCCTACAATGTGCTAAAAATTGTACAATAAGATTTTCAAACTTCTTTACGATCAATTTTAATGGTAACTAGGCCCAGTGCAGTGCTCCCCCAAAGATGTGCGTTGGGGAGCTGATGAAGCTGCTTTTGAAATGAGGCCCGTGACGTCACAGGAAGGAGGTGGAATATTTTCTTTCACTGTACCATGGGGGGTAGGGGGTGGGGGCATTGTGACGTTACTGGAAGCTGGTGTTCTAACAGGTGGTTTTGTTTTTATTTTAAAGTTTAATCATGAATAACCCGGGGAGGGGGCAGGGAGTGTGAATAACCTGGGGGGGGGGGGGGGGGGGGGAGGGGGGGGTGTGGGAATGCGAATAAGCAGGGGGGGGGGGGGAGAGGCCGGGTGGTGTGCCACTCGGCAGCTTGAGAGCTCATGTGATTTTCATCATTGGAAACTCCTGGAAAAAGGCTGTCTGTGAGAAGCTGCGGTTACCGTTGGCAACGTCCCATTGTGATGTCATTGTGGCACTCGGCAGCTTGAGAGCCCATTGTGATTGGTGCACTATTAGTGGCATTGTGACATCATCATTGGAAAGTTCTGGAAAAACGTTGTGTGAGAACAGTTTTTTGCCTCTTTTTTTAAACTTGAATCATCAATCACGTGAAATATAGGATGAAATCTTAAGTAAACCTGATTACTGCGTGGAGGGGAAAAATGTAAGTCAGAATATGTAAAAAATTAAGCGTTACCGCATAGCGTTTTGATGAAGGTAGAAAAGGACATATGGACACACACACACACGCATGTACATACATACAAGATGAGACTTTTAATAGTATACTAGACCAAGTGCAGACCCGTTGGGTCTGCTCCCCCAATGGTGTGATCCCCCAACCCAATATTCCACCATGCACCCGTCTCCTCCATTGGAACTGAGCCCGTTCCCAAATGTAAGATTGCAGCCCTCCCTTGCCTGCTGCAGCAGTGAAAAGTTCAGTGTTCCTCTCTTGCAACTTTGTTTCGAAGTGTGTTGGAAGCTGACATGTAAATGGAGAAGCCTGTTTATTTTTGAAATACTTGGGGGTGGGGTGGGGGGGGGAGAAGGATTTGATTAAAAACATGTACTTCAACACGACGAAATGAAATGAGGAGCAGATACTTAGAAAGAAAAGCGAAATCTCTACCGAAATGGAAAATATCTCGGAGATTGAGCGTCTGGATTGGGCGTGGCAATGAATCAAAGGAAGAAATGCAGCCAGCAGCCGTACATGCAAATGAATCCATTCCGATTGGACATCTGCGAGCATCGGCCATTCCGATTGGACATCTGCGAGTATCGGGCACGAATCGAAAGGCAGGAAGGGATCCGTACTGCAGGCGGACGGACGGATTTGAGTTTTATATATATACTAGACCAAGTGCAGACCCGTTGGGTCTGCTCCCCCAATGGTGTGATTCCCCCAACCCAATATTCCACCATGCACCCGTCTCATCCAATGGAATTGAAGCCGTTGCCAAATGTAAGTTTCCAGCACTTCCCTGCCTCCCTCAATTGCACCTCCCATGCCTGCTGCAGCAGTGAAAAGTTCAGTGTTCCTGTATTGCAACTTTGTTTCGAAGTGTGTTGGAAGCTGATAGGAAGGAGCAGCCGTCAACGAATCAAAAGGCATGAAGGGATCCGTACTGCAGGCGGACGGCGGACGCATTTGAGTTTTATATTAGATAGATAGATAGATAGATAGATAGATAGATAGATAGATAGATAGATAGATAGATAGATAGATAGATAGATAGATAGATAGATAGATAGATAGATAGATAGATAGATAGATAGATAGATAGATAGATAGATAGATAGATAGATAGATAGATGAACCAAATGCAGGTAGGTAGGATATGGGACCAAATGCAGGTAGGTAGGATATGGGTAAATGGGGCAACTTGGTTGCCATAAGCAAGTTCAGCCGAAGGCCCTGTTTGCTTGCAGCATAACTCCAAAACTTTAAATCCTATTGTTGATAATTTCAATTGATGAGCATGCAATACACAGCTCCATTCAGATTAGAAAGAGGGGAAAGAGTCGGGAGGAGAGTGGAGGGGAAGGGGGAGAGAAGTGGAAGAGTGGGGAGGGAGGTGGAGAGGGGTAGCGGGAGTGATGGAAGAGGGGCAGAGGGATAGGGGAAGGGGGGGGGGGGGGGAGAGGAAGGGGGTGGGGTAGAGAGTGAAGGGGGTGGGGGAGAGAGGGATGGGTGGGAGAGGGAGAGGGGTGAGGAGAGGGAAACATAGAAACATAAGATTCTATAAGATTACCCCTCAATCTTCTAAATTCTAGCTAGTACAAGTCGAGTTTATCCAGTCTTTCTTCATATGAAAGTCCTGCCATCCCAGGAGTCAGTCTGGTGAACCGTCTCTGTACTCCTTCTATGGCAATAATGTCTTTGGGCATTGTGACATCACATGATGACACGGTCACCAGGGGCTGGGGCTGGCGCAAAGGCATATGTAAATGAATCCATCCCGATTGGACATCTGCGAGCATTGGGCATTGTGACATCACACGACGGGAACGAATCAAAAGGCAGGAAGGGATCCGTACTGCAGGCGGACGGACGGCGGACGGATTTGAGTTTTATATATTATATGATATGATAGAAGATAGATAGATATAGAAATATTGGATCTATTACAAAACCATTGGTAAATCACTGTTCAGCAAGGATATGCCGTGCATGAGCCATTCTTTAAGTTGCCATTGTAAATAATTTCCAGAACTTATTCATTATTGTTGTATTGAAAAAATATCCAATAATTATTTAAGAGGTATACAATCACTGAAATGTGATACTCCATTTCAGACAGAATAGCATAGAAGGTTCAAGAGATCAGCAACATATAACATTTGTAATAGAAGTTTGATAGCAGGGAATAGGATGAACGCTGTGGCTGCATAGATACTGTGGTGCATATCTGTATCATGGTAGCCCCAGCATTCCCTCTCTCTCTATCCCTCCACAGCCCAGGTCACACTAGCTTCTCATTTTCACCCTACAAACGGCTAAGAATAGAAACATAGAAACATAGAAATTAGGTGCAGGATTAGGCCATTCGGCCCTTCGAGCCTGCACCACCATTCAATATGATCATGGCTGATCATCCAACTCAGTATCCCGTACCTGCCTTCTCTCCATACCCTCTGATCCCCTTAGCCACAAGGGCACATCTAACTCCCTCTTAAATATAGCCAATGAACTGGCCTGTTTCCCTCTATCATAGTTACATTTTTGCATATCTTTTATTCATTGTTCTTTATCTCTCCAAATCACTGTCTATATCTCTTGTTTCCCTTATCTATAACCAGTCAGAAGAAGGGTCTCGACCCGAAACATCGCCCATTCCTT
This sequence comes from Leucoraja erinaceus, assembly GCF_028641065.1. Classification (NCBI taxonomy): domain Eukaryota; kingdom Metazoa; phylum Chordata; class Chondrichthyes; order Rajiformes; family Rajidae; genus Leucoraja; species Leucoraja erinaceus. The sequence continues at coordinate 21,589,629 of NC_073377.1, forward strand.
CTCTTAAGAGATTCTGCCTGTCCCGCTGAGTTATTCCAGCTTTTTGTGTCTATCTTCATTCATATCTATAAATTGGGCAGAAGATTATCTAACCTTATCTAACTTTGCAGGCAATTTTAGGTTAATGTTGGTTGAAAATCTTTGGGTGGCAGGCACAATGATTTGTGATCATTCAAGCGAGCTTGTGCTTTACTGCTGAGGACTGATCCACTCTCAAGGCTTGAGTATAAAGATTAATGCACACACTCCACTGCGGAATTGAGGAATTGCAATGTTTCAGGTGAAATGTTAAATTTCTCCATGGGTGGATTAATACATCCCAAGGCATGGTTTTGAAGATGAACTGCTATCTTCACAATATTTATTTAGTTTATTTACTTTAGTTTAGATTCTTATTGTCACGTGTACTGAGGTACAGTGAAAAGCTTTTTGTTGTGTGCTATTCAGTCAGTGAAAAGACTGTACATAATTACAATCAAGCCATCTACTGGATAAAGGATGTACCATTTAGTGCAGAATAAAGTGCAATAAAGTCTGAACTAAGTCTGATTAAAGATAGTTTGAAGGTCTCCAAAGAGATAGATGTGAGGTGGGGGTCAATGGGAAGTCCTATACTCAACACCTAAAAACAGATTATCGGACTGTTGTCACACTGCAATTTATTAGTGTTGGTTTGGTGCAAAAAAAATCAACATCTTTCTAACATTGTTGCAGTGACTATATTTCAAAAAGTACTTAATGTGTAGGAAAGAACTGCAGATGCTGGATTAAATCAAAGCTAGACACAAAATGCTGGAGTAACTCAGCGGGACAGGCAGAATCTCATGCTTCAGATGTCTACCTTCAAAAAGTACTTGATCTGCTACTAACTTTGGGCAGCACAGTGGCTCAGCAGTAGAGTTGCTGCCTTACAGTGCCAGAGACACGGGTTCGATCCTGACTCTGGGTGCTGTCTGCACGGAATTTATACGTTCTCCCCGTGACCTGCTTGGATTTTTTTCTGGGTTCACTGGTTTCCTTCCACACTCCAAAGAGAGACAGGTTTGTAAGTTAATTGGCTTGGTATACTTGTAAATTGTCTCTAGTGTGTGTAGAATAGTGTTAATATGCAGGGATTGTTGGTTGGCATGGACTCAGTGGGCCAAAGGGTCTGTTCCCATGCTGTATCTCCAAGCAAAACGAACCCGCTTTTGGATATCCTGAGATCATGAAAGGTGACATAGAAATGCTAGTCTTTTTAATTTATTAGGATCCCGTTCATCCACTTTCCATTAAATAAAATATCTTCAGACTGTCCGCAAGTTGACAAAATAGTGTCAAGGCTGATAAATCAATTCGGGCAAGAATATCATCCAGAACCTTCATATAGAAACTTGGAGTAAATTGATCTGTTTAAAAGCAAAAGAAAAAAATGATCAGGAGAGGCCAGGACTGACCAACTGTGCAACGATATTCTACCAGAGTAGTAGGTACAAATGTTGCACAGTGACTGAGACAGAGCTCTGACTCTGTACTGCCATCTCATGGTCAATGTTTGTTCTGAATACAAGTGTTTGTTAATAGTCAAGTCAAGTCAAGTCAAGTTTATTTGTCACATACACATACGAGATGTGCAGTGAAATGAAAGTGGCAATGCTCGCGGACTTTTGTGCAAAAGACAAACAACAAAACAACCAAACAAATTATAAACACAATCATAACACACATATTCTTTTACATAATAAATAATGGAAGGAAAAACGTTCTGTAGAGTTAGTCCCTGGTGAGATAGGCGTTTACAGTCCGAATTGCCTCTGGGAAGAAACTCCTTCTCAACCTCTCCGTTCTCACCGCATGGCAACGGAGGCGTTTGCCTGACCGTAGCAGCTGGAACAGTCCGTTGCAGGGGTGGAAGGGGTCTCCCATGATTTTGTTTGCTCTGGAGTTGCACCTCCTGTTGCATAGTTCCTGCAGGGGGGTGAGTGAAGTTCCCATAGTGCGTTCGGCCGAACGCACTACTCTCTGCAGAGCCTTCTTGTCCTTGGCAGAGCAATTCCCAAACCAGATGGTAATGTTCCCGGACAAGATGCTTTCCACCGCCGCTGCATAGAAGCACTGGAGGATCCTCGGAGACACTCTGAATTTCCTCAATTGCCTGAGGTGGTAAAGGCGCTGCCTTGCCTTACTCACGAGTGCTGAGGCGTGTGATGCCCATGTCATATCCTCAGAGATGTGGACTCCCAGATATTTAAAACAGTTCACCCTATCCACAGGATCCCCATTTATCCCCAATGGAGTGTACGTCCTCGGATGATGTGCCCTCCTAAAGTCCATGATCAGCTCCTTCGTTTTTTTGATGTTCAAGAGGAGGCTGTTATCCTGGCACCAGAGTGCTAGATCAGCCACCTCCTCCCGGTAGGCCTTCTCATCATTGTCTGAGATCAGGCCCACCACCACAGTGTCATCAGCAAACTTAATTATTGAATTGGAGCTGAACCTAGCCACACAGTCATGTGTGTACAGGGAGTACAATAGGGGGCTGAGGACGCAACCCTGGAGCGATCCTGTGCTCAGGGTGAGGGACTCTGATGTATTCCCTCCCATCTTGACTACCTGGGGCCTGGCGGTGAGAAAGTCCAGGACCCAGGCACACAGGGAGGTGTTGAGCCCCAATTCCATTAGCTTCCCGGCCAGTCTGGTGGGGACTATCGTGTTGAAGGCTGAACTGTAGTCTATGAACAGCATCCTCACGTAGCCCCCCTTCTGGCTGTCCAAATGGGAGAGAACGGTGTGCAAGACCTGGGAGACCGCATCGTCCATGGACCTGTTCGGACGGTATGCGAACTGCAACGGGTCCATGTTCCGAGGGAGGAAGGCGCAGATGTGATTCTTCACCAGCCTCTCAAAGCATTTCATGACTACCGAGGTAAGGGCCACCGGACGGTAGTCATTCAGACAGGCTGGGGAGGCATTTTTTGGTACCGGTACAATGATGGATTTTTTGAAGCAGGCAGGGACCACGGACTTGTCCAGGGAGAGGTTGAATAATGTAGTGAGCACTGGAGCTAGCTGCGTAGCACAGGACTTGAGTACTCGCCCCGAGATGCCATCGGGGCCTGCAGCTTTTCTTGTGTTCACCCGTGTCAGTGCCCTCCTCACGTCGTGCTCGGACAGCGAGAATGTGTGCACATTCCTCCCTTCAGCTTCGGTAGCCAGCCCGCTGGCGGTATTGTCGATAGTCAGCAGACCTGGAGTGGTGTTGCCCCTCTCGAAACAAGCGTAAAAGGAGTTCAGGTCGTCAGCTAGGGAGGTGCCGGCACATGCGGATGAGGGAGGGGTGCTTCGGTAGTTGGTTACAATCCGTAGCCCCTGCCACAGGCTTCTGGTGTCCTACTGCTCCATCTGTAACTCCATCTTGTCCCTGTATCTTCTCTTTGCGTCCTTCACCGCCCTTCGCAGTCGGTAGGACTCTGCCTGGTAGACGTCCATGTTTCCGGATGCCAGGCCTGAGTTATAGGCAGCGGTACGAGCATTCAAGGCCACACGAACAGACCTGTCTACCCAGGGTTTTTGGTTCGGAAAGGTGCTTACCCTTACCGTGGGGACGATGTTGTCGGTTACTGTTGCGATGAAGTCCGTGACTGCTTCCGCGAACTCACTGACATCACTGGAACTTGCTTTGAACATATTCCAGTCGACATCACTCAGTGCATCTTGCAGCATGGCCTCTGACTGGTCGGGGACCGTATGGGTTTTTCCAGGGTGCTCCCACATTCCGTAGGTTAATTGCCTTCTGTAAATTGGCCCTGGTGTGTAGGATTGGACTAGTGAATTTACGTCCCTCGCCTCTTTCTCTAATCTAAACTGTTGTGATGAAGTCCGTGACGCTTCCCGAACTATCCTCTTGCTTTGAACATATTGCAGTCGACATTTATCTTACTCCTGGCAATAGGAACTAAATAGCAACGTGGTCAGCGTGGTTTTCCTAGGGGAGGGTGTGAAACGGCCTTGTAGCCTTTCCTGAACGGTGTGTAGCAGTGGTCCAAAGTTCTCTCCCCCCTGGTGGCACACGTGATGTGTTGGTAGAAGTTCGGCATGACCTTCTTGAGATTTGATTTATTAAAATCTCCAGCCACCACCATAGCCGCATCCATATAATATAAAGATAGGGTAGCAGAAAGATTCACTAAAACCGTTACAAGCAAGGCAAATATTGGAAGCATAACTGCAAAGGTGGTTTGCAGCATGTTATGTCAACAACAATGCAATCAAAGTCAATCAAATTATATTCCATATACACATCTTGATTTCTCACAGTTAACCAAATCGAGCAGCAACAGAATATAGCTGGAGAATTAATTTAGTTTTAGTTTTTAGTTTTTAATTTTAGAAATTCAGCACGGAAACAGGCCCTTTGGCTCATCAAGTCCACACCAAACAACTATCACCTGTACACAAGTTCTATGTTATCCCTGCTTCGCATCTTACACAACACGGGCAATTTACAGAAGCCAATTAAACTGCAAACCTGCATGTCTTTGGAATATGTGAGGAAACTGGAGCACCTGGATAAAACCCATGCAGTCACGGAAAATGTACAAACCCTACACGGACATCATCCATAGTCAGGATCGAACCCGATTCTCTGGCACTGCGAGGCAGCAACTCTATGGCTGCGCCACTGTGCCGCCGCAAATGGATGCAATGGATGCAAGAGGAAGTGTTTGGGGTAAGAGTCATCCTTCATTATGCAGGTATGTTACAAAATTTACCTTCAGCGGCGCTGCAGTTCTGCCACTGGCTGTGTGCGCGACTTTGGCACCTTTGAGAGGGGGGGGCGGGATTAAAATGCCGTTTACTCCTGCCTGCGATTTTCTCAGGCTGTTTAGCTGCTGCAGAGAAATCGCTCCAACATCCGTTCTATCAAGTTTTTAAAAAACATCGCTGGATAATTTAATTGCTGGAGTAAAATAAAAATTGACTTCTAACGCCGTCAACGCCGACAATGGGACGGATCTCCCATACGAGTCTTTTAACACACTTGAATGCAATATTTATGCTTTAAATTGGATTAGCTATGAATAAGGTTAGGCTAAATTACATTCCTATTTACATTCCACAGTAGAGCCAGGCTCGGATCAACAGGTGCAGCACATGAATGATCTTAGTAGAACAAAGGGAAGAGATAAGACTTTTGCCTTCCATCACAGTGAGGTAAGCAGCTATGATCAGGATAGAATAGGGGTCCAGGTGTAAGGATGGACTCAGGGTCAGGAATGAGAGTAGGAGTCAGGGTCAGGAGTAGTACCAGGTGTGCAGTGAGACCCAGGTTGGTCAACATGGGCCAAATGCTTGATTGTTATCCGACTTGGACAGAGCGTGAGAAATTCTATGATCAGCGTGAGAGCATGAGAATTGGGCGATATGTGTGAGTCCCACGCTCAATGCGTGAGAGTTGGCAGCTCTGCCCTTGCAGCATGTTCCAGGCACTCTTCCCGTCCTTACCCCTTTCTGCTTTAGACATGCAGCACACTCACTGTAACTCCTTGGTTCACTCTTTCCTCCCATCTTCCCCTTCCTATCCCCATGGACTTTCCTTGCAATGACAAAATGTGCAACATCTACACTACCTATTGTACCTGGTCTCTCGCCTCCTTTCAGGAACCCAAATAGCCCTTACAGGTGAGACAGAGGTTTACATGAATGCTTCAGTACTTATATTCTCAACACTGATGAAACCTTGAGTTCACGATAATATGCAGCTGAGGAGGACACCAAGAAACATCATAAAAGGCAACAGAACCATATAAAAAGAGGGAGCATAAAAATGGCTATAATATTAAAATTGAGCCATTTTACATTTAAAACTTTTAAAAAGAGATCGCATTACACAATCATCCCCTCCTCCATCCTTGTCTATTGTATTATTGTATACAGTACTCGCAACGTGGCCTCCTCTACACTGAGACCAAGCATAGACTGCTTCATCAAACACTTACACTATAATTGCTAAGGCAAGCTGGATTTCTTAGTTGCAAACCACTTCAATTCCTCTTCCCATTCCCATACCAACCTGCCTGTCCTCGCCTCCTCTAGTCAGACTGAAGTCACATGTAAAGCGAAAGAACAGCACCTCATATTTCTCTTGGGTAGCCAACTACCCAATGGTATAAACACTGCATTCTCCAGTTTCAGGTAAGCCTCACTTTTCTTTCTTATCTACCCAGTTCCACAACCCCACACACATCTTTCTTTCTACTGCCCCAACCTTGTCACCTAGTTCTTTTCCTCTTTCACCTCCTTAATCCACTTCTCATTCTCCAGTCCTTACACTGTCCTTTCATACCACCCCCCACCACCTGCCCATCCAGTTCCCAACTACCCATCATCCCTCTCACTGGTTCTGCATTTCACTCCCTGCCTTCCTTTCGCATCATATTCCACCATTCCCACCCCTTTGTCTTCTCCAAATCATCTCCAGCCTTTGTTACTAACTCCAACCTTCTCTCCCCAACCCTACTCATCTGCCATTTACCCCCTCCTTCCTTAGATCTATGACTTGCCAACTCCCCCCAACCCCCCAACCACCCCCCCCCCCCCCCATCCTCTTTCTCCTCTCTACTACATCAATCCATAGAAGAGTGAAAAACCCAGAATGTTGTCCATCCATTTTCCTCTACAGATGCTGGCTGTCCCCATAAATTCTCAGGTGGTTTGTCTTTTTGCCGAAAAATAAATAAAAGTACTCAAAGGTGGACAAAAAATTCTGGAGAAACTCAGCGGGTGAGGCAAGATCTATGGAGCGAAGGAATAGGTGACGCTTCGGATCGAGACCCTCCTTCAGACCCGACCCGTCACCTATTCCTACGATTTTTCCAGCATTCAAGAGAGATTCAAGAGACATTTATTGTTCACATGCACCAATTGGTACAGTGAAATTTGGGGTCACCATCCAGCCATACGAATCTGCAGTTGTTTCACAAATAAATGTAAATGAATGTACTCAGTTCAGTTCAGTTTATTGTCACGTGTACCGAGGTTCAGTGAAAAGCTTTTAGTTGCATGTTAACCAGTCAGCGGAAAGACAATACATGATTACAATCGATCCATTTACAGTGCATAGATACATGATAAGGGAATAACATTTACTGCAAGGTAAAGCCAGCAAAGGATAGTCTGAGGTCCAACGTGTTCAAACAATTCTCCAGCTCCACGAGCCTCATTTCCCAAGAGCTTTCACACGTTCTCCATTTTCCGCTGCTTAACGCAAAACTCATTGTGCTAAGGAAGATTGAGAGACATTAATAGAATAATGGAATAAATATAAATAACAATGCAGCTGAAATAGAAGCATTTTGGTCAACAGCGCCATCTACTGTACACTTGTAGGGTTGTTTGCGATGAAAGTTAGATTATTTTCCGATTTATGTCAAAGTATATTCCTGAAATGGTTTTATTATTTCATACAGATAAAATAAATGATAAGTCCTTCCTTAGTCCTGGAATGGGATAACATTGGTCCACAGGTTAAAGTTTTGAACAGGGGGGAGGAAAGCTGATTTCCATAGCCCCAACCCAAAACGTCACCTATCCATGTTCTTCAGAGATACTGCCTGACCCGCTGAGTTACTCCAGCACTCTGTGTTTTTCTTTGTAAACCAGCATCTATACTTCCTTGTCTCTTTCTCTGATTTCCATAGGTTAAGACACTAACCTGACAAAAGTAGATAGGGAGCTGCTGATTGCAGATATGACATCCAATAAGCCAGAGTCTTTTAAAAGTAAGATACATCGCCAACATGTTCCTGTAAGTGTGAAAGACAAGGTTGGTAAGATGAGGGAACCCTGTTTGACAAGGACTATTCAGGGTCATAAAGTCATAAGGAATAGGAGTAGAATTAGGCCATTCTGCCCATCATCTACTCCGCCATTCAATCATGTCTGATCTATCTCTCCCTCCTAACCCAATTCTTCTGCCTTCTCACCATATCCTCTGACATCTGTACTAATCAAGAATTTATCTATCTCTGCCTTAAAAATATCCAGCGACTTGGCCTCCACAGCCTTCTGCGGCAAAGAATTTCACAGAGTCACCACCATCTGACTAAAGACATTTTTCCTCATCTCCTTCCTAAAAGAACGCCCTTTAGTTCTGAGGCTATGACCTCCAGTCCTAGACTCTCCCACCAGTGCAACCATTTAGGGGGCAAAAAGCCCATGATAGTTATAGGCAACTGAAAACAAGATAATCTCTTCATTAGGTGCAGGAAATAACTTAAGTAAAATATTAGGAGGGAAAAGGAGAACATGATATATCTATCACAGGAAAGATTAAGGAGAATCTCAAGATATTCTATAAATACATTAGAGGAGCAAGGAAGAAACAAGAGTAATGGTAGTGACCAAATGGGAAATTAATATTTCTCATCTGTATTCCCCAGAGAGAATGGTGTTGAAGGTGGTGAGCTCGGGGTACGTAAGTGGATATCCTAGAGCATTTCAGTATTTAGAAAGAGGTGTTAGGCCTTTTGGGTGGATAGATTCTCAAGGTCTGATGAAATTTATGGGAGATAGAGCGGCACAGTGACGCAGCGGTAGAGTTACTTAAGTTACTTAAGTTACAGCGGTAGTAGCCACTGCGGCGACCAAATCTGCGAGTTTGGAAGAGTTTTCCCTCGACTCAAACTTGCAGCATGGTCGACACGAGGTCCTAGGATGTCCTGTGAAGTCACTGGAACTCTCCTTCATGCTTGAGGGAAGTTTCCGAATACTCACGATCTCAACTAGGTCATGGAAAATTTTCAGCATGTTGAAATATTTTCCGCGAGTAAAAATTGGACGGCATGGTTCATTTTGACTCGTAGTGCAGTGGAGTGGGGTTGCTATTTAGTTACAGGCAGTCGAGGGCAGCCGTAGGCAATCTCCTTCGCTGACCGGGCATTTTGGCTTGCTCATTGGAGTTTTCAGGACCAGGGAAAACTGACCGGTAGGTAAAATGCCCGCTAAACGTTTGTCTGACTTCTTAAAAGTGGTCTCCACTACTCTCTCCCCCCTTTTCTCTCTCCCCCCCCCCTCTCTCCCCCCCCCCCCCTTCTCTCTCCCCCCCCTTCTTCCTCCCCCCCCCTTCTCTTCCCCCCCCTTCTCTCCCCCCCCCCCCCTCTTCCTCCCCCCCCACCCCTTCCTCTTCCCCCCCCCTTCTCTCTCCCCCCCCCCCTCTCTAAAGGATTTACCATACACTGTGGCAGCCGTTTACCTTCCTTTTCATTTCAGGTGTGAATTTCAGAAAGCGCTCCCCGGCTTTTCCTGGCCCCCGCCTTCGCGAGGTGTTTGTGTGTGTGTGTGTCCGGTTGGTCGATCCAGCTCGCGGTTTCAATGCGGACAGTCGATCCAGCTTCAGGTTTTTCAGGTGAGTGCCCTCGAGTTGGAAGGTCGAAGACACTCTTCTGAACTTGCAGATTAGGTCGCCGCAGTGGGACAGCCCCTTTACAGTGCTCGCAGCGTCAGAGACCCAGGTTCGATCCTGACTACGGTTGCTGTCTTTCTTTCTTTTTAAATCTTTTCATTCTTTTTTTCCAAAAAACAAAAACAAAACAAAAAACAAAACAAAAAGAATTATGATAAACATAACAATGATATTGATACATAGGGATCAGGATTACATTAATAACGGGTATAACCTAAATATGAGTCCAGTATCAAAATACACATTGAATATAGACCTATATATAGATAAATGTTTAAAAGAAAACATCTATGTAGAAAAAAAACTTAAAGATAAAAAGAAAAAAAGAAAAGAGAAAAAAGGAAGAAACAAAACCACCCCTAACTAGTAACAAAAAAGCAAAACAGAATCTGAGCTGAGAATTTCAACAATTTAAGTCCCTGTTTGTCGTCAAGTCCGTTCCACCATATAAAGGTAAAATAATTTTTATAACTGTTGGAGAGGGAGCAATTTATGTTGTGTGAAAGTGTTGAATAAAATTTCCCCAAGTCTTATCAAATGTAACCAAGGGTTCAACAATGTCACTCCTGATTTTTTTCTAAATTTAAACATGATATCGTTTCAGAGTACCAATGACTTTGACTTTGAATTTGAGTGTGGTCGGAGGGTTAGAGGGTTAGAGCCTTTCCATTTAAATAAAATAGATCTTCTGGCGATTAATGTGGTAAAAGCAATCAGCCGATGGGCGGAACGGGCCAAATGAATAGAATCTAACATTGGTAGCAGAATGCAGTAATAAGATGAAGTTGTAAATCAATGCCGAAAACTACAGAAATAGTATCAACATTTTCTTTCCAATATTTTTCCAAAAGTGGGCAGGACAAAAACATATGGGTCAGTGAGGCCACTTCAGAGTTACATCTGTCACAGGTAGGATTTATATGACCATAAAATCGAGCTAACTTATCTTTTGACATATGAACTCTGTGAACCACCTTGAATTGTATCAGAGCGTGTCTTGCACACATTGAGGAAGTATTAACTAATTGAAGAATCCTCTCCCATTTCTCTATAGATAGAGAAATTTGGAGTTCTCTTTCCCAGTCATTCTTAATTTTATCAAATATATCTATTTGTAACTTCAAAATCAACTCATAAATGTTATTAATCCTTTCTGATAAGGGTTCAAATGTAAAATGTTTTCCAAGATTTCGGTTTGATGAGGTAGCGGAAAAAAGGGTAGAGTAGCCTTCAAAAAATGTCTAATTTGTAAATATCTAAAAATGTGTGAATTAGGTAAATTATATTTATTGGAGAGTTATTCGAAAGACATAAAACAACCATCCAAAAACAAATCACGAAAAGCCACTAATCCCTTCCATAACAGAAAGGCTTGATCAGTACTAGAAGATTGGAAGAGAAAATTAGATAAGATAGGACTCGATAAGATAAAATCATTCAGTCCAAAAAACTTAAGAAATTGAAACCATATTCAAAATGTATGTCTTATTATTGAGTTAGTCATATATTTATTCAATCCCATAATTGTAAAAGGTAACGAGGCCCCTAGAATAGAAGCCAATGATAGCCCTTGTATAGAATCATGTTCAAGATTTATCCATTGGGTATTGGGTATCTTCTAAATCTTTTGTCCAAAACGTTAAATTACGAACATTAACTGCCCAATAGTAGAATCTAAGGTTCGGCAGTGCCAAACCACCGTCTTTTTTTGATTTCTATAAGTATTTTTTGCTTAGTCTGGAATTTCTATTCTGCCATACATATGAAGCAATTTTGGAATCAATAATATCAAAGAAAGATTTGGCAATAAAAATTGGTATTGTTTGAAATAAATACAAACATTTAGGTAAGATAAACATTTTAATAACATTGATTCGGCCAATTAAAGATAAGGACATTGGAGACCATTTAGTAAACTGTTGTTTGATTGCAGTATAATGTGGATAAATGTGAGGTTATCCATTTTGGTGGCAAAAACAGGAAAGCAGACTATTATCTAAATGGTGGCCGATTGGGAAAGGGGGAGATGCAGCGAGACCTGGGTGTCATGGTACACCAGTCATTGAAGGTAGGCATGCAGGTGCAGCAGGCAGTAAAGAAAGCGAATGGTATGTTAGCTTTCATTGCAAAAGGATTTGAGTATAGGAGCAGAGAGGTTCTACTGCAGTTGTACAGGGTCTTGGTGAGACCACACCTGGAGTATTGCGTACAGTTTTGGTCTCCAAATCTGAGGAAGGACATTATTGCCATTGAGGGAGTGCAGAGACGGTTCAAACTGATTCCTGGGATGTCAGGACTGTCTTATGAAGAAAGACTGGATAGACTTGGTTTATACTCTCTAGAATTTAGAAGAATTGAGAGGGGATCTTTATAGAAACTTACAAAATTCTTAAGGGGTTGGACAGGCTAGATGCAGGAAGATTGTTCCCGATGTTAGGGAAGTCCAGGACAAGGGGTCACAGCTTAAGGATAAAGGGGAAATCCTTTAAAACCGAGATGAGAAGAACTTTTTTCACGCAGAGAGTGGTGAATCTCTGGAACTCTCTGCCACAGAGGGTAGTTGAGGCCAGTTCATTGGCTATATTTAAGAGGGAGTTAGATGTGGCCCTTGTGGCTAAGGGGATCAGGGGGTATGGAGAGAAGGCAGGTACGGGATACTGAGTTGGATGATCAGCCATGATCATATTGAATGGCGGTGCAGGCTCGAAGGGCCGAATGGCCTACTCCTGCACCTAATTTCTATGTTTCTATGTTTCTATGGTCAATTAAAGGCATAAAATTAGCTTTAAATAAATCCTTGTGTTTCTTGGTAATCTTAACACCTAAATAAGTAAAACTTTCGGTAGTCAATCTAAGTGGAAACTGTCCATAATTCGAAACTAGACAGCACCGGTTTAATGGAAAAAGCTCACTCTTACTAAGATTTAGTTTATAACCAGAGAAGCTACTAAATTGATTAAGTAATACAATTATTGCCAGAATAGATTTCTCAGGGTTAGAAATAAATAATAACAGATCATCTGCATAAAGAGATAGCTTATGTGTCTTATTCCCACGGTCAATACCAAAAATATTAGGGGATTCCCTAATAGGCCAAAGGTTCCAAAGCAATATCAAACAGTAAAGGACTTAAAGGACAGCCCTGTCTAGTACCTCGAAAGAGCCTGAAAAAAGGGGATCTCTGATTATTGGTAAGTACAGAAGCCTGAGGTATATGATATATCAGCTTGATCCAAGAAATACATTTTGGACCAATCTTAAATTGTTCAAGTATATTGAATAAGTATTCCCATCCTACTCTGTCAAACGCCTTCTCGGCATCAAGTGAAATGACACATTCTGGGGTTTTATTTGACGCTGTATATACGATATTCATTAATCTCCTAATGTTAAAGTATGAGTAACGATTTTTAATAAAACCTGTCTGATCTTCAGAAATAATTTGTGGTAAAATACTTTCCAATCTCATAGCTAATATTTTGGAAAGAATTTTGGAATCTACATTTAACAGTGATATAGGTCTATATGATGTCATTTCAGTAGGGTCTTTATCTTTTTTAAGAATTAAAGAAATAGATGCTTCATAAAAGGATTGTGGTAATTTATTCCTTAAAAAGGCTTCTTTAAAAACCTTGCATAGCCATGGAGACAATAAACTTGAAAAATACTTTAAAAATTCTACTGTAAACCCATCTATACCGGGAGCTTTACTAGAATTCATTGAAAAAAATTGCTTTCTCTATTTCTTCCTCCGTGATGGGTTCATCTAACAACAGAGACTCATTATGTGGTAAATTTGGCAAGTTCAGTTTCTTTAAAAACTCATGCATTATATTGGAATCAGTAGGAAATTCTGATTGGTATAGGGAGGTATAAAATTCCTGAAAGGATTTATTAATTTCGTCATGGTCTACAGTTAGTGTACCATCCCGTTTACTCACATTAGTAATCTGACGTTTGGCCGACACCGCTTTCAACTGATTATCGAGTAATTTACCAGATTTTTCACCATGTATATAAAATTGACTTTTGGTTTTAAGTAGCTGGTTCTCAATCAGTGATACTAATAACAAATCATATCTCAATTGAAGTTCAACTCTATTCTTATACTCTAAACTAGGAGCTTTTGAATATTTTTTATCAATTTCTTTAGCACGTCAGCCAATATAAGTATTTCTTTTTGAGTTTGTTTTTTTAATCCCGCGGAGTATGAAATAATTTGTCCACGAATATATGAACATCAAAAAAACAAAGGAGCTGATCATGGACTTTAGGAGGGCACATCATCCGAGGACGTACACTCCATTGAGGATAAATGGGGATCCTGTGGATAGGGTGAACTGTTTTAAATATCTGGGAGTCCACATCTACGAGGATATGACATGGGCATCACACGCCTCAGCACTCGTGAGTAAGGCAAGGCACCTCAGGCAATTGAGGAAATTCAGAGTGTCTCCGAGGATCCTCCAATGCTTCTATGCAGCGGCGGTGGAAAGCATCTTGTCCGGAAATATTACCATCTGGTTTGGGAATTGCTCTGCCAAGGACAAGAAGGCTCTACAGAGAGTAGTGCGTTTGGCCGAACGCACTATGGGAACTTCACTTGCCCCCCTGCAGGAACTATACATCAGGAGGTGCAACTCCAGAGCCAACAATATCATGAGAGACCCCTTCCACTCCTGCAACGGACTGTTCCAGCTGCTACGGTCAGGCAAACGCCTCCGTTGCCATGCAGTGAGAACGGAGAGGTTGAGAAGAAGATTCTTCCCAGAGGCAATTCGGACTGTAAACGCCTATCTCACCAGGGACTAACTCTACTGAATGTTTTTCCTTCCATTATTTATCATGTAAAAGAATATGTTTCTTATGATTGTGTTTATAGTTTGTTTGGTTGTTTGTCTTTTGCACAAAAGTCCGCGAGCATTGCCACTTTCATTTCACTGCACATCTCGTATGTATATGTGACAAATAAACTTGACTTGACTTGACTTGAACTTAAAGAAAGGTAACTTTGAGGGTATGAGACGTGAATTGGCCAAAATTGACTGGCAATTAATTCTTAAAGGGTTGATGGTGGATATGCAATAGAAGGCATTTAAAAACTGCATGGATGAATTACAACAATTGTTCATCCCAGTTTGGCAAAATAATAAATCAGGGATGGTAGTGCATCTGTGGATAACAAGGGAAATCAGGGATAGTATCAAAACAAAATATGAAGTGTACAAATTAGCCTACCAAAGGACTGGGAGAAATTCAGAGACCAGCAGAGGAATGACAAGGGGCTTAATTAGGAAAGGGAAAATAGATTATGAAAGAAAACTGGCAGGGAACATAAAAACTGACTGCAAAAGTTTTTATAGATATGTGAAGAGAAAGAGATTAGTTAAAAACAAATGTAGGTCCCTTGTAGTCAGAAACAAGTGAATTGATCATGGGGAACAAGGACATGGCAGACCAATTGAATAACTACTTTGGTTCCGTCTTCACTAAGGAAGGCATAAATAATCTGCCGGAAATAGCAGGGGACCACGGGTCAAATGAGATGGAGGAACTGAGTGAAATCCAGGTAAGCCGGGAAGTGGTGTTAGGTAAATTGAATAGATTAAAGGCCGATAAATCCCCAGGGCCAGATAGGCTGCATCCCAGAGTATTTAAGGAAGTAGCTCCAGAAATAGTGGATGCATTAGTGATAATTTTTCAAAACTCTTTAGATTCTGAAGTAGTTCCTGAGGATTGGAGGGTAGCTAATGTAACCCCACTTTTTAAAAAGGGAGGGAGAGAGAAAACAGGGAATTACAGACCAGTTAGTCTAACATCGGTAGTGGAGAAACTGCTAGAATCAGTTATTAAAGATGGGATAGCAGCACATTTGGAAAGTGGTAAAATCATTGGACAAAGTCAGCATGGATTTACGAAAGGTAAATCATGTCTGACGAATCTTATAGAATTTTTCAAGGATGTAACTAGTAGAGTGGATAAGGGAGAACCAGTGGATGTGTTATATCTGGACTTTCAGAAGGCTTTCGACAAGGTCCCACATAAGAGATTAGTATACAAACATAAAACACACGGTATTGGGGGTTCAGTATTGATGTGTATAGAGAACTGGCTGGCAAACAGGAAGCAAAGAGTAGTAGTAAATGGGTCATTTTCAGAATGGCAGGCAGTGACTAGTAGGGTACTGTAAGACTCAGTGCTAGGACCCCAGCTATTTACAATATATATTAATGATTTGGACGAAGCAATTGAATGCAATATCTCCAAGTTTGCGGATGACACTAAGCTGGGGGGCTGTGTTAGCTGTGAGGAGGATGCTAGGAGGCTGCAAGGTGACTTGGATATGCTGGGTCAGTGGGCTAATGCATGGCAGATGCAGTATAATGTGAATAAATGCGAGGTTATCCACTTTGGTGGCAAAAACAGGAAAGTAGACTTATCTAAATGGTGGCCGATTAGGAAAAGGGGAGATGCAACGAGAACTGGGTGTCATGGTACACCAGTCATTGAAAGTAGGCATGCAGGTGCAGCAGGCAGTGAAGAAAGCAATTGAAATCTGTTGATTTAATTGGTGCCAGTAATTAATAAAAAAGCATGTTTATCGGATGCTGACCCAAGCAAATAAATTATTTGTTTTTCTAAAAATTCCATAATTTCTATGAATGTAGTGTGATTTCTGTAACCCAGTGGCACTGGTTGTACTTTTGGGACAGCAGCGGACGGAATCGTCAGATAAACCTTGCACTGCCATATCTACCTTTGAACAGTCTGCCTGTGGAACCACGGGTTCTGCAGCTCTATGACCTGAAAAGAAGAATGAATGTAAGTATCACAGAAATAATTTCAGGCATGAAAACATCCCATTAACAATCAATAAATTGTTACTGCAAAACATTACGATTGGTTGCACTTCAGAAACGATTACATATAAATTTATTACAAAGCTGCACTTAATGTTGTTCCACTTTGGTTGTAGAATTCTTTCAATGTCAAAGTTTAGCGGTCTCATGTGCTACATAGAGTTTAATATTATAATACTGTTCAGTTACTCAGAGATTATGAGTTTATACCCCACAATCGTATATTAATTTGTTGAGGCTGAGTTATTAAAACCCTCCAGATTCATTAAAGTCAACCTATCCACTATTTAGTCCATGTTCATTGAACACTTGCTGGCTGGATCTCACGTTGATAAGGATTGAGTTATAAATAACTTCTTTTTTTTTTAACTCGACATTTATTGACATAACAAAATACACATACAGTCAAAACAAAGAGAAACACAAAATACTATATCAAAATGACAAAATACAAATCACCTAACGTTTATTATCATAGCATCAAATCCTCTTAACATTCTATCATAGAATCATCTTATTCACAGGCACCAGAGCAAGCTCATCCAATCATATCTTTAATCAATCTTGGCATATGTAATAGTACCGGTTTCCATATAATATTAAAGGCATCGGTCCTCAACAGGAGTTTAGCAATTATACTTTCCATCAAGTATACATTTTTCAATTTTTCCCTCCACTGTTGAATATTTGGTGGCATTTCCTTTCTCCTTGCACTATTAGCATCTATTTAGCAATCAACAACATCACCCCAAGCAAATATTTCTGATTTTGAATACCTGTCACTGCTGGAGTATCTCCTAATATGAAACAAAGCCGGTTCCAAAGGTAGATCCACTCCCAGAATTTTACCTCAATTTATTTCTCAGCCATTCTTGTCTGTTAGCCTCTAAACGCAAAATTCTTAGACTGATTCTGTTTTCAGAAAGGGTCATCAATGTTGATTATAACCACACTCTCAGAAGGACTGCAGTTACTTGCTCCTGTAGCATCTACAAGATCTTGCAATTCCACCAAGAAATGAAAGGGCTGTAGGTACACGGTAACATGACCACCTGAAGGTTTCCATTTGAGGCATACGGTGATCATTACGCTGATATATATTGCATTGTCCCTCCCTGTTGTTGGTTCTAAATCCTGGAACTCTCTTCTCAGCAACATTGTTGGATACCTTCACCAGAAGAGACTGGGTCTTTAATGACTGGGGCTCCCTCCAGGGTCATTAGGAACAGAAAATAAATGCTGACTATTGCTGCAAATTCAATATTCTGTATTGTGTAATTTCAATCAAATTTGTTCCAGATTTGGTACAAAAACGTGGAATAAAGCATCTTAACATTTTACCTCAAATAATAACTACTTATTACGGGAGTAAAGGTAGGTATCTGTAGAATAATGTAGAAATTGGAAAGTTTGGCAGAGACTACATCATACGATTTTGTTAATGAAAAATAATTCTGGTGGTAGATAAAAATACATCTATTAATGCTCCTGAACACATCATCAGTGATTTAACCTGGGGTCATTGGGTATTTTGAGATCCAAACAACATAGGTTTAAGTTAAGGGGGGAAAGAGTTAATGGGAACCTTGAGGTAGCTGTTTTGCATAAAGGGTGGTGGGTATATGGAACAAGCTGCAGGAGAAGGTACTTGAGGCAGGTCCTATTGCAACGTCTAAGACAGGTACATGGATAGTTTAGAGGGATATGGGCCAAAGGCAGGTAGGTGATACTAATGTAGATGAGGCATGTTGGTAGGTGTGGGCAAGTTGGGCCAAAAGGCTTGTATCCACGCGGTATCACTCTATGACTCGGACGCAGCCCCATCTGATCATCTGGGGAAAGGTGGGGCCTCCATGTTGGGAAAGATTTAATGTTCTCCCAGAGGGACCTGGCCTCCACTATCCATAGAAATTATTACTTCAACAGCAGCTGCACCCATTAAGTTTAAGTCAAATTAGGGAAATTTCTCTAATGTTGTGAAGTCCACCTGAAGTGCCAAATAGTAAAATAACTAAAATGCCTCCATTACAACCTCACCTCCAAAACACACCCCAACTTCCAAATTGCTATGACTTATCAGTGACCAGCTTTGCATATTTATATTCGAATAAAAGTCTGCTGTTACATTTTAATTTTTTGGGGGGGCTGAAAGAGCCATGACAGCGGCCAAACAAAGAGCCTGAAAAAATTGTAACATTCAGGAAATCAAATGAAAGTTTGATGCAGGACCACTTGGTTGTGAAGACATGAGAACTGGAGAGGCATGGCCAGTCACTGCAGAACTGTGGAACTAGAGTGAATAACATGCAAAACAAAGCATGTCACTGTACCTCAATGCATAATAACTGTGCCTCAATACAATAATAACACTGAACATGAACATAAAGCTCAGAAACCATTTGTGAGAATCAGAGCCTCAGTAGGAAAAGGCAGTCAGTGTTACTCTCATTGATGTGACAACTAATTTGTTGCAAGATAGTAAGGAAGCTACTTGCCAGCTCAATGCTAAATTGACCTATGGAATGTATGTGATGTGCAGTACGATCACTATCAACTAGTAAAAATCCCAGTAAGCATAATAAATGAAGTCTGGCAGAAGCTATCAAACCAATAAAAAATGGGTTTGTGGGATAAGTTTCCAGATATGGTTCTGTGGTGTATTGATGGGTTTGCGTAGTTGGAAGGCTCATGGAATTATCCAAGGGCACCAGTGAAGTAGTGGCGACCACATTAACAGTTGTTCATTGAGCATGGAGGAAGATCAGATACTGAACTCAGAAGCAGTCAGCCCTTGAATGAAGAAGCGATGGATTAGGCTTGGAGATTATACCAGTGTCAATAATTACAATGTTTATGGGACTCCAAGGTAAACATTCTTCCTAGCTGTGAATTGATTTCCAAAATAAATTAATGTCAGGTTTTACTAGTAATATACCATCACTGAAGAGTTGTATTTCTGATAGATTAGATAGTTATAATTGCATGGAAAGTTAAAGATTTACAGAATTTATATAAGAGTGACTATTTGTACAACGAAATTTGAAAGAATATTAATGCCGTGTCTAAACTGGGATATTACAAAGTGACTTCCTGGAATGCAATGTGGAAAACATATATCATGGCACAAGGTCATTGAATCAGCTGGGGAATCAGTACCATGAACCTGTTGACCTCTTGCTGACCTGCACTTCATTCAATTGGGATTCCAATGGAGCATGAAACCATTGCGCTTCGCTCCTGAAAATACGTAAAAATACAAAGAAGGGCATATGAGACGAGACATACATTAAATTATGCTGTTTTCTGTTAGATTATCACTCAAGTAGGGAGGGATCAGATATTTTTCATGAATTGTTCACATAAAGGGCCTGTCCCACGAGCATGCGACTGCATGCGGCAAGCGCAACATAGCGTGGTCGCTTGAGCCCCACGGCCTCGCGGGGCCGGTCCCACTTTGATCTCTGGAGCCATATGGAGTTGTGCGGAGCTGGTCCGAAAAACTGACACTGTCCAAACATTCCGCGCGGCAATGTCCTGCCGGCCCGCAGCCGCATTGAGGCCGTACGCACTACCTCGACAGGCGTGCGGAGCTTCTCGACGCCGTACGCAGCTTCTTGATGCTGTACGCAGCTTCTTGACGCCGTACGTCACTCGCGAACGTCCCGCGGACTTCGCTCGAACTTCACGTCAACTCGTACGGGATCTCTCGATCGGTTTGGTCGCGTTTGCCGCATGCAGTCGCATGCTCGTGGGACAGGCCCTTAAGGTTCCACTCTCCCCCACCTCATCAAGGCGGCATGGTGGCACAGCAGTAGATTTGCTGCCTTACGCCGATTTCAGCGGCGGAGACCCAGGTTCGATCCTGACTACGGTCTGTATGGAGTTTGTACGTTCTCCCCGCGACCTTGTGGGTTTTCTCTGAGATCTTTGATTTTCTCCCACACTCCAAAAATGTACAGGTTTGTAGGATAGTGTTGATATGCAGGGATCGCTGGTCGGCACGAACTCAGTGAGCTGGAATGCCTGTTTCCGCACTGTATCTCTAAACTAAATGAAACAAAGCATATATAAACAATGAGAATCAATTGTCGGCCATTTAGTATTTAATTTTGAAATTAGGCACTGCTATTAACACAAAAAGCAAGGTCATCTACATCTCTGCTGCCTGAATGTAACTCATATCTAAATTTACTTACCCATCGCCCATCTGCTTGTTGACTTAAGGGCCTGTCCCACTATGGCGACCTAATACCCTCACTGACAAATTCACCACTGTCATTCGCCACACAAAGTGGAGTTAGATAGATTCTAGATTAGTAAAGGGAGAAGGCAGAAGAATGGGATTGAGAGAAAAAAAAAAATATTAGCCATGAATGAATGGCTTGGCAGACCCGATGAGCCAAATGGCCTTTTTCTGCTCCTATGTCTTATGGTTCTATGGTCTTACATGTATCAATCTCATCAACAATGACTAATAGCGACACATGTAAGTAATCATGGTGGTCACACCTCATTGTATCTTTATTTTATTCCATTTTGATTATGCTTTCAAAGGAAATTTAGAAACAGGATTTTAATGCACTCTGATGTCACGACAGGAAGACAGAATCATTCCCAGACCTTTTGTTTTTGCAATCTGGATGACTATTTATAATAGCATTTTCAACTGATTAAATCATTAAACTCACCTCACAAATAAAATCAAGGGTAACTTTCATGCTATTTAAAGAGTAATTCCACAACTCTCACAAGAGAATAAAGTTTGGCCATAAAACTCTAACATTAGCCCCTGTTCTCAAACCCATGCGTTCTCATACTGAACCTTCCCATTGGGAGTGTTAAATTACTATTTTTGGCTTACACATTTGACTTCTAAATATATTTTTCCATTATAATGGAAAGCAGAGTTTGCAGATTGACTGCAGTCCCCTGTGTTCTAACCAGTTGAGCACACAACATGGAGTTTGGGTAGCATTTAGCTTAACATGTCATCAAAAATAAGATTCTACCTTGAATTCCTCAAGTAAATAACATATCAGGAGACTAAACGTGTATAGAATTACATAATTGTGTAGAAAAGAAGGGAGAGATTGTTGGTTGCTGGAGCAGTATTTACATTTTCTAAATAATAAACTATTCCAAAAACAAAGTTAAAAGTTCCCTAATAGTTTTCACCAACTGTTGGAAGTGTGCAAGAGGGGCCTACAATTGTGCTCCACTGCAGATTTCCTATTTATGGATAAGTACTTCTACTGTCCAGCTCTACCTTTGCACCAGCGTTCTTCATTCCTCCATGGGGCTTAAATCGCTGGAGTACTTTTCCAATATTCAGTATGGGAAGAGCAGAAAGCAATAATCAAGGACAAATCACACCCTGGCCACTCCCTCTTCTCCCCTCTCCCATCAGGCAAAAGGTATAGAAGTGTCAAAAAGCTCGCCTACAGATTCAGGGACAGTTTCTTCCCAGCTGAATCATCCCACCACAACCAGAGAGCAGTCCTGAACTACGATCTACCTCATTGGTGACCCTCAGACTATCCTTGATCGGGCTTTGCTGGCTTATCCTTGCACTAAATGTCATTCCCTTATCATGTATCTTTGCAATGTAAATGGCTCGATTGTATCATGCATCGTCCTTCTGCTGACTAGACAGCACCCAACAAAAGTTTTTCATTGTAACTTTTCACTGTACATTTTCACTGTACACATGACAATAAAGTAAAATGAACTAGAGTTATTTCAATTGAATACTGGGAAGATAAGAGCCATTGGGTTGGATTTTGCTGGGAAATGCTTGCATTTACATGCCAAACGGGCAATCCTTCACCACGTGAGTGGCCCCAGGACAGGGTCGCCACCACGATATGGGCTCCGATCTCCCTGGCTGTCTGTCAATGGGTTTCTGCAGAATGATGCTCTGATGTTCATGCAGTTCAGCATGTAATGTAGGCACTGCAATTTTCCAATACCTGTGCGGTATTTTCCAGATTTTCCAATATCTGCCTGCCAATCTTATGCCTGGTAACAACCAACACATCGTCCATTTACTTTCTGATGATGTAATGTGGCTATTGAACGTCTCAGCTTTGTTCTCATATCCCTTCATGTCTCAACCTTGATTGAGCCTACAAGAATGATTCCAGGAATGAGTGGGTTAGCATATGATGAGCGTTTGACAGGACCGGGCTTCTACTCGCTGGAGTTTAGAAGGTTGAGGGGGGACCTCAATGAAACTTACAGAATAATGAAAGGCATAGATAGGGTGGATGTGGAAAGGATGTTTCCACTGGTGGGAGATTTTTGGAGCAGAGGTCGTAACCTCCGAATCAACGGGTCCTCTCTTAGAGAGACGATGAGGACATTCTTTAGTCAGAGGGTAGTTAATGTGTGGAACTCGTTGCCACAGAGGGCTGTGGAGGCCAAGTCAGTGGATATTTTTAAGGCAGAGATAGGCAGAGATAGAAACCTTTTTTTTCAATCTCTTACCTCGACGGACTTGCAATTTTTTTCCATATCGTACGTTTGTCCCCACTGCGGCCTAACATCATGGCCTTTCCTGGAAACTGACTCCATATGTAATAATCAGCTACCTACATGTGAACAAGCACATAAACATGAAACCCCACAGAACATGTCGTGGGGTTATCAAGTGGGAACCTGATAAACTGATGTAACCATTCAGTTTCCACAATTGTCATTGTGTCTGACGAAGGGTCTCGACCCGAAACGTCACCCATTCCTTCTCTTCAGAGATGCTGCCTGTCCCACTGAGTTACTCTAGCATTTTGTGTCTATGTTTGGTTTCCACAATATGCCTGCATACACCGTAGCATGCTATATATTACATAAGTGAGCAGCATCCATTATATTCACCCACAGAGGGGTTACTAATGCTGTAGATCATGTTAACAACCTGTGTTCACCGCACACCTTCACACGAGGTATCAATGCGATAAATGACATAGCCAACTACAATGTATCTACAATGTGTTCACATGGGAGGCATGGATGTTATACATCACAGAACTGGCCAATCTACAATTTACAATTTAATACAAACTACACGGGAGACTTTATGTCAAACTATCTCTAATGCAAAGCAATGGATTATCAAATTCTAACCATCAGTTGGAATATTTTGTCTTTTATTTTGTTCATGTTAAATAAATAATTAAATAACTTTCCTGAGGAGTTCCGTGTTTCTCCCAATGGTCAAGTAAAGCTTGAAGAAGAGTCTCGACCTGAAACGTCACCCATTCCTTCTCTCCAGCGATGCTTCCTATCCCGCTGAGTTACTTTTGCATCTACCTTCAAAGCTTCAGAAAGCTGCCCTAAAGAAATAATTTTAAATTAATTATTCAATACATCCCTGCAGGGGTGTGTGTGGAGGGGGGGGGGGGAGATCGCAAATCGGAGATAGAAACAGTTAGGTCAATATATCTGAAGAGAAAGTGGAAATTAATCAATGTCTACATACTCGCCATATGGATTGAAAATTATAATATAAAGTTTGAAAAAGAAATACAAAAAAGAGAGCAAAATAAACACCGTATGTTCTGGTCAGAGAACCAGTGAGTTGAATTACCTTAAATCACCGCTGAGGAAAGAGAAGTTGATGTAAAAGATTATCAGTAAGACAACATAAAGTTATAAGGTCGTAAGTGATAGGAGTAGAATTAGGCCATTCAAGTCTATTCCGCTATTCAATCATGGCTGATCCATCTCTCCCTCCTAACCCCATTCTCCTACCTTCTCCCCATAACTACTGACACCCGTACCAATCAAGAATCTATCTATCTCTTACTTAAAAATATCCACTGACGGGGCCTCCACAGCCTTCTGTGGCAAACAATTCCACAGATTCACCACCCCCTGACTAAAGAAATTCCTTCTCATCTCCTTCCCAAAAGAACATCCTTTAATTCTGAGGCTATGACCTCTAGTCCTAGACTCTCCCACTAGTGGAAACATCCTCTCCACATCCAAGCCTTTCACTATTCTGTAGGTTTCAATGAAGCCCCCCCTCATTGTTCTAAACTCCAGTGAGTACAGGCCCAGTGCCTACAAACGGTCATCGTAAGTTAACCTACTCATTCGTGAGATCATTCTTGTAAACCTCCTCTGGACCCTCTCTGCCATTCAAGGATTGTCAGGGGCTGTGGGGAGAAGGCAGGAGAATGGGGTTGAGAGAGAAAGATAGATCAGCTATGATTGTATGGAGGAGTTGACTTGATGGGCCGAATGGCACAATTCTGGTGCTACTTTAGTTTAGTTTACAGATACAGCGCGGAAACAGGCCCTTCGGTCCCACCGAGTCCACGCCGACCAGCAATCCCCGCACACTAACATTATCCTACACACAAAAGGGACAATTTACAATTAAACCTGGCCATTTCACCTACAAACCTGTACGTCTTTGTAGTGTGGGAGGAAACCGGAGCACCCAGAGAAAACCTACGCAGGTCACAGGGAGAACGTACAAACTCCATACAGTCAGAACCTGGGCCTCTGGCCCTTTAAGCAGCAACTCTACCACTGTGCTACAGTGCCACCCTTTTGAAGTTATGACGCAAGGTAACATCATGCAGAGTTAAATGAGTGTAAAGATACTGTGTGACAGTTTCTTGCTCCGGTTGCTGGAAAGTTTGATCAGCTCAATCGGCACAATGCCACACAAATTCCTTACTTTACACTATTGAACATTCCTTCAGCTATAACTATAGATGGGAAATTTGAGCTTTCTCTGGAGTTTCCACTGATTTCCCACCATAAATACACCACCTGTTTCGTGCAGCACCAAACCGCTTTTATATGGACTGGTACTGCTGGATTTCATTCATTCCAGCACCTTTTAAGCAGTTAATTGCACTGCATTGGACCATGTGTTATGAAACTCAAGTTATACAGTAAATTGCCTTCTTTTGCTTGTAATATGGCTGCTGCCTAAATCAACTTGTTGCCAATGTGCGAAGGTAGGTGTTTTGAGATTTATGATCAGCAGCTTTGAGAAGGTTAAGTGGTTTAAATCACTCCAATATGTTTTTCACCACATGACACATATGTTCATTAGAACAGGGAACAGGGATCAATATCAGGTATACATTATCACAGGTGGAATGGTATTAATGAGATTACCAAGCAAAAAAAGGGCTTGTTATTTCTTTCCATACAATGTAACCGCAAGCCCCAAACACTGAAAATACATTGCAGATTAATCAACATCTGAAAGGGAGACAAGTTAATGTTTCCGATGGGACCTTTCCTCAGAAGTGGCTATTTCTGATCAAGGGTCCCACTTGAAACATTGACCCGACAGCGAGAACGAAAAATGTTAACTCTTTCATTACTCTATCCACTGTTTGGGGTTGCTTGCAATGTAGATGGTGAAGTGGCCAGATGGCAGTATTTTTCTAGCTGTGCTTATGCGCACTCAATCCTAATGAACTGACACATTTCTGTGCATGGAGTTAAACTGATCTGGTACATTTGAACAGCCCCTCTGTGGCTGATATAGACAGGTGGTCAATATTAGGGGGGGGGGGGGAAACGGTGTGAATTGTCAATGGTGTGTAAGTAACCATTTGATATGATCAGAGGATCGACCTCGATGCTGACAGGGACAGATTGTATCCTTTGGTATAGCTGTTCCATGGTGGACCAATTGTGACAGCTTTGAATTGCTGATTAAATGCATCTTCCTAACTGGTCTAGAAGAAGCAAAAGGTCATCAAAGAAATGCCTCAGGCTGTTACTGACATATGGTCGTTATAAACGGGGTTTTGTTCAAATTACCATATAACACAAGGAAATTCAGTGGATCTAAGGATTAGGGGCTGTCACCGTCAAAACCGACTGCATTTAATTTATGTTTAAGTATTTACATAACATGGCCTGACATTTCCCCAAACGTACGCTGTCATTTCAAACTTCGAAATGACAACTAATTCAGCGCCCTACTTTACCGATCAGATCCATCTAAAGCTCTGGAGAAACATCTACTCATGCAAGAATTGGGTCTGGATTTTAACATATTAATTATGCCACAAAGAAAAACAGAAACAATGAGAAACTGTAGCTCTCCCTTGGTGTCATGCTTACAAACGCAGAAAATAACTCAGCACAAACTTTGGCTATTATTTCCATGGTTATTTATTTTGGATACACTGATTTACACTCAGAAACGTCGAATAATTCACCATCGAAGGAAACTATTTAGCCCATCTGGTCTGTGGGGGTCTTGTCTTTTCCCTCCAAAAATCTCGAAAAGTTTATCTCTTTTCTGCCAATTAATCTGCTTCCACCACCACCACTTCCAATAATTTGCTTTGTTAATAACTTTCTCCACATTTCTCCATTTCACTTTCGCTAAATTTTCTGCAATATATTGTGGTGTAATTTTGATATACTTCATCTATACCATGCTTAGGATAACATATTGCACTCGCTTGTACTGGCTAGAATTGTAGAAGATTGAGGGGGGATCTTATAGAAACTTACAACATTCTTAAGGGGTTGGACAGGCTAGATGCAGGAAGATTGTTCCCGATGTTGGGGAAGTACAGAACTAGGGGTCACAGTTTAAGGATAAAGGGGAAATCTTTTAGGACTGAGATGAGAAAAGCATTTTTACACAGAGAGTGGTGAATCTCTGGAATTCTCTGCCACAGAAGGTAGTTGAGGCCAGTTCATTGGCTATATTTAAGAGGGAGTTAGATGTGGCCCTTGTGGCTAAAGGGATCAGGGGGTATGGAGAGAAGGCAGGTACAGGATACCGAGTTGGATGATCAGCCATGATCATATTGAATGGCGATGCAGGCTCGAAGGGCCGAATGGCCTACTCCTGCACCTATTTTCTATGTTTCTATGTTTCTATATCTCAATACTGGTAGATTAGTAAATTGATAGGTATGGTTTGCCATTCTGTTTTTACCCCTCTCAATTTCAATATCGATTGGTCATCCAACCAATAGTCAGATGAGCTGGTGTGAAATTACCTCAAGTGATCGGTTTAGATTTTTGGACTATAAGGAGATCAACAGTTTTACAAAACAGACAGCAAATTTTGAAGGCCAAAATCAGATCAAATTGAAAGGTAGAGCAAGCTTAAAGAACAGCATCAGTTAGGGTAATGAGTATAGAAGTCAGATGTTATTTTACAGTTGTACAAGATGTTGGTGAGATGGCATGAAATTTAGTTATTTGGCATCAAAGTATGCGTGGGTTACAATGCCATCTAGCATCTCAAGTTTACAACTTGGAATTTTTTATTGTTAAAAGGGAAGTGCCACTTCTTCTGGGCAATGAGGCATGCCGTAATATGAACCTAGTTTTCTTTGGCAAAACAGTGTAACAGCTGTCGACCTCTCAAAGTCCTACCCAACAACTATTCGAACAATACAAAGACCCTTTTGACAATCAGCTGGGCAAGCTTCCCACAGAATACAGCATTGTAACGACAAGGAAGTTATACCTGTTGTTTGTTCTCCTCACAAAATCCCGTACGCAATGAAGCACCGCGTCAAAGCTGAATTAGACAGAATGGAATAACTGGATGTAATAGCCCCTGTCAACGACCCCACCTCTTGGGTCTCCACCAAGGTTGCAGCAGTCAAGAAGAACAAAGATGAAATAAGAATCTGCATTAACCCTGAGGATTTAAATACTGCCATCAAACGGCCAAACCACCCAATGTGGATGGTGGATGGGTCCGCAGGGCAAGGAGCACCGCCACTCCACCTAGGGTCCGCAAGGGGAGGAGTGGCTCTGCTGTCAGTGAACGAAGAACTGGTAATGGGATCTAGGGAGTAGGCGGGGCTAAAGATGTCCTGGTTGGGTTGCTCCTAGGCCTGGCCAAGCTGGCCATCGGCGAGTCACAGCGCCAGGCGGAAGAGGGCTTTGCCCGAGCCAGATGCCTGCCCCTTTAAAGGGGTTGTATAGTAGTTATTAGAATATTTGTAACACAGCTGTTTGATGATTTTGTAACATGGTGGTGGGTATTTCACCACAGTTTTGTTTTTTGTTGGTTTTTGTATCATGTTGAAATTAAATAAATTATTTTTTAATAAATAATTTTTTTTTTAAATGTGGACGGTGGAAGAAGTCGCTGTCAACCTGGGTAAAGCCACAGTTTTTAGTGTCCTAGATGCAAATAACTCATTTTCGTAAATGCCACTAGACCATGCATCCTCCATGTTAACCACATTCGCGACGCCCTTCGGATGCTACCGATTTTTACGTATGCCATTTGGCATCAATTCAGTCAGTGAGGTTTTCCAGCGTACTATGGAACAACTCTTTGATAGCTACCCATGTTACATAATTGTAAACGACATCCTGGTCACTGGGCGCAAGGCACAAGAACAGGACTCAAACCTGAAACAGGTCCTGGATCGTGCCAGGGAGATAAATCTCAAACTCAAGCCATTCACATGCAGGTTCCGGGTCAACAAAGTGACTTATGTGGGCCATGTGTTCACCAACAATGGACTTAAACCAGACACGTTTAAAACCATTGCCATCAACGAAATGCCAGCACCTGCGGAAGTGACTGCTCTACAACCAGGGCCAGCCTTAGGAGGTGCAGGGCCTAATTGGGAACAAGTTTCATAGAAATATAAATAAATAATTATAAATGAGTCACGTGTCGTGAAATATATGACAGTCAGTTGGCTTAAAAAAAATCTTAAACCGCGCCTGCGCAGATTGTCCGTAAAAATAAAAATAAATGAAGTAACAATTCAATTTGCCCAAGGCTTCCCAGTCTCCTTCATTCTGAATTACTGACTGGGTGGGGTGACGGCAGGTGGAAATATGGTGGGAAAAACTGGAACACACCGGGACAAGTTGTGATCTTATTGAATGACTATACTAGTTCAAGGGACCAATTGGAGGGAGAGTTCCATTTGCAGCGTGTGGGGAGTCTAGCCAGGGGTAAAGTTGCGGGGAGGGCAGGAGCATTGAGAAGGAGGGGGGTCAGGGTTCATGCCAGTAACCCACTCACTCAGCGCTGCCGCGGCGCTCCAGGCACGGAACCACCGCATTGTGGCCGGGGAGGGAAGCAGCTTGCATGGCTACATGCGACCGCCATCACCAGACAGCGGAAATGACTTCCATCTGAGCGCCTTCTGCCGGCCCGCTCACCTCTGGCAGTGCTCTCCGTCAGAACAGTGAGGGGACCAGCTCAAGAGCAAAGATCATAGAGCGTAGCAGGTCAGATGGATAACATCACAGCTGGCGGTGGAGCTTACTCCTGTGTCAGCATGAACAAGGGATCAATTGAGGTTACTCGCACTGACATATGGAGTAAGCTCCACTGCCCGCTGTCCTGTTATCCATCGCACGCTGACCCGCTCTTGAGCTGGTTGCTGGCATGATCACTGACCGCCTCCTTCTCAATGCTCCTGCCCTCATCAAAACTTTACTCCTGGACAGACAACCCACACGCTGTGAAAGGAACTCTTCCCCCCACCCCAGCAGCGCTGTCCTTTCACAGCCACTTCCCACTTTACAGCCGATTCCCATCAGCTGCTAGCAATGAAGGATAGCCTTGGCTAATGAGGGATAGACTTGGCTATCCCTCAGTGTAGCAACATCGTTCTTGATGTTGCTGTAGGGAGGGATAACGAAGTCTATCCATCTTGGCGAACAACCTAACCTTTGGCCTCCAAGATGCAGGTACATTATCCAGCAATGTTACAACATTTTGAGATTTAAAAAATCAAGTCTGCAATGTATCCCAAAAGATAAAGCATAAAAATAAGTTTAAGTTGACACCTAATTCACTTTCATATCTTCAGTATTAAAAATGTTATGGCCATTTTCATACTCGGAAATTAGCGTCTTGTTCCCTATTGAATTTATATGCCAAATGGAAGGAATTTAATGTTTAGTTCCCATAAATTAATCTAGAAACATCCACTCAATATAATCAAAATCTCTGTAGAACCTGCAATGTGGTGTTAAATATATATTGCAATCAGTGATGGAAATGGGTTTTAGGAACTAGGGATACGCTAAGATCCGTGAGGCTGAGGTTGGGCAGGAAGGGGGTGGCGGGCGGGCGGGGGGCCGCTATAAGCCCCCCATGAGAAATTGTATTTAACTCTGAAATTGAGGATAGACAAAAGCTGGAGTAACTCAGCAGGACAGGCAGCACTGCGACTCTGGAGAGAAGACCCTTCTTCAGACTGAACTCTCGTCGGTGAGAGTACTTGTGATTGTCTGAAGAAGGGTCTCGACCAGAAATACAACCGTCTCCCCAGAGCCCCTGCCTGTCCCGCTGAGCCACCACAGACAGGGAGTTGAAGGTAGACACAGTGGGGACCACCTTCAACTTCAGAGCCAAACAAAAAACACAAAATGCTGGAGGACCTCAGCGGGCAAGGCGGCACCCGCAGAGGGAACATATCACTTATCAGGAGCCGCCAGGGGGGCAGGACTCTTCCCCTCCCCCCCCCCCCCCCCCCAACAGAAAGGAACCGCAGATGCAGCCATCACCGCAAAACGTCTAAGAAGGAACTGCAGATGCTGGAAAATTGAAGGTAGACAAAAATGCAGGAGAAACTCAGCGGGTGAGGCAGCATCTATGGAGCGAAGGAAATAGCCAACATTTCGGGCCGGATCTGAAGAAGGGTTTCGACCCGAAACATTGCCTATTTCCTTCGCTCCATAGATGCTGCCTCACCCGCTGAGTTTCTCCAGCATTTTTGTCTACTGCAAAACATAAATATTTCCGGGAATGCCAAGAGAGCTAGAGAGAGACGAGATGGGGAGCGGGAGAGAGGGAGCGTGCGAGAGGGAGAGAGTGAAAGACAGAGAGACACACAATGTGTGTCGGTAGGTAAATTGAATGACTAACCTGCTGCACACCAAGAAGAAGCCTTCAATCATGATGGTGAGTTTTAAGAAATTCTCAATGTGTCATCAATGCATCGATCTACATTCCTCAGTAAATGTAATAATGTTTTGAACAAGTATTAATGATGCCCACGTGAATTGTATTCAAAGAAACGCAGCGTTATTAATACTTGTTCAAAACACAATTACATTTACTGAGGAATGTGGATCGATGCATTGATGACACATTGTATAACTACTTGCTGTTAACAAGTGCTACAGTAGTAGTTAACAAATCGTTTGTGTCTGATCACCGTGCAGTGGTTGTTATCCATGTTCGGTTTGTAAAAAAATCCGTATGGCGAATGTTTTAAAATATATATTTATTTAACAAAGCAAATTTGTATTTCCGTACGAAATACGGAAAATTAACGCGGGGCCCCCTTAGACGCGGGGCCCAATTGGGAGAAATTGCTCCAATCGGCTTAAAGCCGGCTCTGTCTACAACGATTCTTAGGCATGGTAAATTGGGAAATTCATCCCAAACATCAGCGAGCTATCTGCCCCATTGCAACAACTGACCCACAAGGATACGCACTGGTCCTGGCACCAACACTAGCAGAGGGCATTTGAAACCCTCAATCAACTAATGACGTGTGCTCCAACCCTCGCATACTTTGATACCAAATTACCCGTCACCTTTACCTGTGATGCCTCCCAGTATGGACTGGGCACTGCTTGTCTACAAAACAATGGAAAGTGCTCCAGACCAGTTGCCTATGCCTCTCGTACCATGACCGACACTGAACAGCGCATCGCTCAAATCGAAAAGGAGCTACTCACAGTAACCTTTGCCTGCAAGAAATTCAAGGACTTTACCTTTGGCAACCCAATCACCAGCCCCTGGTCAGTATCCTCAGTAAGCCGATCCACACGGCGCCAGCGCGCTTACAACGCATGTTGATGGAACTACAGAGATATGATATCAGACTAACCTACAAACGTGGTAGGGACATGCACTTAGCTCACACCCTCTCAATGGCACCTCTCCCAACCTGTGAAAACACCTGTCTGATGATGAGTATGAGGGGTACACAGTTATGATGGTCTCCTGCCTCCCATCTGCCGCTTTAGACATCCTAGTGTCACAAACAGCTGCAGACAAAACACTACAGTCGTTGGCCATTGTCATCCGCCGCAGCTGGCCACACAAACAGCACCACCTGCCACAAGCTGCCCAACCATTTTTCCCAGTCCGCGATGAACTGGTCATTGAGGACGGCGTGATAATGGAAGGACACAAGATGGTCATCCCTAAGTCTCTTCACAGCAAATACTTTGACATTGTCCTGGGGGCATCCCGCTGCAGAAATAACCCTTCAACATGCGAAAGGAATGCTGTTCTGGCCAGACATGCACCAACATGCTCCACTGTTGTTTGTCATGTACATCAATGATCTGGATGATGGTGTGGTAAATTGGATTAGTAAGTATGCAGATGATACTAAGATAGGTGGGGTTGCGGGTAATGAAGTAGAGTTTCAAAGTCTACAGAGAGATTTATGCCAGTTGGAAGAGTGGGCTGAAAGATGGCAGATGGAGTTTAATGCTGATAAGTGTGAGGTGCTACATCTTGGCAGGACAAATCAAAATAGGACGTACATGGTAAATGGTAGGGAATTGAAGAATGTAGGTGAACAGAGGGATCTGGGAATAACTGTGCACAGTTCCCTGAAAGTGGAATCTCATGTAGATAGGGTGGTAAAGAAAGCTTTTCTGAGTATAGAAGTTGGGATGTAATGTTAAAATTGTACAAGGCATTGGTGAGGCCAATTCTGGAGTATGGTGTACAATTTTGGTCGCCTAATTATAGGAAGGATGTCAACAAAATAGAGAGAGTACAGAGGAGATTTACTAGAATGTTGCCTGGGTTTCAGCAACTAAGTTACAGAGAAAGGTTGAACAAGTTAGGGCTTTATTCTTTGGAGCGCAGAAGGTTAAGGGGGGACTTGATAGAGGTTTTTAAAATGATGAGAGGGATAGACCGAGTTGATGTGGAAAAGCTTTTCCCACTGAGAGTAGGGAAGATTCAAACAAGGGGACATGACATGAGAATTAAGGGACTGAAGTTTAGGGTAACATGAG
This sequence comes from Leucoraja erinaceus, assembly GCF_028641065.1. Classification (NCBI taxonomy): domain Eukaryota; kingdom Metazoa; phylum Chordata; class Chondrichthyes; order Rajiformes; family Rajidae; genus Leucoraja; species Leucoraja erinaceus. The sequence continues at coordinate 21,622,911 of NC_073377.1, forward strand.
GGGGAACTTCTTTACTCAGAGAGTGGTAGCTGTGTGGAATGAGCTTCCAGTGAAGGTGGTGGAGGCAGGTTCATTTTTATCATTTAAAAATAAATTGGATAGTTATATGGATGGGAAGGGAATGTCCCCTCCCTCCCCCCCACCTCAGGCCCCCCCCCCCGCACGTTGAGGGGACGGAACACAACGGGTCCCATTTGGACTAGTAACATTTAAAGACATTCAAACAAGTACATGGATAGGAAGGTTTTACAGGGATATAGGCCAACTGTGGGTAGGTGGAATTACTGTAGATGGGGCGTTTTGGTCGGCTTGGGCAAGTTGTGCCGTAGTTGTTGGGCTGTATGATTTTATGACTCTATACCAAGTCCATGTACCAGCACTTGATCCATAGTCTTCTATGCCTGGGTTATTCCAGAAACTCTTAAACCTTGTCAGATTACTTGCTGCCACTATCCTCTTAGGCAGTACTTTTAGATTCCAATCACTTTCAGGGTGAAAACCATATAACCATATAACAATTACAGCACGGAAACAGGCCATCTCGGCCCTACAAGTCCATGCCGAACAAATTTTTTTCCCCTTAGTCCCACCTGCCTGCACTCGTACCATAACCCTCCATTCACTTCTCATCCATATGCCTATCCAAATTATTTTTAAATGATACCAATGAACCTGCCTCCACCTCTTCCACTGGGAGCTCATTCCACACCGCCACCACTCTCTGCGTAAAGAAGTTCCCCCTCATATTACCCCTAAACTTCTGTCCCTTTTTCTTCGGATCCCATTTAAAGCCTACATTTCAAATTTATGCTGCCTCAAATGGTTCCATCTCAGGTCTTTGCTCCAAGGTCAGCAAAATCAGTCTCTCCTTATGACTGAAATGGCCTATTCCATCTTCTGTATGTTCTTCAGAGCACTCTATAGACAATAGCCAATAGATGCAGCAGTAGGACATCCGGCCCTTCAAGCCAGCACTGTCATTCACTGTGATCAGACTGATCATTCACAATCAGTACCCCGTTCCTGCCTTCCCCCCATATCCCTTCGCTCCTCTATCTTTAAGAGATCTATCTAACTGCCTCTTGAAAGCCTCCAGAGAATTGCCCTCCATTGCTGAAAATTCCACAGATTCACAACTCTCTGTGTGAAAAGGTTTTCTCCGGTTTAAACCAGCTTCTGCAGTTCCTTCCTACACAATGGAAAAAGGAAGCAGGCTAAAGGAAGCAGGCTAAACCTGCCCCAACCGATAACAGCGAAAAGCATAAGACAGTGCTGAGATTAGTTTAATTTCGAGATACAGCGTGGAAACAGGCCCTTCGACCCACTGAGTCTGCACTGACCAGCAATCGCCCATACGCGTGTTATTTCCTACACACTAGGGACAATCTAGGGACAATTTCCAAAAGCTAATTAACCTACAAACCGGCAAGTCTTTGGAATGTGGGGGGAAACCGGATCACATGGAGAAACCCCAGGCATTCACAGCGAGAATGTATAAACTCCATACAGACAGCACCCGTAGTGAGGATCGGACCCGGGTCTCTGGTGCAGTAAAGCATCAACTCTAGCACTGCGCCACTACATTATTTAATTAATGTAAGATTGTTGTGGACATTTATTCTGAAAAATAAGAAAATAATAAACATTTAGTTTCCACACTGAAAGCTTCAGCCGTGTAGTCCAAAGAATAAAAGATGAATGAGCTGCAGGGGACCCACTCACACAACTCACTCTACTTCTTAAAGTGTCACTGCCTCTTAGACACAAGAGGTACTGTACTGCAAATGTATTTTACATAGAGGAACAGAATCATTCGGTACATCCTCTTCCATCTGTTCCATAGGATTAATTCAATATTCTCCAGAACAGATTTAACTAACAAGTAACAACCTCTGCAGCCACATACTTTATGCTACTTACTCTAAATCAAAATTAACTCACGAGTTTCCACACCTCATGCTATATGCTGAAATTCACAGAGCATTCACACACTTCAATCACAATGCAATTTCCACTCAGACAAGAGTAAACACAATCGCACACACTTCAAGGAAATCATTGAAACTCTCATGGCTTTGATACACAAGAATGCTGGAAGTTATTGTTCATGAAAAGACATACATTAACATCCCCAGATTCTAACAGCTTCCAATTCCCACTACATTTTAAAACTGTGAGACATCCTGTTCCTTTCCTTGGTTGCTGTCACAATGACCTACATTCCCCAGTCAAGTGACTCGGTTTCCCACATTTTAAACACATACCCTCTGGTTTCTCTTCCTTTACTGTTCCCTCGTTTCTCCCACACTACTGCCGACACCTGAGACTCCTATACCTCAGCTGACATCCCAAAATACCTGATTCCTGCTTTTTTTCCTCATTAGGACATGTATTTCTTTTTAAATCATCTGTTTCTTTGAGGCTGTCAAAGGTTCCTCATAGTCCGTCTGTGTAGTCTGCCCCTCTGTCATCCTGACTACTGTACAAAATTAAGCTGCTGGGACAGTCAGTGGATCATTTCTTTACATCCTTTCCATAGGATCGGTGTAGCCCATACTCTTCATTATACCAATATCTATACGCCTCCAAAGGTTTTCCTCCAACTTTTTATTTTAGTAGAGCTTACGGTCGACTGACAACAATATTGATTTACTCTAACTACGAGTGGTAAGATGAAACATATTTACCTGGTGAGGAGCCACCTTGTTGATGGTCATCCTGCACTGTACCCTGCTCAGAGTACCACTAGTTGGAGGAAATTGGCTGGTTGACATGTACCCTGAATGTGCCATTCACATGGAGCTCAGTCGCCCTCTTAACTACTGCTGAAGATCAGGACAGCACATCTCGTCGAACAGTAGTGAGTTTCTCGAACAAATGGGTTTATTCAAGGCCTTTACAGCATGCAGTGGGAAACACTCCAGGAGAACCCAAAGTCTTTCACTGGCTCACGGCACTTACAGCCTTTTTAAAGTGGGCAACCCAATGGTTACGTGTGGGTTTAACACTTTTGAAATAATTTATCAGCGATCAGCACTTCTTTGTAGTCTTTCATCTCTGTTATTTTTTCTCTGCTATAGTTACTTGAATCCCTGTTATTTAGAAAATCATTCCCATTTATTTAACAAACAGGTGTAACAAAAGGAAAAGCAAAGAACTGTAGACGTTGGTTTATGAAAAGAAGACACAAATTGCAGGATTAACTCAGCGGGTCAGACAGCATCTTTGGAAAACATGGATAGGTGATATTTCAGGTTGGGACCCTTCAGATTGCATGTGGTGGGGGATCGTGGTGAAGCTGTCACTCGTTTCCACTACAGCACTGTTGTTGTTGACTGAAGTCATAGAGTCATAGAGTCGTAGAGCGATACAGTGTGGATACAGTGATACAGGCCCGTCAGCTCAACTTGCACACACTGGCCATCATGTCCCAGCTACACAGCCCCATCTGCCAGTATTTGGTCCATATCCCTCCAAACCTGTCCTATCCATGTACCCATCTAACTGCTTCTTAAATATTGTGATAGTCTCCGTCTCAACTACCTCCTCTGGCAGCTTGTTCTATACACCCACCACCCTTTGTGCGAAAAAGTTACCCCTCAGATTCCTATTAAATCTTTTCCCCTTCACCTTAAACCTGTCTTCTGGTCCTCGATTCACCTGCTCTGGGCAAGAGACTGTGCATCTACTTGATCTATTCCTCTCATGATCTTATACACCTCTATAAGATCACCCCTCATCCTCCTGCACTCCAAGGAATAGAATTCCAGCCTACTCAACCTCCACTTATAGCTCAGACCCTCTAGTCCTGGCAACGACATCGTAAATCTTCTCTGTACCCTTTCCAGCTTGACAACATCTTTCCTACAAGACAGTGTCCAGAACAGAACACAATACTCACCAATGTCTTACACAACTGCAACGTGACCTCCCAACGTCTATACTCAGCATGTGGAGCATGTACTCCACCACGTTTCGTGAATTAGATCATGCCCTGCTTCGTCTTGCTGACGCCGCTCGCTGAAGTTATTGGCCTAATAACATGTTACTAAGTCCCCCACCACAATCAGTCTGAAGAAGTGTCCCAACCCGAAACAGCGCCAATCCAAGTTCTCCGGTGATGCTGCCTGACCTGTTGAGTTGCTCCACCAATTGTTTAGGGTGTACTAAAAATTCTGTTTTAGGTTTATTATTGTCACGCGTACCAAGGTAAAGTGAAAAGCTTTGTTTTGCATGCTATCCAATCAGATCCGATAATGCCACACATTAGTACAATCAAGTCAAACTCAATTACAATAGGTAGAACCAAGGGGAATGGGAAGATACAGAGTGTAGAATATAGATCTCAGCATTGTAGCACTTCAGCTCCTTTGACAATGTCCAATGAATTCAACAGATTCACCACTCTCTGGCTAAACAAATTCTCCTCATCACCATTCTAAAAGTAAATCCTATTATTCAGAGCTTATGCTCTCTGGTCCTAGACTCTCCCACTACTGGATTAATCCTCTCCACATCCACTCTATCTATGATCCTGGATAGAGGTGAGGGAGGAGGTGTAAGGACAGATCTTACAGTCTGAAGAAAGGTCCCAACCCAAAACATCGCCCGTCCATTCTCGCCACCGATGCTGCCTGGCATGCTGAGTTCCTCCAGCACTTCATGTTTTGCTTGAGGATTTGAGTTTGTGGTTTGGTTTTCTGAGTTCCACTCTCCAACTTGCCTGTTACTTCCTGTCGCTTCAGATAATTGCAGAATGCAAGAAGCACATCACGTAGAGAGAATTCTATGTGAGCAGTTCTTGACGTGTTGTCGGCAGAGTTTAAAGAGGCATGTGCCCACATCACAAAACCGCTTCTATTGGGACACTAATTGTCCCTGGTCGTGTCACAGCCAAGATATGGCAAACGGAATTCTGTCACAATTGAAAAATCTCCACTTCTGAGACTTAAGGATTATGCGTATTGTAAAGATGAAAAAGTGGGAAGATGGAGTAAGCAACTGAGAATGCTTACTATTGATCTTTAAAACCCATATTATGAACATATTTATTTATTGCTCATATTCTATGTCGCTCTTCTAGGGAGATGGTAACTGCATTTCGTTGTCTCTGCACTGTACACTGCACAACGACAATAAAAAACAATTGAATCTGAACAAGAGTCAAGAGTCATCTGTCCCAGATAGAACAATGGCATTCTTACTTGCAGCAGCATAACAGAATATGTAAACATAGTACTCTGAACACTTAGCATAAGCATAGAACACAGACCATTGCCTAAAAACCACTCTTTGTGTACCTTGGGTATGAAAAACAAAGAATATCACTGTGACTTGTCGCATGAGACAATAAAGTATTTATTTAAACCTTCTGCCCTTGATCAGGTAATGCGTACAAAAATGAATATAAGGGAGAGATGATCCAAAAAGGAGCAAGTATCTCCTCACTGTAAAGATCATTTTAACTAATGCTTCAGAGTAAAAAGGGGCATATTATGTCCATAAGATTACCTAAACCGTAGTTTCAGCATACATAGATCTTGCATAACTATTTCAATGGTTCAATGGTACTTTATTGTCACATGTCTCGACAAGTCCTACAGCAAGATTGTTACACCTAAAGTACTGGAAGGGAGAAGGTGGGTGACAGTGAGAAAGGGAGGGAAACATGAAATGCAAAGGTCCCTGGGTGTTGTACTTCTTGAGATCAGGTTCACCCACTTAGAAGCTATCGGGATAGAAGACGTCAACGCACTGAGTGGCGGACTTGCTTGCCAAGCACAAAGGGCTGTTGAGCCAAAACCAAAGAGGTCAATGTCAGGCAACGCCATGGTAGTTGGAGACTCCATTGTGAGAGGTACGGACAGGGGTTTCTGCGGCAACAAACGGGATTTGAGGATAGTGTGCTGCTTCCAGGATCCAGAATATCATGGACAGAGAGAAGAAAATCCTCAAGGGCAAAGGTGAACAGCCGGAAGTGGTAGTGCATGTTGGTACAAACGATATCAGAAAGAAGGGGATGAATATTCTGCAGCGTGACTTTAGAGAGCTCGGAAAAATGCTGAAAAGCAGGACCTCCAGGGTTGTTATCTCCGGTTTCCTTCCAGTTCCTCGTGCTGGCGAGAGCAGGAACAGGGAGATACAGGACCTGAACGTGTGGCTGAGGAACTGGTGCACGGGGCAGGGATTTAGATTCTAAGATCACTGGGATCTGTTTTGGAGTAAGGGGGAACTGTACAAAAGGAACGGATTGCACCTTAACAGGTGGAGGACCAGCATTCTGGCAGGCAGGTTTGCCACTGCTACACGGGTGCTTTTAAACTGAATAAGGGGGGTGGGGTGTCAAATGGGATAGTCAAGGACGGAGTTAAAGGGAAAGAGAGTAAAGGGATTGTTAATGACCCCCAGAATTAACGGGAAAGAAAGCTCACAAAGCTAATATAAAAATATTATTTTTTATTCAAATCGTTTGCTATGTCGCTCTTCAAGGGAGATGCTAAATGCATTTCGTTGTCTCTGTACTGTACACTGACAATGACAATTAAAATTGAATCTGAATCTGAAAGGGATAGGAGAGTATGGCCAAGTGTAATAGGGATCGATGTGAAAGGTGAGATTCGTAAGGAATTAAAAGTATTGTATATGTAGGTATGTTACAAAACCTACCTGAATCGTGGCTGAGCATCTGCCCTACCCCGTGTGCGCGATTTTGGCGCTGTTTAGAGGGGGCGGGTTTAAAACACGATTTTTACTAGGCTGTTGCAATCGAAAATGTTCAGCCTAGTAAATCATTAACGGAAAATCACTGAAAGACCCCGTCGCAAAAGGTATTATTAGTTTTTATGGCCGTGTATAATAGTTATAGTAGTTTAAAAATCACTCTCTCAACCCGCAACCTCTCGCAGCCCCAGGGTTTTATAAAGCAAACAATTAAAGGTATGTACCTTATTTTTACATTAAATGGGGCTTGTAAATAACCCTGTATATAAAGTTTTCTATAGCGAGTAGTTCATTTTGGGCTCTTTATATCCCGCAGTATTTTTCTGGGCACTTGAGGGCACAAATCCAGCGCAATGTGAACGTTCTAAACCAGCGCGTTCACAGGAACCCACTAGAAAGCTGATTTAAATTGACTTTAATTTACAGCAATTGAACACTAAATTCCTTCCATTTGGCCTATAAATTGATGTAAATGAGATTTAAAAATCATGTTTTATTGTGAATTATTTGTGAATATTATTTGGACACTTAGGCTATTTAAAAATGTTAATCATTTATTAAGAAATAGATAGATGTTTAGATCTAGTAATTGAAGTTTGAAATTAGCTACAATTGGGTAACTAACTAATTATATACTTTAATTTCAGGTCATCCAAGTAAGATTATTTTATATTTGTTTCAGAATGCTTCAATCTATGATAACTGAAAATTTCATTCAGTTCTCTTAATTGTTAAGAAGGTTATGGGCTTTTGACTGTCCACGATCACAGCTTTTTTGTTATTTCCATAGAAAATCAATAAGGAACAAGATGCTAATTTCCGAGTATGAAAATGGCCATAACTTTTTTATTACTTGAGATATGAAAGTGAATTAGGTGTCAAATTAAACTTATTGTTATGCTTTATCTGATGGGATAAATTGCAGACTTGATTTTTTAAATCTCAAAATTTTGTAACATTGCTAGTATATGAATGCGCGAAGTATAAGAAGTAAAGTAGATGAGCTTCAGGCTCATTTAGAGGTTGGTAGATATGACATTGTGGGGATTACTGAGGAGTGGCTGCAGGAGGATCTGTCCTGGGAACTTAATATTCAGGGGTTATACATCCTATAGAAAGGACAGGCAGATGGGCAGAGGAGGGGGGGTCAGCTCTGCTATTGAGGGATGAAATTCAGTCCCTTGCGAGGGAAGATATAGGGAATGACAAAGTAGAGTCACTGTGGATTGAGTTGAGGAATTGCAAAGGCAAGAAGACACAAATTGGTGTTATCTACAGACCACCAAATAGTAGCCCGGATGTAGAGTGTAAGTTGCAGCAGGAGTTAAAACTGCCATGTAACAAAGGTAATGCCACTGTGGTGATAGGGGATTTCAATATTCAGGTAGACTGGGAAAATCAGGTTGGTTCGGGACACCAAGAAAGAGAGTTTGTAGAATGCTTCTGAGATGTAAGGAGGTAGTGATCATAATATGATTAGTTTTAATCTGCAATTTAAGAAGTAGAAGGTTAAATAAGAAGTGTCAGCGATGCAGCTGAACAAAGGGGATTTAGAAGGCATGAGAGGGGAGCTGGCCAAGGTAGACTGGAAAGTGATCCTAACAGGAATGACAGTGGAACAGCAATGGCAGGAATTTCTGGCCATAATCCAGAAGACGCAGGATCATTTCATTCCAAATAAGAAGGAAGATTCTAAGGGGAGTAGGAGGCAACCAAGGCTGACAAGAGAAGTTAGGGATAGAATAAAACTAAAAGAAAAGATGTATAGCACAGCAAAGAGAAAATTGGGAAACTTTCATAGGACAACAGAAGGAAACAAAACTGGCAATACTGGCTGAAAAGATGAAGTACAAAGGGAAGCTGGCCAGGAATATAAAGAAGGACAGTAAAAGCTTCTTTAGATATGTTAAAGGTTAAAGGTAGCAAAGTCAAATGTGGATCCCTTGAAGGCAGACATGGGTGAAATTATTATGGGCAACAAGGAAATGGCAGAAGAGTTGAATAAATAATTTGGATACGTCTTCACTAAGGAAGACACAAACAATCTCCCAGATGTACTGGAGGACAGAGGATCCTCTAAGGGAGAAGAGGAACTGAAAGAAATTTTCATGAGGCAAGAAATAGTATTGGGTAGGCTAATGGGACTGAATGATGATAAATCCCCTGGGCCTGATGGTCTGCATCCCAGGGTCCTCAGGGAGGTGGCTCTAGAAATAGTGGACGCATTGGTGATCATTTTCCAATGTTCAATAGATTCAGGATCAGTTCCTGGGGATAGCTAATGTTATCCCACTTTTCAAGAAAGGAGCGAGAGAGAAAACGGGGAATTACAGACTAGTTAGCCTGACTTCGGTGGTGGGAAAGATGCTGGAGTCAATTATTAAAGAGGTAATAATGGAGCATTTGGATAGCAGTAAAAGGATTAGTCCAAGTCAACATGGATTTATGAAAGGGAAATCATGCTTGACTAATCTTCTGGAATTTTTTGAGGATGTGACAAGTAAAATGGATGAAGGGGTGCCAGTGGATGTAGTGTATCTAGACTTTCAGATAGCCTTTGATAAGGTCCCGCATGGGAGACTGGTGACTAAAATTAGAGCACATGGTATTGTGGGTAGGGTATCGACTCCTACTCTAACTGGTTCAAGCTTGATTTACTTCCTTCTATCACATTGTGGCGGTCCCTGGGGGGTAGGCCACTCCTTGGATCATCCCCCTCGCCGATTGAGGGACAGGGGCATTGGTCTGCCACGGGGTTTCCCGACGGCCCTGGGTTTAGTTCTCTCGAGGTGTGTGTGTGTGTGTGGTGTACTCTCGCTGTTGGGATTAAAAGACTACTGTTTGAACCTGCCTGGCGTCTGGCCTTTTCCTGACCAGGCCACTATACTGGTGACCCCACGCCGTTCATCGCGCGTCGTGATGGATAATAACGCTGTTGCGCTGAAGCTCCCAACTCCGTGGACCGAAGAACCTGACATCTGGTTCCAGCAGGCAGAGGCACAGTTTGCAGTGAGAGGTATTACAGCAGATGAGACAAAATACTATTACGTGGTTGGTTCACTTGACCAAGTGACTGCGAGGTGAGTTAAGCCTTTCCTTAGGGCCCCCCCGGTAGCAAATAAATATAGGGGCCTTAAGGAAATTCTTATCAGGAGGTTGGACATTGGGTGCGCACTTGCATCCCGTGCCAGACCGCCAAGGTACAACGACACGTGCGCGCCCCGTTGCAGGAGTTCACCATTCCTCGGCAGCGTTTTGACCACATTCACGTGGACATCGCGGGGCCGCTACCGTCGTCCCAGGGCATGACCTACCTATTCACCGTCGTGGACCGCTTCAAGCGGTGGCCTGACGCCATTCCGCTACCAAATTCCGTAACGACCACGTGCTCGAGCCTTGGTGGCGCACTGGATCGCCTGGTTCGGTGTTCCACTGTACATAACTTCCGATCAAGGGCCTCAGTTTACGTCAGAGCTGTGGTATCCATGGCACGCCTTCTGGGTGTTCGTCTGCACCACACGACAGTGTACCACCCGCAGGCGAACCGACTGGTGGAGCGGTTTCACCGACAACTTAAGGATGCCCTGAAAGCACGGCTCACTGACCCAGACTGGGTGGACGCTCTGCCATGGGTTTTGCTGGGGATCCACACTGCACCAAAAGAGGACTTGGCCTCCTCCTCCGCCAAGTTGGTGTATGGGTCTCCGTTAACGGTGCCCGGGGAGTTCATCCCGCCGGCACGTGGCCAGGTGGAGCAGCCTTCGGACGCTCGCAACGTCTTCAGCAGATGGTGGGCAAGTTGGCGCCGGTGCCCACGTCTCGTCATGGGTCCTTCCGTCCGCACGTTCCCTCTGCTCTGGAGGACTGCCAGTTCATCTTCCTGCGCAGGGATACACATCGGACACCTCTCCAGCGGCCGTACGAAAGTCCCTTCCGCGTCCTGGAACATGGCTCGTCGACTTTCGTCCTGGACATGGGTGGTCGGCATGAGACTGTTTCAGTTGCGCGACTGAAGCCGGCACATATTGATATTGATCAGCCGGTGCTGGTAGCGCGGCCCCGTAAGCGAGGGCAGCCTCTGTCTAGGGTACCTCCTTCTCTGGCTACTCCGTCCGCTGCACCTGTTGGTCAGTCGCCTGTTCCGGGGCCGGGCATTGTGTGCACCCGGTCTGGACGCCATGCACGCCCTCCTGTCCATTTCGTGCCTCGGGTACTTGGGGGGGGGGGGGGGGGGGGGGGGGGGGGGGGGGGGGTGGCGGGGGGGGGGGGGGGGGGGGGGGGGGTAGGCCACTCCTTGGGTCCCCTCGCCAATTGAGAGACAGGGGCATTGGTGTGCCACGGGGTTCCCCGACGACCCTGGGTTTAGTGCTCTCGAGGTGTGTGTGTGGTGTACTCTCGCTGTTGGGATTAAAAGACTACTGTTTGAACCCGCCTGGCGTCTGGCCTTTTCCTGACCTTGACCAGGCCACTACAACATCAGAAATGGTCATTCAAAAGCTACAGAGACACCTCCACATTCGGCGCACCTGTCCGCTTGCAGACCGACAACGGAAGACAGTTTACCAGTCACGCCTTCAAACACTTTGCTAACCGATGGAATTTTCACAATGTCACGAGCAACCCTGAATACCCATAAAGTAACGGCCTCGTTGAACGAGCCGTCAGAAGCGCAAAACAGCTAATGGATCGCTCCCACCTAACCAAGTCAGATGTGTACCTCGACCTTTTATAACCTCAGAAACATCGCTAGAGACGGGGTCCTGGGCTCACCAACCCAATGCCTGATGTCCAGAACAATGAGACCACTGATACCAATTATCCAGCAGAAGCTAATGCCACAGGTGCTGAAGCTGGCCACGATCCAGAACCCCATCGAGGAGACACACGATATCCAGAAATGATCACATGACAAGTCCAGCAAACTACTTAAACCACTACCACCGGGCCACGTCGTCCGTTTGCAAACCACTGTGGGACATTCCCGTCTAGGTTGCGTTGTTGGCCCGTCCAAAGAATCCCGATCCTACCTTGTTGACATCGATGGAGCCTTGTACTGTCGGAGCCGCCAGCACTTGCTGTCTGTGAAGGAACCACGTTCCTCATCAGCTGACGCTTTCGCTCCACCTCTACTGTTCCAGCCGTCTACTGCCGTGGCCACCACCAGTTCCAGCATGTCCTTTACTCCACCACGACTGGCGACTATGATTAACAACAACACTACCTGTCAGCTCCCCCTGTCGGCTACCTCGAGTGTCCCCTGCTGCTTTCTCATTTCCCGGTTCACCGCCTCCCTCTAACGTTTCTGGTGAACGGGGAGAGGGCTTGGTCCGTACTCTTTCGGGCCGTATTAGTAGACTGCCTGACAGATATGGCGAGTATGTTTGAATTCTAAGCTGCATGTGTGTTTAACTATATTCGCTCTTTACGGGGAAGGATATGGATTGGTTATTGCATGTGAACCAATCATAGTAGAAATAGCATCACTAACCCCACCTTACTGTACGATTCATACTAACACCCACTTCCTACACTGGTCCGTCTTGGAAGCTCTAACGATGAACTAACAACTAACGACCTGCTGTACCGCTATAATATGGGTACTGATTAAAGATGATCTTGAACTCCAGATTGTATAGTTTGCTTATTTCCAACATGGATAGAAAATTGGTTGGCAGACAGGAAGCAAAGAGTAGGAGTGAACGGATATTTTTCAGAATGTCAGGCAGTGGCGAGTGGAGTGCCGCAGGGCTCGGTGTTGGGGCCGCAACTGTTTACCATATATATTAATGATTTGGAAGAGGGAATTAGGAGCAACACTAGCAAGTTTGTGGATGACACAAGGTTGGGTGGCAGTGTGAACTGTTAAGAGGATGTTAGGAGGTTGCAGGGTGACCGGGACAGGTTGAGTGAGTGGGCAGATGCGTGGCAGATGCAGTATAATATAGATAAATATAGCTAGACCACCAGGGGCGCCGGGGAGATGGCCAGCCCTGCCGGCAGTCCATTCGTTTTTTCATCTTTTGTTATTTTTAGCATCTGTAAAGAGTTTGTTTTAATGCACTTCAGTTTGTTTTATGTGGTGGGGGGGGAGAGTCGGGCGAAACTTTTTTTCAATTTCTTACCTTCGCGGAGATGTGATTGTTTTTCAGATCACATTCTCCGGGCACTGCAGCCTACCATCGCTGGAGCGGGGGGCCGCCTTGGACTGTCGTGAGCCCCACCGCGGGGCGCGGACGTATCATCGGAGCTGATCCCTTGCCTGGGATCGCTCCCACCACGGCCTGCGGACTTACCATCAAGGGCTCGCTGTCTCGGGAGAGGCTAGTCGGGAGCTCCAACGCTGCAGAAGGTTCGACCAGCCCCGACGCGAGGTTTGATCGCCCCGGCGCGGGGAGCTGATAACCCCCCGATGCAGGAGCTGAACGCCTCGACGCAGAGCGCCCGAACGCCGCCTGCTGTGGGAGTCAAGATCATCCTGTCAACGGAGGGCTTGAGGCCCCCGACCGATGAAGAACAAAAGGAAGGCCTTGAACTTTATTTCGCCTTCCATCACAGTGAGGAATGTGTAGGAGTAACTGTGGTGGATGTTCATGTTAAAATGTGTTTTTGAGTCTGTTCTTTTAATTGTATGACTGACTTGGCCAGTGAATTCCTCGTATGTTGCAAAACATACTAGGCGAATAAAATCTGATTCTGATTCTGAAATGTGAGGTTATCCACTTTGGCCGCAAAAACAAGGGGGCAGATTATTATCTCAATGGGGTTACGTTAGGTAAGGGGGAGGTGCGGCGAGACCTGGGCGTCCTTGTACACCGGTCACTGAAAGTGGGCTTGCAGGTACAGCAGGCAGTGAAGAAAGCTAATGGAATAAAGCTAATGGTTGGCCTTCATAACAAGAGGATATCAGTATAGGAGTCAAGGGGTTCTTCTGCAGTTGTATAGTGCTCTGGTGAGACCACATCTGGAGTATTGTGTACAGTTTTGGTCTCCTAATATGAGGAAGGACATTCTTGTGATTGAGGCAGTGCAGCATAGGTTCACGAGATTGATCCCTGGGATGGTGGGACTGTCATATGAGGAAAGATTGAAAAGACTAGGCTTATATTCATTGGAGTTTAGAAGGATGAAGGGGATGTTATAGAGACCTATTAAATTATTAAAGGACTGATCAAGCTAGATGCAGGAAAAATGTTCCCAATGTTGGACGAGTCCAGAACCCGGGTCCCCAATCTTAGAATAAAGGGGAAGCCATTTAAGACTGAGGTGAGAAAAAAACTTTTTCACCCAGCGAGTTGTGAATTTATGGAATTCCCTGCCACAGAGGGCAGTGGAGGCCAAGTCACTGGATGGATTTAAGAGATAGTTAGATAACCATATAACCATATAACAATTACAGCATGGAAACAGGCCATCTCAGCCCTACAAGTCCGTGCCGAACAATTATTTTTCCTTAGTCCCACCTGCCTGCACTCATACCATATCCCTCCATTCCCTTCTCATCCATATGCCTATCCAATTTATTTTTAAATGATACCAACGAACCTGCCTACACCACTTCCACTGGAAGCTCATTCCACACTGCTACCACTCTCTGAGTAAAGAAGTTCCCCCCTCATGTTACCCCTAAACTTCTGTCCCTTAATTCTGAAGTCATGTCCTCTTGTTTGAATCTTCCCTATTTTAAAAGGGAAAAGCTTGTCCACATCCTCTGTCTATCCCTCTCATCATTTTAAAGACCTCTATCAAGTCTTCTTAACCTTCTGCACTCCAGAGAATAAAGACCTAACTTATTCAACCTTTCTCTGTAACTTAGTTGTTGAAACCCAGGCAACATTCTAGTAAATCTCCTCTGTACTCTCTCTATTTTGTTGACATCCTTCCTATAATTGGGCGACCAAAATTGTACACCATACTCCAGATTTGGTCTCACCAATGCCTTGTACAATTTTAATATTACATCCCAGCTTCTATACTCAATGCTCTGATTTATAAAGGCTAGCACACCAAAAGCTTTCTTTACCACCCTATCTACATGAGATTCCACCTTCAAGGAACTATGCACAGTTATTCCCAGATCCCTATGTTCAACTGCATTCTTCAATTCTCTACCATTTACCATGTACGTCCTATTTTGATTTGTCCTGCCAAGGTGTAGCACCTCACATTATCAGCATTAAACTCCATCTGCCATCTTTCAGCCCATTCTTCCAAATGGCCTAAATCACTCTGTAGACTTTGGAAATCCTCTTCATTATCCACAACACCCCCTATCTTGGTATCATCTGCATACTTACTAATCCAATTTACCACACCTTCATCCAGATCATTGATGTACATGACAAACAACAGTGGACCCAACACAGATCCTAGAGGCACCCCATTAGTCACCTGCCTCCAACCCGACAAACAGCCATCCACCATTACCCTCTGGCTTCTCCCATTCATCCACTGTTGAATCAATCTTGCTACTCCTGCATTTATACCCAACAGTTGAACCTTCTTAACCAACCTTCCATGAGGAACCTTGTCAAAGGCCTTACTAAAGTCCATATAGACAACATCCACTGCTTTACCCTCGTCAATTTCCCTAGTAACCTCTTCAAAAAATTTAAGAAGATTAGTCAAATATGACCTTCCAGTCACAAATCCATGTTGACGGTTCCTAATCAGACCCTGTTTATCCAGATGCTTATATATATTAGCTCTAAGTATCTTTTCCATTAATTTGCCCACCACTGAAGTCAAACTAACAGGTCTATAATTGCTAGGTTTACTCTTAGAACCCTTTTTAAACAATGGAACAACATGCGCAGTACGCCAATCCTCGGGGACTATTCCCGTTTCTAATGACATTTGAAATATTTCTGTCATAGCCCCGGCTATTTCTACACTAACTTCCCTCAATGTCCTAGGGAATATCCTGTCAGGACCTGGAGACTTATCCACTTTTATATTTTTCAAAAGTGTCAGTACTTCTTTTACTTTGAAACTCATAGTATCCATAGCTACTCTACTGGTTTCCCTTACCTCACATAATTCAATATCCTTCTCCTTGGTGAATACCAAAGAAAAGAAATTGTTCAATATCTCCCCCATCTCTTTTGGCTCTGCAGATAGCTGTCCACTCTGTCTCTCCAATGGACCAATTTTATCCCTCGTTATCCTTTTGCTATTAATATAGCTGTAGAAACCCTTTGGATTTACTTTCACCTTACTTGCCAAAGCAACCTCATATCCTCTTTTAGCTTTTCTAATTTCTTTCTTAAGAATCTTTTTACATTCCTTATACTCCTCAAGCACCTCATTTACTTCATGCTGCCTATAATTATTGTAGATCTCCCTCTTTTTCCGAACAAGATGTCCAATTTCCCTTGAAAACCAGGGCTCTTTCCAATTTTTACTGTTTCCTTTCAACCGAACAGGAACATAAAGATTCTGTACTCTTAAAACTTCCCCTTTAAATGTCCTCCATTTCTCTTCTTTATCCTTCCCATAAAACAAAATGTCCCAGTTCACTCCTTTTAAATCATTTCGCATCTCATCAAAGTTAGCCTTTCTCCAATCAAAAATCTCAACCCTAGGTCCAGTTCTGACCCTCTCCATAATTATATTGAAACTAATGGTATTGTGATCACTGGACCCGAAGTGCTCCCCAACGCATACCTCCGCCACCTGTCCCATCTCATTTCCTAACAGGAGGTCCAGCACTGCCCCTCCTCTATGTATTGCTGCAAAAAACTATCCTGCACACATTTTACAAACTCTAATTGTGTAATCAAGGGATATGGGGAGAAGGCAGACACGGGTTATTGATTGGGGACGATCAGCCATGATCACAATGTATGGCGGTGCTGGCTCGAAGAGCCGAATGTACTCTTGCACCTATTTTCTTTGTTTCTATGTTTCTATGTACCGAGGTACAGTGAAATTCATTTTTGTATACAGTATCATACACAAGTATCACTACACATAAACACTTAGATACCTCTTAGATAAGCCTCTCAGATACAATACAAGTGTATAGCAGAAGTGCACAGACAGTATACTGAGTTGCTAGTTTATGGCGCCATTGTTGTTGTTGTAAGTGCAGGATTCTTGGCCCGACCACAAAGGCCATTGTCCTGGCAGCTTTGCAGATCAGTCTGGCCTGTTCTTCTCTGTATGACTCGGGTTATTTTCTGATTAGATAAGGCACCAAAAATGGATTGGCAAAGAAGGGAACTAGTGGAGGACAAATGCTGTCCAGAGCAATTTGAACTCCTTTCACCTATTCTTTAGACAAATTTATCTGAGTGACAGCCAATTAATCTCTGCCTTTAACAGTTAGACCTGGCCCTGTGGCAGATGCCCAAATTAAATATGGAGCTTATTTACGGAGGTATATGTAAGGATCATACTCCTAATTCCAAAGCTAGTTAGCATGCATGCCACACCAGGTCTAACAAGATTCTCCAGATATTTTTTAGCCTCATAAATGGAAAATAAAAGGACTTCAAGGGGCCTCGCAAAAAAAAAATGTTGGCATCATTTTTCGTTGGGTTTTAATCAATAAAATCAGATGTAGAATCTTTACCTGTTTCATCAATAATCTCCATGCCATGATGCATGTCAGCACTGAGGAATTCAGATGTTCATTAATTTTGTTTTAAGAATCCTGCTTGTATATAATTTTCAAAATACAAACCAAACCTATTTATTTGTGTGATGGTTTGGCCAATGATTCCGCCGTCTGTGAAGGTGGTGACCTGACAGATGGTACACTTGTTATGCTTTATATGACTGGAAGTTGGTCTATTGCTTAACCGGAGCTTTTCCAATAATCAAAACATCAATAAAACACGAATACAAACCAACAAAACAGCACAAAACTGAACTAAAATAGAAAGGAAAAAAATCAGTTCCTCACTTTTGTCTATTCGTTAATCTTATATAAAAATATATGGAGAATTTTCATTTGAAATCTGTAGTGCAATTTATTTCATTACTGCATTTAATTTTGATGAAATAATCATAAAAGCAAAGATTCAAAGTGTCATATAAACCAGAAATAGACGCGTTTGTCCATCTTGGCTATGCAGACATTATACTTATCTACAATGTAGATGCAAGGAACTGAAGATCATGGTTTACCAAAAAAGACACAAAGAGCTGGAGTTACTCAGCGTGATTGTACAGCACTTCTGGAGAACATGAATAAGCAACATTTCAGTTTGTGATCCTTCGTCCGACTGATTGTAGTTGGCGGGGGCAAGGAGGGGGTGGTTGTGGCCAAAGATCCTATAGCGGAGCTATTAGATCATTGGTTGTGGCTGGATGAGAAAGGGATGGAAAAAAGCCTGGCAAAAAGCCCTCCTTATCCACGTCTGATGAAAAAATAAAACTGGGGAGGCGGCTCAACCGTGGCTAAGGAAAGTGTTAAATCCAAGGAAGAGGCATATAAATTATCCAGAGAAGCGGCAAACCAGAGGACTGGGAGAAATTTAGAATGCAACAGAGGAGGACAAAGGGGATAATTAAGAGGGGGGGGGGGAATAAAGAGCATGAAAGAAAGCTTGCGTGGAATATAAAAACTGACTGTAAAAGTCTCTTTAGGTATGTAAATAGGAAAAGATCAGTAAAGACGAATCGAGGTCCCCTACAGTCAGAGATAGGTCAATTTATATTGGAATCCAAAGAATGGCAGAACAGTTACTTTGGTTCTGTCTTCACTAAGGAAGACACAAACAATCTCCCAGAAATACTAGGGACCGAGGATCTAGTGGTGAGGAAGGAAATGAAGGGAATCCACATTAGTCAGGAAATGGTGTTGGGTAAACTGTAGGGACTGAAGGCAGATAAATCCCCAGGGCCAGAATTTCTGCATCCCAGAGTATCAAGGAGGTGGCTCCCGAAATCGTGAATGCATTGGTGATCCTTTTTCAATGTTCTCTCGACTCTGGATCAGTGCCTGTGGACTGGAGGGTAGCCAATGCAACTCCACTTTTTAAGAAAGGAGGGAAAGAGAAAATAGGGAATTATAGACCAGTTAGCCTTACATCGGTTGTGGGGAAGATGCTAGGGTCGATTCTTAAAAATGTTATAGCAGCGCATTTGGAAAGCAGTAATGGGATTGGTCAGTCAGCATAGATTTATGACGGGGAAATCATGCTTGATTAATCTTTTGGAATATTTTGAGGATGTTCAAAGGTTCAAAGGTCATTTTATTGTCACGTGTACCAATTAAGGTACAGTAAACTCGAATTACCATGTAACAAGTAGAATGGATAAGGGAGAGCCAGTGGATGTAGTGTATCTGGACTTTCAAAAAGTATTTGACAAGGTTCCACACAAGAGATTAGTGTGCAAAATTAGAGCACATGTTATTGGGGGTAGGGTATTGACATGGATAGAGAACCGGTTGACAGACAGAAAGCAAAGAGTAGGAATTAACAGGTCCTTTTCAGAATGGCAGGCAGTGACTAGTGGGGTGCCACAAGGCTCGATGCCAGGACCACAGTTGTTTCCAATATCTATTAACGATTTAAACAAGGGAATTAAATGTAACATCTCCAAGTTTGCGATGACACAAAGCTGGGTGGCAGTGTGAGCTGTGATGCAGGTGCTATGAGGCTGCAGTGTGACTTGAATAGATTGGGTGAGTGGGCAGATGCATGGCAGATGCAGTATAATATGCATAAATGTGAGGTTGTCCACTTTGGTGGCAAGAACAGGAAGGCAAATTATTATCTGAATGGTGTCAGATTAGGAAAAGGGGAGGTGGAACATGACCTGGGTGTCCTTGTACATCAACCACTGAAAGTAAGTATACAGGTACAGCAGGCAGTTGTACAGGGCCCTGGTGAGACCACATCTGAAGTATTGTGTGCAATTTTTGTCTCCTAATTTGAGAAAGGACATTATTGCTATTGAGGGAGTGCAGCGTAGGTTCACCACGTTAATTCCCGGGATGGTGGGACTGACATATAATTAAAGAATGGGTTGACTGGGCTTGTATTCGCTGGAATTTATAAGGATTGGACAGGGTAGATGCAGGAAAAATATCCTGATGTTGGGGGAGTCCAGAATCAGGGGTCACAGTTTAAGAATAAGGGGTAGGGCATTTAGGTCTGAGGTTAGGAAAAGCTTTTTCACCCAGAAAGTTGTGAATATGTGGAATTCTCTGGATGTATTCAAGAGAGAGTTAGATTTAGCTCTTAGGGCTAAGGGAATCAAGGGATATTGGAGGGGGGGGGTGGGGGGACAGGTTGGTGTACTGATTTTGGATGATCAGCCATGATCATATTGAATGGCAGTGTTGGCTTGAAGGGCGGAATGGCCCACTCCTGCACCTATTTTCTATGCTTTCTATGTTTCTATGTTAAATCATAAATATCCATCAGGATATAAAAATAGCAAGATTAAACGAGAACTTACCAGTTTGAAGTTTGATCTTTATTTTATGAGGAGTTACGATGAGCGATTATGTGAAGAAGCCACCCAGTCCGCATGCACATCAATCTTCAAAGCAGTGGTGTGAAATCACAGATAATAGTAGTCAAAGTAACATAGTAAGACTTAGAGAAGACTAGAACTACCGAGTGATCTTTATGAGAGAGGGTTGGGAGTGGTGGGCACGTAATCGCTCATCGTAACTCCTCATAAAATAAAGATCAAACTTCAAACTCGTAAGTTCTCGTTTAATCTTACTATTTTACTTCGGAGTCACGTGAGTGATTCCGTGAAGATTTCAAAACTCTGTGATTTCATGCCGTGAGATCGAGTCCACACAGCCACAACTGCCTTGATTGACAGATGATGGGAAACATTCAATGAAGAAATAATAATAATAGTAACTCCTCTCATCCGGGAGTGAACTAAACCACTGAATCTAAAATAGAGTTGGCAAATACACCTGGTCTGGCAATAGGTTATTATGAAATGTTCAGAAAATTTGTTCTTTCGACCATCCTGCAGCCGCTAGGATGTGTTCCAGCGGAATGTACATAACCTTTGCTGCTGGTGTTGTAGCAGCCCTTGTGGAGTGAGATTTGAAAAACATCAGTATCTACTCCTGCTTGAGCCAAAACCCGTTTTAACCACCTGGAGATGGCCTGAACCGATACCTTCTTATAAAGTTTTTGTAATTAACAAACATTGCTAGTTCAGAACCTCGTAGGTTCTTGGTGACTCGATAACCTGGGCATCGACCCCTCCCTCTGTTCTGGACTTTATAAACTCCACCATCAATAGTGTCACCTCCCTCAAACAGGTGACCATATACCCGAATCAGAAGCCATGGATGAACAGCGAGGTCAGGCTACTGCTGAAAGCACGGGACACCGCTTTCAGGTCAGGCGATGCTCGAGCCTACAATTCATCCAGGGCTAACCTGAAGAGGGGCATCAGGAAGGCCAAGCACTGCCATAAGCTCAGGATTGAGGAGCACTTCAACAACAACTCCGACCCCCGACGCATGTGGCAAGGCATCCAGGCCATCACGGACTACAGACCCTCCAACACCACCCCCACATCCAGTGACGCCTCCTTCCTTGAGGAGCTTAATCACTTCTATGGCCGCTTCGACAGGGACAATCTAGAGACAGCCATCAAGGCTGTGCTACCTGCCGATCACCAACCCCTCACACTCACCCCCTACGACGTGTACGTGGCACTGAGTAGGACTAATGCACGTAAAGCTGCTGGCCCTGACGGCATCCCCGGGCGCGTGCTCAGGGCCTGTGCTGCGCAGCTGACAGACGTCTGGACTGACATCTTCAACCTGTCACTTGCCCAAGCAGTTGTCCCCACTTGCCTTAAAACCACCTCCATCGTGCCAGTGCCAAAACACTCCACTGCGGCAAGCCTCGACGACTTCCGCCCAGTTGCACTTACCCCCATCATCGCCAAGTGCTTCGAGAGGCTGGTCCTGGCACACCTCAAAAGCTGCCTACCCCCCACACTGGATCCCTATCAGTTTGCCTACCGCAAGAACAGGAGTACGGAGGATGCCATCTCAACGGCACTTCACTCCGCCCTTTCCCACCTCGACAACAGAGACACTTTACGTAAGAATGCTGTTCATCGATTACAGCTCAGCATTCAACACCATTATTCCATCAAAACTGATCACCAAACTCGGTAACCTGGGCATCGACCCCTCCCTCTGCAACTGGATACTGGACTTTCTAACCAACAGACCCCAGTCTGTGAGGTTAGACAAGCACACCTCTTCAACCCTCACCCTGAACACCGGCATTCCACAGGGCTGTGTGCTGAGCCCCCTTCCTCTACTCCCTCTTCACCTATGACTGCAACCTGTACATGGTACTAACACCATCATCAAGTATGCAGATGATACAACGGTGATTGGCCTCATCAGCAACAACGATGAGCTGGCCTACAGGGAGGAGGTCCAGCACTTAGCAGCATGGTGCGCTGACAACAACCTGGCCCTTAACTCCAAGAAGACCAAGGAGCTCATTGTAGACTTCAGGAAGTCCATAGGCGGCACGCACACCCCCATCCACATTAACGGGTCGGAGGTGGAACGTGTTTCTAGCTTCAGGTTCCTGGGAGTCAACATCTCCGATGACCTCTCTTGGACCCACAATACCTCTACTCTGATCAAGAAGGCTCATCAGCGTCTCTTCTTCCTGAGGAGACTGAAGAAGGTCCATCTGTCTCCTCAGATCCTGGTGAACTTCTACCGCTGCACCATCGAGAGCATCCTTATCAACTGCATCACAGTATGGTATGGCAACTGCTCTATCTCCGACCAGAAGGCATTGCAGAGGGTGGTGAAAATTGCCCAACGCATCACCGGTTCCTCGCTCCCCTCCATTGAGTCTGTCCAAAGCAAGCGCTGTCTGCGGAGGGCGCTCAGCATCGCCAAGGACTGCTCTCACCCCAACCATGGACTGTTTACCCTCCTACCATCCGGGAGGCGCTACAGGTCTCTCCGTTGCTGAACCAGCAGGTCGAGGAACAGCTTCTTTCCGGCGGCTGTCACTCTACTCAACAACGTACCTCGGTGACTGCCAAATCACCCCCCCCCCCCCCCCCCCCCCCCCCCCCCGGACACTTTATTATTTATTCAAATCGTTTGCTATGTCGCTCTTCAAGGGAGATGCTAAATGCATTTCGTTGTCTCTGTACTGTACACTGACAATGACAATTAAAATTGAATCTGAATCTGAATCTGACCTTGACGTATTGTTGTATATGTGTGACCATACATAACCGAAGGTCCATGGGGTATGTCATGAAACTAGTCTGAGACTTTACACCCCTGGTCTGCTCTGCTTAACTAAACATTAAAATATAATATTATTTGCAGATATAACTATCCTGTCCAGTCACAATATGTAGTGACTGAACCCATTGCGCTGAGACCAGCATCATGAGGATAACTACCTTATGAGAGCCGAGCCAAAGCTAAGGATGTAGCTGGAGCCCCCTGGTGAAATAGAGTTAATACCATGTCAATATCCCATTCTGCCTTGTGCTTGTCCTGGGAAACCTTGTGTGAAAGATATCCTTTATAAACTCGGTATCAGATGGTGAAACCCGACAGAGTGGGTCCCGTTCGCTGTAGCAAATATGATGGGAAGGCACGTTGGGCACAGTTAATGGTCCTATAACTTTATTTATTGCCAAAGACCCATTTGAAACGAACTCCAAGATGTCAGTTACCTGTACCGTATTAGATGTAACATTAGTATTCAAACAAAATGCTTCCCATCTCCTGAAGAGGAAATGTAACCCTTTCCTTTTTGGGTGCTATCCCTGCACTCTGCAGTGAGCACAAACATGGATCGGTCTGACAATCCGAGCCGCAGGAGCAGTGTGCTCAGCATCTATAAGTCAATAAATTGATTTTATCATGCAGAGGTTGGTTTCCCGAGCCATAGGCTGAACCAGCAAAGTTTTACGTTTAGAATAACCGTAAAACCGTGTTATTCCCGACAAAGGCGGGAAGCATGGCTGCATAGGCCAGTCAGACAGAATGACAACCTAAAGCGGGATCTTGCTGGCTTTATTGCAAGACCTGACTGATGAGGCAAAATGGAGGGAGACAAAAATAACTTCCTTCTCCTTGTAGCAAGAATGTATCTTTCGCCACCTATTTTTGCTGCCGGTAAATGAGCCTGGAAACAATATATTGATACAGTGGATCATGACATTTTAGTATCTCGGTTACAGCACCTAGTGGGCATTTGTGGTAGTGTCCTGGAATGGTTCAGATCTTATCTGGCAGAAGAACTATGTGTGTAAGACTTGCTGGTTCTGAATCCTCCTCCGCTCCTCTGTCATATGGGGTTCCACAGGGTTTAATTTTAGGGCCCCTGCTTTTCTCACTGCACTTACTTCCTCTGGGTTCCATTCTTAGAAAGCATGGCATCTCTTTTCATTGTTATGCTGGTGATAGAAACGTAGAAACATAGAAATTAGGTGCAGTAGTAGGCCATTCAGCCCTTCGAGCCTGCACCGCCATTCAATATGATCATGGCTGATCATCCAACTCAGCTCATGATAGTCAGATATATGTGCCGCTGAAGAAGAAAGATGCTTTCTCAGTCAAACCACTTCTGTTATGTCTTGATGACATTAAATCCTGGATGGCCCTAAACTTTTTAAATTTTAATGAAAAGAAAACCGATGTGATAGTGTTTGGTCCCAATGGCTCCCGTGAACCTCCCCCTGTTGACTTGGGTCCCTTGGCACTGTATGTGAAGCCAATAGTTTTGAACTTGGGTTTTAAGATGGACAGTGATTTTAAATTAGATCGTCAAATAGGCGAGGTAATTAAGTCCAGCTTCTTTCATTTAAGGCAGCTGGCAAAGGTGAAGCCAATTCTTGAACGACAGCATTTTGAAACAGTAATCCATGCCTTCATTACGTCTCAGCTGGATTACTGTAACGCACTTTATTTTGGAGTTAGCCAATCTTCCCTTGCACATCTCGAGTTGGTTCAGAATGCTGCTGCTCGCCTTTTAACTAGAACACGTAAGAGGGAGCACATAACGCCTATTCTGGCCTCCCTCCACTGGCTGCCTGTGTACTTTAGAGTTCATTTTAAGATTATTTTATTTGTTTTTAAATCTTTAAATGGTCTCGACCCGCCTTACCTCTCTGAGCTGCTTCATCCCTATGCTCCTGCTCGGTGCCTCAGGTCAGCTGATCAGCTGCTCCTGGAGGTACCGAGGTCTAAGTGGGAGCTCAGAGAGGATAGAGCCTTCTCTGTTGCTGCTCCGACATTATGGAACACTCTACCTTTGCACATTAGACAGGCCCCTTCACTGTCCATTTTCAAAACTAGTCTTAAAACCCTTTTCTATTCCTTGGCTTTCACCCCTGCATGAGACTTTGCTCTTGTTTTAGTGTTTCTATTATTGTTTTTTATTGTTTTTACTGTCTTTTAATGTTTTTATTGTTTTGTTTTATGTTTATGATTAGTCATGTACAGCACTTTGTTGCAACAGTGGTTGTTTTTAAAGTGCTCTATAAATAAAGTACAGTTCAGTTCAGTTCAGTTCAGATATTCGGTGTTCCATCGAGCCATCATTTCATTAAATACTTTGTGATACAACACCCAATTTGTGTTGTCATTGAATGTACGTGATGATACTCGAACGCAAAATGAGATTAGGTAAATTATTACAGGATATTCTTAATTGCACCAATGTGACTAACATACGCCACCACCATAGTGTATCAAATTAACATTGAGCATGCAGATTATGCATATTCGCACAATAACCCTTTAACCTATAGAATGCACCTAGTGTCTATAGGTAGTTGATCCCAATAACTAAATAATTGTTAACTCATGCAAATCTCTTCCGCCTCCGAACTAGAGATGGAGGCGGAGGCATAATTTTCCACCTTAGAGCCACATCAGTTTATAATATAACTGAAATTTCACTGAACAGACTACTGAGGCAATGCTGAATACTATTTGTCCACCATTATGACTTTGGTAGCTTCAGCTGGTAATAGCATAAGGTCTGTCACAAAGACCTACTTGGCATTTGAGAGATTACTACTTTGCACCATGTAAGTTCCCCCACTTGCACTGCTGAATCACAGCTACTATATTGCCAATTATTCTTGATGAATAGAAGGCTGCTTTATCACAACAAGATTGTTACAGGCTCCTATTAATTCCAATCTCTTACCCCAGGGCGGAGTCACAGGCTAATTAATAGCTAAAGGTAAATCTCAATGATCAACAAGTCTAGTTGGTATCACCTTAGTTTTAACTGGATGGATGATTTTATCAACATACAGCATTAAAATATCCTCCAGACAAGACATAACAAGTGTTTTTGAGCTCTGAGCAGTCCAAGCATCAGTTTTAGTAATTTGGTAAATAACCTGGGAACTGAAGTTAACCCAATTTGCAATGTTTTTTATCATTGCCCTTATCCAGATAAATTTCAAATGTCTTCGGTGATCCCTGTAAATGGGAACATCTTATGGAAATCAGATGTGAAGTTTCCTATTCGGAAAATTTATACTATACATGCGAGTTAAATGACATTCTGCATCTTTCACAATGAACAGGCCATGCCTGCCAATTCCGTACCTGCTTGAGCAACTACTCTGGCCAGATTTCCGAGCCTGTCCTGAAAGCCAATCCTGGCCATAATACTGAGCCTGCCTCGAAAGACAACTCTGGACATAATTCTGAGCTTGCCTGTAAAGACAAATCTGGCCCAATTCCGTGCTTGGAACCCTAGTATTGTGCAGTTTTACATGGTTAGATGCCGCAACCATTTGTGTGTTGTAAGGCCACTAGGGCCCCTTCCATCCTTATCAAGGGGAATGCTACTTTCATACAACACATAAACTAAACACATGTTATCATTATCATTTGTACAAAAAAACAAATGTAAATATTACCAACTTGTAGATGGTCCCATATTTTTCCTGAAGCCCGACTGGGCCTCGGATTGAAGACCTCTGCCCAGCTTTCATGCTGCCACCAACTTCAGTGAACTGCTTACTGCCAATGAAAGCGTGGGGTGTGTTGTCGCCGCAACGATGAAGCTTTGCTCATCGTTGGTACCTTGATTGGTCCGACAGCTTTTGCTTCCTCATCCAGGTTTTACCTGTTGAATAGGTCTTACCTGAAGAGAAGATTCGGCGGCTGGTCTTAAATGTCACCCCTGATAGTGCTGTTCATTCCTGGCACTTGTAACATGAGGGGAACTCTGGCCCCTTCCGGGTATTCTGCCACCTTCGTTTGCGAGGACTCCCTTGCATCCATACGCATGTGCTCCAATACGTTCCACGGACAGAATTTGAAATCAGTTACCCACTGACCACTCGCACTCCCCTGCACAGAGAGGGAGATTCGTAGGCAGCCCTGAACAGGTGCTGCCGCAGGCCCCTGCCTCGAGATGCTCCCCGGCTATACCTCCGACCTCGAATCAGAACAAAACTGACCCTGTATGCTCTCTTCCTCCGAGAGGGAGACATTATGCAGCCCTTCAACAGGAGCTGCTGCCTCAGGCCCCTAAGGAGACCCGCAGATATCAAGCTCCTCTTGCTGGAGCATATCGTGATGGAGCATCCTCTCCATCAGGAGCTCTTTCCCGGACAGCCCTGAAACAGGTGCTGCTGCCACGGACTCCCGAGGAGACCCGGGCTGATAGCTCCCTCCTTTGTGACATATCATTGTGGAGCAACCTCCTCATTAATTTCTGGGATGTCAGGACTGTCTTATGAAGAAAGACTGGATAGACTTGGTTTATACTCTCTAGAATTTAGGAGACTGAGAGGGGATCTTATAGAAACTTACAGAATTCTTAAGGGGTTGGACAGGCTAGATGCAGGAAGATTGTTCCCGATGTTAGGGAAGTCCAGGACAAGGGGTCACAGCTTAAGGATAAGGGGGAAATCCTTTAAAACTGAGATGAGAAGAACTTTTTTCACACAGAGAGTGGTGAATCTCTGGAACTCTCTGCCACTGAGGGTAGTCGAGGCCAGTTCATTGGCTATATTTAAGAGGGAGTTAGATGTGGCCCTTGTGGCTAAGGGGTCAGAGGGTATGGAGAGAAGGCAGGTATGGGATACTGAGTTGGATGATCAGCCATGATCATATTGAATGGCGGTGCAGGCTCGAAGGGCCGAATGGCCTACTCCTGCACCTAATTTCTATGTTTCTATTAAGTGCTCCATGTGGGCTGAACGTCCAAAGATGCTACCCATTGACGGAGGGGAGCCCTCCTGGTCTGACTCCCCCAGTCCATAGGCCTGCCCGACTTATTGTTGGATTTACCTCTTTTCATGAGTACACCATCGGTCTGGGACCCTGCTGACCGCACTGTCAGCGTCTCTGGTGGTGACACCGCTCCTGGATTTATCTCCTCCACGGGAACCATAGCGGTCTGGAAGCTGCTGACCATACTGTCAGCGACTCTGGTAGCGATATCGCTGCTGGATTCACCCCCTCCACGGGAACCACAGCGGTCACTGCGGTAGCGCGAACCCAACAGTCGCCGGTTTCCCGCACTTCCGCGGTGCTGACCGGAGTGTCAATTCCCCACGGCCCATAACCGGTTTCCCACGACCCATCCGGACTTCGCCCTGACATATCCAGCAGGAAACCTCTTATAAAAAGGGGATTCATGCAAGAAAAACAACCTGGTAAGAAATACAAAACTTACCTGTAGGTTTAAACTTACCGCTGGCAGGAGCGACGTGCCTGCCAGTCCGGTGCTTCGCCATGCGAATGACGTATTGTCGCGCATGCGGACTGGCGGGGCTTCTTCACGAAATCACTCACGTGACTCCGAAGTAAAATTCTTCCTTCGATGGATCAATTTTAACTGTTTGGTAAGCTTATAACATCCATCTTCAGGTCACAGTGGCACAAAAGAGATGATTAAATGCTGCAAAAACAATGAGGGAATTAAAAGTCTGCTTTACATCTTGGATTTTCCAAGTTCATTTATTTAAACTTCAAATTATCGAGTCTGAGAGTCATACAACATGGAAACAGCTCTTTCGGCGCAACTTGCCCGTGCCGACCAAGCTGCCCCATCTACCCGAGTCCCACCTGCCCATGTTTGGCCCATATCCTTCTAAACCTTTCCTATCCATGTGCCTGTCCAAATTTATTTTAAATGTTGTTTATGGTGTCTGCACAACTACCTCCTTTAGCAGCTCATTCCATATTCCCACCACATTCTATGTGAAAATTTTCCAACCTGGATTCCTATTAAATCTTTTGCTCCTCACCTTAAAGCTATGGCCTCTGGTTCTTCATTCCCCTACTCTGGGTAAAAGACTCTGGGTATCTACTCCATCTATTCCCCTCATGATCTTTTCCACCTCTCTAAGATCACCCCTCATCCTCCTGTCCGTCAAGGAATAAAGCCCTAGTCTGCCCAATCTCTCCTTATAGCTCAGGGCCTCACGTCCTGGCAACATCCTCATAAACCTTCTCTGCACTTTTTCCAGATTAACAACATCTTTCCCATAGCAGTGTGACCAAAACAATTCAAATGTTTCTATTGGAAGTTCAGCCAATGAATGGCAAATCTACTTCAAGTGAACAAATGCAAGTAAATGAGATAAACATTAAGAATACTGGGGATATAGGTCAAAGAACATGTGGGGGGAGAAGCTATGGTCACTAATATATAAATCTCTGGAACTGTTGATTCAGTGCAGCTAATCGCAAAGTCATGATGAGGACTGAAAATAGGAATGAATCTACAACTGGCAGGTTGAGTATAAGTCTAGTCTGCAACAAATTCATCAGGAACAGAGGTAAGGTGAATAGAATAGCCCAGTGTTTTGCTCTCGCAAGGGGTGTCTGAAACTAGAGGGGGTAGCTTTACGTGAGGGAGGAGAGGTTTAAAAGGGATCTGAGGGGCAATTTATTTACACAGGTGGTGGTGCATATATGGAATAAGCTGCCAGAGGAAGTGGTAGAGGTGGGTGCAATTACCACATTTGCAAGACACTTGAATACGTACGTGGATAGGAACATTTTAAAAGGATATGAGCCAGATTCAGCCCAATGAGACTAGCTCAATTAGGTAACGTGATCACCTTGAACTAGTTGGGTCGAAGAGCCTATTTCCGTGTTAAATAGCTCTTAGACGCTTTGACTGACACAACGAAGGGAGTGATACCCAACGTAAATCATCCAAGTGGTGAGGAAAGGTCAGACAAATTTGGACTATTTAATCTTGAGAGGAGAAAGTATTATTTAAAGAAATAAAATATTGAATCCTAGTAATATGTCCAACATTTCTACCGAGACAGGTAACAATGAAGTGGAAAGGTACCAAAACCGTTTCGATTTATCCACTTCACATGTAATAGAAAATGTGGAATGAATTGCCCAAGGAGGTAGTGGCCATACCCAAACAATGACATTTGAGGACTAGGAGAAATGAAATAGTTGACACTAGTCATGTGCTCTACATTATACCTTCAAACATTCTGAAATATTCATATTCCTATAATTTGGATTCCAAACAGCCAATCCAGCACAATGCAGGCCTGGGTGTTTGTGATCGGTGAGATCCTATACCACACTGGGTGATGTATCTATCCAGGAAACCTTTGAGAGAGCGCGGCAGTAATGTCTTTTGATGCAAATTATCTGATGCATTTGGAGGTACTCAATGATACATTCATCCCATGCCAAACTTTATGATAAATTAATTAGTTAATAATTAGGCTGATATTATTTGCACATTGATATGTTTATCATTGCTGCTTAAGACAATAAAAACAAACGTGCACACATAAACAATTTAGAATCATACACTCTTGAGACTATTGAATGGTTTGTTGCTATGGAGACAAAGTCTAAAAAAAATCTGTTTTGTGCATAAGTTAATGAAGCCCAAATGTGTTGCTAGGCAATTACAGCTAATGCACTTGTGAAAAAAAAACAATGTTCTAGATTATTAGTTTTTTAATTATGATGGTTAATTAGCATTGTTCACATTAATTACTTAAGATTCATATCTACATTATCATTTTTATAATAAGTCACAGACTTTTGCTGTTAAACCAAAAAAACTTTCAAACACTGCAGGCTTTTGTGCTCTATAGTTGCCAAGTTATTGTCATAGAGACGTATGAGATTCATTAGCACAACTCATGCTTAATGATAGTAATATGTCTTATTATCCTTACATCCTAACTGTGCACTGTACTGTGGAAAATAGAACAGCATTAAGAAACAATGAATATTTAAATAGGTCGAAGGTTACTAAGTGAAGCTACAGTTAATTTTCCTAATACACTAATCTATCTATTTGAATTTATATTTTTTAAATGCCAGTTCCCATTTTTCCACTTCATTGATGTTTAGTCGGTGTTAGTCGGTTTTGCTGTGAAATCATTGTGGACAGTACCAATTAAATACTCAGTGTACATTAGTTGTGATTTTCTGTTCATATCTTTTAATGGGAATAGGTGTGGAGATAAAATATATATCAGTTATGAACATCCAGAATTCACTGGATGAGGCAAAGAAAGAGTATTTCATCTGCTGATGGAATCCAGAACAAAGAGCAGAATCTTAAAATTAGAGCCAGGCTATTTGCAAGTGAAATCAGGAAATATTTTTCACACAAAGGAAAGTCTTGAATTCATTTCCTCAAATGTCTGGGCTTGGTCAACTGCAATTTTCATGATTGAGATAGACCTTAATGGATAAAAGGTACCAAGGAATATGGAACAAATGTGGCAAGGGCTCGTTGGAACAAATCAGCCTTGATATGACTGAATCGCACAATAGCCTCCGGCAGAAAGCCCCATCACTACTTCTATGTTACATTTTTATTTCTCAGTTCAATGAATCGCTAACTCTAATCTTGAGTGTATCTTGAAGCAGTTCTGACCTCAAGCCAACATCTTATCGAAGGATAATGAATTTTCACATACCCGTAAAGCATTGTGAAATAATAGAAGACATGGGAGGGTAAATTAGTGGTGTTCCACAGAATGCTTAAGTCGTCTTTAAAGATTCACTGAAAAAACAATTCAAGTTACAAGTCATTTCACATCACTGACAAAGATGATCGGGGTCAAAGTAAAATAATGATCTTGAAGCTTACAGTACGTGATGCATGCACACATGATAATGGGCAGCAGTTGTTACCATTTGTTTTCTTCTGCGAAGCTGATTTTCATCCTTTCCCTAGCTAATAAATTTCTGGGCACAAAGCCATCAAGTACGTGACTACTCCTTTATAAATGAATTTGAAAGTGCTTGATGAAGGAGATACCAGTGAATCAGCATCTGTGGACGGAAATGGACAGTCGATGTTCCAGGTTGGGACCCTTTCATGTAGTCTCCAGTCCAACATGTAGTCTCCAGTCCAACTCGACCCAAAACATTGTCTGTCCATTTTCCTCCACAGTGGCTGCCTGACCCGCTGAGTTCCTCCAGCAGTTTTTTTTTCTCTCTCCGAACTCCAGCATCGGCAGTCTTTAACGTCTCTGAGCTAACAGTTAAAGCAAGCTTGGTCTAATTCAAGTCAACCTTCATTTCTTAAAGGGACGGTACATTGTGGGGATGTAAACAGTGAAATATGGAACAGTGAAATATAGAAAATAGGAACAGGAGTAGGTCATTTGGCCCTTCAGGGTTGCTCCACCATGCAACATGATCAACGTTAATCATCCACTGTATCTTTTTCCTGCCTTCTTCAATCCCTCTGACATTAAAATATTAATTTACTTCCTTCTTGAATATATTTAATGACTTGACTATCACTGCCTTCTTTTTTAAAGTTATGTTTCGAGATACAGCACGGAAACAGGCCCTTCGGCCCACCGAGTCTGCGCTGACCAGCATTCACCCGTACACGAGCACAATCTTCCACACGAGGGACAATTTACAATTCTTGCCAAAGCCAATTAACCTACAAATCTGTCTTTGGAGTGTGGGAAGAAACCGAGGAAAACACACAGTGTCACAAGGAGAACGTACAAACTCCATATAAACTGCTGTACAATTCACCACCCTCAGGATAAGAAAAAAGTATCTGATTCTAGAACTAAACAATGTATCTCATATTCTGAGGCTGTGACTCTGGATAGTGGGCCTTCTAACTATCACAAACATCCTATTAGTAATGGTTCATTATTGCCATGTGTACTGAAATACAGGTAAGACTGTGCCATAATTGGTACATGTGACAATAAGTTCGAACTTGAACTTAAACATGAAAAACTTTGTTTTGCGTTCTTTCCAGGTAAATCAGTCTTCCTGTACTTAGTCAATGTGCTCTGGTTTGTAATTTATTGGTTTTCATGTGATCCTTTTCACATATTCTACACTCATGATACCCAAGTTAATATTGTCCTAATTGACCAAATCTTTCCTCAAATGTCAGATGATCCTTCCCAGAGGTCAGTTTAGTAAGTGCACATGGCATTGTCTCCCTGCCAAGAGCGTCAAGCTTGCCCGGGTGTGGTTAGAAAGGGAATATGCCATGTCTACGGGCACCCTGAGGGAGTTCCGGGACCGCTGGGCTCCGCAGGGTGTTGAATGTATCCTCAATAAGGATTGTATCATAATTGTATACTAACTTATTATGGATATATGTTTGTATTGTATTATGGTGGTGGGCTCTGGCTTGTTTTATTGTAGTGTAAATATTATTTTTTAATAATTGAATACATTTTTTGATGAAAAAAAAAAGAGCACCAAGCTCCATATGAAGCTCCAGAATGGTCTCACCTGGAGTGTTTTAGTTTAGTTGAGTTTATTGTCATGCGTATCTCAATACAGTGAAAACCTCTTTGTGCATGCTAACCAGTCTGCGGAAAGACTGCACATGATTACAATTGAGCCATCCACGTGTACAGATACATGATAACATGAATAACATTTAGTGCAAGATAAAGCCCAGAAAAGTCCAATTAAAGATAGTCGAGGGAGTGTCAAGAATGTCAAGAGTGTTTAATTTTCATATATACCAACAACTGCGGAAAAACTGCCAACATAATCAAAGGCTTGTCCCACCTTCATTCCTTCTTCATAGCAAAAGGATTTGAGTATAGGAGCAGGGAGGTTCCACTGCAGTTGTACAGGGTCTTGGTGAGACCACACCTGGAGTATTGCGTACAGTTTTGGTCCCGTAATCTGAGGAAAGACATTGTTGCCATAGAGGGAGTACAGAGAAGGTTCACCAGACTGATTCCTGGGATGTCAGGACTTTCATATGAAGAAAGACTGGATAGACTTGGTTTGTACTCGCTAGAATTTAGAAGATTAAGGGGGGATCTTATAGAAACTTACAAAATTCTTAAGGGGTTGGACAGGCTAGATGCAGGAAGATTGTCCCTGATGTTGCGGAAGTCCAGAACAAGGGGTCATAGTTTAAGGATAAGGGGGAAATCTTTTAGGACCGAGATGAGGAAAACTTTTTTCACACAGAGAGTGGTGAATCTCTGGAATTCTCTGCCGCAGAAGGTAGTTGAGGCCAGTTCATTGGCTATATTTAAGAGGGAGTTAGATGTGGCCCTTGTGGCTAAAGGGATCAGGGGGTATGGAGAGAAGGCAGGAACAGGATACTGAGTTGGATGATCAGCCATGATCATATTGAATGGCGGTGCAGGCTCGAAGGGCCGGATGGCCTACTCCTGCACCTAATTTTCTATGTTTCTCCCTGCTCCTATCCAGCAGAAGTTACAGAAAGCATGCTCCACCAGACTCAGGAACAGCTTCTTCCCCTCTGTTATCAGGCTTCTGAATGGTCCTTAAATAACCCAGGGTACTGTACGATTCACCTCTACACTATACATTGGATATCTATCATACTCGAGTTTCACTTGATTGCATTTAAGCATGGTATACCTGATCTGTTTGGACAGCATGCAAAACAAAGCTTTCCACTGTACCTTGTAATACTTGACAATAATAAACCTAAACCTGAACCTAAATGAAATTCGTACTTGCATCAGCATAACATCAAAACTCATAGATAGCATGTAATTCCTCTCCTGAATGGTTTTCATTCAGGAGTGGAATTGTGTATAATCAGAGAGCCCGAGAGTCCGAGAGTCCCACCAAACACAGACAGTGAGAGCCGGTGAGGCCAATGCAATGAGTCAAAACCAGGGGACTCATCAGGAGTCCAGCAGGGGTTCAGTCATCTTTCATGAGTGGTCATAATCAGCCAGAGTATCTTCAAATGCTGCATAGCAACAAAATCACCACTCGCATCAGCCATTCCTCAATTTGCTTCAAGCTCATTACTCACCTGGCAACAAACTACGAGTCAAGGCTTAGACATAACATTAAAATGCTCCACTTCATCCTCACACCTTTAGTGCTGATTCAGGATTGACATCCACATCTCACACTTGCACAAAGTGCCAGTTACTCAGCCATCACAGCTACACCACACATACAGATTGTAGGGCAATCACTGGCACATTTGCCTCTTTTTTACAATTTTAAAGTGATGGAGGAACATACTGACCTCTGTCCTACCAACATCCAATACCCTCGCCCGATGGAGTGAACCCATCACTAGGACTTCCGTTCTGGTGCTGTGGCTGGTGGAAATGCAAAAAGTTATAAAAGATATCGGCTCCTCATGTCCACCCTTCCTACGTGCTTCACAAAGCATCTCAAACCACAATCGCATCAGGCTCGTAGGTTGCAAATGATAAGCATATTCCTCCTACATGTATCAATCCAACTCTATTTTTCTATGGTTACACAAAAAAGCTGGAGAAACTCAGCGGGTGCAGCAGCATCTATGGAGCGAAGGAAATAGGCAACGTTTCGGGCCGAAACCCTTCTTCAGACTGATCGGGGACGGGGGTGGGCGGGGACAAGAAAGGGAAAAGGAGGAGTAGCCAGAAGGCTGGGGGATGAGAGGAGACAGCAGGGGGGCTGAGGAAGGGGAGGAGACAGCAAGGACTAACAAAATTGGGAGAATTCGATGTTCATGCCCCCGGCAATGATTTTTCTATCATTCCTTTCAGATACCCATGAATTGCATGGCTGTCCGAAGGGGGGGGTGCATTGAGTGCGATCGCACCCCCTTTTTTTTCCAGAGTAAAAATTCAGAGGAAAAGTATTTTTTTTTAATTGGAGCGTAATCAATGTTTCCACTTTGAAGGAATTAACTCGAAATTCTGGCTCCGTCCCGCAGGATGATTTGAAAAAAAATATTTGCGACCATCCGCGCCTGCACAGATGGGGGAAGCTGGTGACCAATGATGCAGAAGCGACGCAAAATGACGCCGTCTCTCCGCACGTGCGCAGTGGGCGGGATCAGATCACTGCCATTTTCCATGCATCGCCTCGATGCTCCGGGCCTAGTTTGGGTGAGTGGGACCGTGAAATATTGTGTTGCATTGCAGGAAGGGAGAATCTGTTTGTTTTATAACGGGGGTGTTAAACTACCCGTGAAGGGTCCAAACCGACCCGCCGGATGGTTTGGGGAAAAAAGGAGATCCCGTTTTCTGCGTTGTCTGCCTGCCCGGTCCATCAGTTACATCTGTCACCCTGGCGGCCAGGGAACGGGTCCCGTCCACCACTGAACCACTGAATCGCCTCACACCCTCACCCTCACTATGCACCATCCAGCGATCCCCCGCACACTATCCCGCACACGTTAGGGACAATTTATATAAATTATGTGCGCCTTTGCAGCGCGGGAGGAAGCCCAAACCCTAACTCGAGGTTGATAGGCTTGGTATAAGTATAAATTATCCCTAGCATGTGTGGGTTAGTGTGCGGGGGGTCGCTGATTGGTGCATACTTGGTGGGCCGAAGGGCACCGTATCTCTGAACTAAATGTGACACAGGGGCCCCAGGGGTTGGTCTCGAACCCCCAATGTCCTCATGGGAACTAAACTTTTGGCCATGAGTTGTCCCAGAGGCAGATCTCTCTTCCAATGGTCTCTCCAAACTTCCAAAACCGGGCTTTTCAACTGGGTACAGGCAATGTTATCAATGTACCAGTGCCATCCACCTGCTCTGGCCACTGAGTGTAAATTCCGACCACCCATTTTGAAGCAAGGCAACGGGGTGGGGGTGGGGGTGTTGTTCCCAAAGTCTGCTTTTATCCCATAGTCAATGTTACTAAAACAGATGATGTGGCCTTTGAGCAGTACTATTAGTAGGATTTAGCTGCCACAGGCTGGGTCCACAAATGGGGGGCGTCATGGAAAGTGGGGGGGGGTTGGAGAATGGGAGAATACGGCCATGCAACGATGATAACCGCTTTCAAAACAAACCCTCCCGCACGCTGAGGCTGGGAGGAGTGATGGGTGGGAGGAAAGAAGGGGGAGGCCCCCTTCCACCGTCTGAAGCACCTGCACCGCTCAGCCCCGCACCTTCCTATTGGCTGCTGGAGGAGGGAAGACGGTGGCATGGAGATCCCAACTGCCTCCGCCTTTGGCTGTGGCACTTGGCGGTGGACAGGGATGGCCAAGGCTGCGGGGCAGTGTTGCCGGTGTTGTCCGAAGAGCGCTGACCTTCCTTCCTCACCACCTCCTCTGCCCCTTACCCTCTCTCTCTCTCTCTCTTGTACGGCCCCCTCCAACCCCCCCCCCCCCCCCTTATCCTGGGACCCCCCCTCCTCACCACCCCACACTGATCCCCATTTCCCCCTCTATTCAGTCCTCACCGACATCCCCTGTGCTCCCTTCCCCATCTCCCCCCCCCCCCCATCTATTCATCCTGCACTGGTATCCCTATCCACCTTGCATTGATTTATCCATCCCCCGTACTCCCCCACTGACATCTCCCACACTCGTCCCTCACAATTTTACCTATTCCAACTAACACACACTAATTCCCCTGCCTCAATCCATCCATTCCGTACCCATTGCCTTCTCAACAACTCCCCCCCCCCGCGCCATCTATCCATCCCGCACTGATTCCCCCCCCCCCCCCCGACCCTACTGCGCTGGAAATATCTTCAGACCGAACATTGACAATGCCTGACATGGGGGGGATGCGGTGGATGCGACCGCACCCCCCTTTTTTTCCCCAGAGTAAGAAAAAATCCCAAGAACATTTTTTTTTTTAAATCGGAGCGCAATCAGCGTTTCCACTTTGACGGAAATCACCCAAAATTCTGGTTCCAGCCCGTTGATGATTTGGGAGGAAAAAATGAGACCATCCGCGCCTGCGCAGTTGTGGACGCGACGCAAAATGACGCCTTCTCTCCGCGCGTGCGGGATGAGACTGCCATTTGCACTCCACACTTTCAGCTCGATGCCTCCTGTCCACTCCAGTTAAGTAGTGGAATATTGCGTTGCAGGAGGGGGAGTGTTTTTTATCCTCGGTGGCAAACTACCCGTGAGGGGGTCTAATCCAGCCCGCGGGATCATTTAGAAACAAAAGGGAGTGTCCATTTCTCCGGGCCCGGGGGGAGGTCCAGCGTCTCCATCCGTGGCGTCAGAGCCTCGCCAATGGCCAGGAGACCGCTCTCCCGTTGCCGGATGGGAGTGGCGGAATATGAACCCAGTGGCTGTAACCCCAACACCAGACGCCGCTGCGCCGTGGCCCACTCCCCTCGCCTCCCTCCGCCGCCAGGGCCCAAGCCATCTTCCGCCCACGCCACCCCCCACTTCCGCCGGGCCCATGCCTTTCTTCCACCCCATGCCTCGGACCCTCGTCTGGGACTATCCTAGTCCCAGCCTACTCAACCTCTGCCTATAGTTCAGACCCTCTAGTCCTGGCAACATCCTCGTAAATCTTCTCTGTACCTTTTCCAACTTGACAACATCTTTCCTATAACAGGTTGCCCAGAACTGAACACAATGCTCTAAATGCAGTCACAGCTGCAACATGACCTCGCACCTTCTATACTCCATACTCTGGCTGATGAAGGCCAATGTGCTAAAAGCCTTTTTGACCACCCGATCGTCCTGCAACTCCATCTTTAGACAGCTATGCACCTGCACTCATAGACCCCTCTGCTCTACAACACTCCCCAGTGTGTGTAGGTCCTGCCTATATTAGACTTCCCAACATGCAACACCTCACATTTTTATGCATTCAATTATTTCAACCATTCAGCCCACTTGGCCAATTGATCCTGTTGCAATTTTTCACAACCATCTTCACTATCTGCAAAACCACCCACTTTTGTATTATCTGCAAACTTGCGAATTTTAGACGCCTGCTGATTATGGTACAATGGTACCCATACAGTGGTAGACCACTATGGTACAGTGGCACCTGATAATGTGGTACAGTATGTAATGAGCTTCTGTTACGGCTGCCAAAATCAAGTACCTCAAAGGCCAATAACATAATACAAAACCAGGTTCAAATGGAAAAATTATTTATTTTTCACTAGCAAAAAGAACTAAACCTGGATGAAATAAACAAAGAGGGGTCGGATGGGCTGGCAAACAAAGGATAAAGGGTGCTCTGGCCGACCACTCAATGGGCCGTCGGACCAGAGACTCTAAACCTGCCTCAGTGTGAAAATAAACCTGAAACAAAACCACAAAAACAATAATGCCAGTCCCATCCTTCCCAAGCAAAATAAGTTAATACAGAATGAAGAGTTACATAAAGAACACTATGCAATCAAACAAACTGAACCAACATCAGACTGCTGCCACCAGTCTGAGGGGGAAGAGAAGAGAGAGAGACTGCCAGTGCACATGGTCTTTTTAAGCTGAGGCTCCGTCATCAGGCTCACGTGATGCAGCTTGGGCCAGGAGCCTCCAATCAGGTACAGGAGCAGCCAGGCAGCAGGAGGTACTAATGGAAATCAGAGAAACAGGTTAGTACATAATTAACACCAGCAGAGGGAGCGCATAACACCCCCACCCTAAGTTACTGAATATGTTTCTGAAAATAAAATAAAGACCACCACCAAATTTCAGAAACTATTTAGTAGCTCAGACATCACTGGCACGACAATGCGTCAGCCAAGACATTATCCCTGCCACGGATATTCCTGACTTCCAGATTATAGCCCTGCAACTGTAAACTCCAGCTCATTAACCGTCGGTTTGTATTTCTCATCCTATTTAAGAACACCAGCGGATTGTGATCTGTGTATACGACGACGGGAACATTCGAGGAACCAACATAGACCTCAAAATGATCTAGAGCCATTAACATCGCAAGAGTTTCTTTTTCGATGGTAGAGTATCATTTCTGATGGCGATTAAACTTTTTAGAAAAGTATGAAACTGGATGTTCCACCCCATCAGAATCTTGGAGAACAACTCCACCAACTCCACTGTCACTAGCATCAACTGCCAACTTAAACGGCCGCTCAAAATCGGGTGCTGCAAGCACGGGTGCGCACACAAGAAGGCTCTTTCTTTGTTCAAAAACAGTTTGGCACAAATTGGACCACTCAAAAACGACTTTCGGACTTAACAGATCCGTTAAAGGAGCAGCCACCACAGAGAAATTTGGACAGAACCCTCTATAGTACCCCACCATTGCCAGATAACGACGGAGCTCAGTCCTAGAGGTAGGAGCTGGAAACGCGACAATATGCTCTATCTTTGCCTGGAGAGTGCGAACCTGACCCCGGCCCACCACTTTACCAAGATTCGTTACCGTGGCCTGGCCAAATTCACACTTTCCAAGATTGATGGTCAAGTTTGCATGAGCGAGTCGTTTGAAAACCTCTATCAAGTGGTCGATGTGGTCGATCCATGACCTGGAGCACACAACCAAATCATCAAGGTATGCCTCACAATAAGACAGACCAGACAACACTACGTTTACCAACCGTTGAAATGTTGCCAGCGCGTTACGCATACCAAAAGCCATGGCAGTATATTGAAGGAAATCATCAGGTGTAACAAATTCAGAGATTTCTTTCGCACACTCAGTTAGAGGGACTTGCAAATATCCCTTCAATAAATCCAATTTTGTGACAAAAGAGGCACTACCGACACAATCCTCCATACGTGGGAGAGGATAACAATCGGTTTTGGTTACGCTATTAACCTTACGAAAGTCAGTACAGAACCGGTCGTCACCATTAGCCTTAGCAGCCAACAGACAAGGAGAGCTCCATGGGATTGGGAGTGGCGGCGCCTAAAGGCAGCGGCTCGACTACAGTCGTCTGTCTTTTTTTTATTTTTTGTCTTGTTAAATGTATGTCTTCGAGTCAGTTTTTTTTTTTTTTTAGCTGTGTATATGTGGGGTGGTGGGGGGGGGGGGCTGTGGGGGGGAAACCGTTAATCTCTTCCCTGTGTGGGGACCCGACTATTCCCTGTCGGGTCTCGGATGTCGTTGGGCCTAACATCGTGGAGCCGGCGGCGACCTCCGGCCGAGACTAACCTGAGGGCTCCAGTTGCAGAGCCTGCGGAACTGACATCGCGGAGCTTGCCAACTTCGGAGCGGGAAGAGCTGTGGTGGCGTGCGGCTGCCACCCGACTTTTGGAGTTCGGAGACACCGGCCGCAGACCAGGTGGACGGGAACATCGGGAGCTCGCAGGTCCCTGGTGGGAGACCGCTTTTCCGAGCTCCGCAACGGCGACTTCTCCCGCTGGAATCGCGGGTTTAAGGACATGGAGCTGGGGCCTAACATCGCCCGGCGTGGATTAAACAGCTTCAGGACTTACCATCGCCCGCCGGGGGCTTTAACATCGGAGCCCCAGTTCGCCTCGACACTGCAGTTGGACTGTTGGACCGCGGGAGAAGGAACAAAGGGAAGAGATAAAGACTTTGCCTTCCATCACAGTGAGGAGATGTTGGAGATTCACTGTGATGGATGTTTATGTAAACTGTGGTAAGTGTGGGTCTTGGATTGTGTTTGTAATGTAAAAAAACTGTAGAAATGGAATTTTGTTCAAACCCAGGTTTGAATGACAATAAATAGCATTCTATTCTATGAACTACAGCTAGGCTCGGCAATGCCATGCTGCAGCATATAGTCAACCTGACTCTTTATAAGGTGGCGCTTGTCTGGATTGACATGATATGGGTGTTGCTTAATTGGCTTAGTATCAGCCACGTCAATGTCATGTTTTAGAATGGAAGTTTGAGACGGCACATCAGAAAACAGCGACTTATTTCACTCAACCAAAGCAATCAGATCTCTCCGATGACTCTCAGTCAAATGAGACAAACGCAATGGAAGTGTTTTCAACGCCTCAGAATTGGACAGTTTACCATGCGTCACAGCCACAGACAAACGTGCCTCACCCACTTCAGCACCAGTGTCAGGGGACAGCACCATCACGGTCAAAACAGGCTTGAATGATAGTGTGGGACACAGCGTCTCCGATTCAAAACCCACAGCCTTTTTCTCGTGATATTGTTTTAGCATGTTTACATGGCAAAGCCGATTTTTACGCCTCCGATCAGGAGTGGCAATTAGGTAATCTCTCTCACCCATTTTCTTTTCTACCAGATAAGGGCCGCTATAACGAGCCTGCAGACTAGACCCAGGAATTGGCAACAATACCAAAACTTTGTCACCTGGTAAAAAGTCTCTGCTCTTAGCGTTCTTATCGAACCATTCTTTCATTTTTGTCTGGGCAGTTTCAAGATTTTCCATAGCCAATTCACATGCCCGCCGCAGTCTAAATCTAAAGTTACTGACGTGTTCCAAAACATTTTGTTTAGTTTCTTCCTGTAACCACTTTTCTTTTAGGACTCCTAAAGGACCACGTACTGTATGGGCAAAAACTAAGTCAGCAGGACCAAAACCCAAAGATTCCTGCACGACCTCTTGTACTGCAAACATCACCAGATGAACGCCATCATCCCAGTCCTTCTCAAATTCCAGACAGTACGTACGCAACATAGACTTTAATGTCTGATGGAAACGCTCGAGAGCGCCCTGGCTCTCAGGATGATGAGCGCTTGAATGACAATGTTTGATGTCTAGTTGTTTCAACACTTGAGCAAATACTTTAGACATAAAGTTTGATCCCTGGTCACTTTGTATCACCTTAGGTAGATTTTCCCCCCAGCCAAATCGTTACCCAGAATCAATGACACTCCCTTTATGGGAAAACGTGGCCGTAATCCCACAGCTACGCAACCCGAAACAAGCTCAGACTCAAGGTTAACAGTATGCAATGGCACTCCCATGCCCTCCATACCAAACCCTACAACTGGGACACTAGAACCAACAGATGATTTAGCTGAAAATGGTAGCACATCTTCCAAGATGAAGGACTGAGAGGCAGCAGTATCACGCAAGATTGTCACAGGTACTTTACTGTCTCCATCCTCCATAGACACAAAACCCCTCATGACAAAAGGAGAAAAATCCACCAAATCATCAGTCTCAGGCACCACAGGGATTGCATGTGCCTTCTGTGTGTTGACCAAAGCCACCGGCTTCGCTTTTTTCTTTTTAAGAATGGGACACGTTTTACAAATGTGCCCTCTCTCCTTACAGTAGAAACACATTGGACTGTCCTTAGCCCCCAAATCACTGTCAGTTTTATCAGGTTTGACTTCCCACTGCTTTGAAGTGCTGCTATCAACTGGCACAGAAAAAGTCTTTATACTGTTACCAGCAACACCACCA
The DNA here is from genome assembly GCF_028641065.1 of Leucoraja erinaceus. NCBI lineage: Eukaryota > Metazoa > Chordata > Chondrichthyes > Rajiformes > Rajidae > Leucoraja > Leucoraja erinaceus. Next base: position 21,666,095 of record NC_073377.1, read on the forward strand.
CGATCAACTGGTCTCCCACTAAAACCAGAGGATCGCTCCCCAAAAACTGCCTTATGAGTGAGCACATATTCATCCGCCAATACAGCGGCCTTAGACACGTCTGAGACTTTCTGCTCATTCAGATATGTTGTCACTCTTTCAGGAAGACAGTTTTTAAAATCCTCCATTATCATCAAGGACCTTAACTGGGCAAAATCTTTTACCCCCTGAGAAGCACACCAGCGTTCAAACAGAGCCTCCTTTTCGCCAGCAAATTCAACATATGTTTGGTTATCATATTTTCTGAAATGCCGGAATTTTTGGCGGTACGCTTCGGGAACCAACTCATACGCTCTGAGGATGGCAGATTTTACAATTTCATAGTCAAGGCTATTGTCTACAGACAATGACGAATATACCTCACACGCTTTACCAACAAGGACGCATTGCAACAGCAATGTCCACACGCCCTTAGGCCATTTCAGTGATATAGCCACACGCTCAAACAAAGTGAAATATTTATCAACATCTTTTTCACTGAACGGTGGAACCAAATGAATATTTCTGCTCACATCAAACTCATGCTCTTTAGAAGAGAACCGGGAAATATCTAATTGTTTCACCCGCAGCTGAATTTCAGCTCTTTTGGTTTCCTCCTCAAGCCGTTTCATGTCATGCATGAGCTCTTTCTCTTTTAAGGCCATTCTCTGTGACTCAAGCTCCATCTCCTTCACTTTAATGACGGCCTCCATGTTCTGAACTGGCTGTATAGGAGATTTATGACTGTCAGGACTACTAGGCAACAACACCTCTTTGTCAACCAAAGCAGTCCTTAACAACGTCTTAATTGACTGTTTTTTGCTTGTTTATTAATAGAAACGCCATAGTTATCTGCAAGCAACACTAAATTTTCCTTAGTACAGCGATCAAACATCTCTAGGCTAGGAGCCTCAACAAACTCTTCCACCTTAAATTCCATTTTTCCTGCTCACAAATGCTACCAAAATAGCCAAAACAACAGGTTACTAGAACCACAAAGCAGAAAAAATGATTACACAAACAGACTACCCCTGCCACAAGAAGCCAATCAAAGTACACAAAACGTCTAGGGTTTACTCAAAAGTTTGAACGAGCCACCATAATTATGTTACGGCCACCAAAATCAAATACCTCAATGGCCAATAACATAATACAAAACCAGGTTCAAATGGAAAAATTATTTATTTTTCACTAACAAAAAGAACTAAACCTGGATCAAACAAACAAATCTTTTCCTCTTCACATATCTATAAAAACTATTGCAGTCAGTTTTTATGTTCCCTGCCAGTTTTCTTTTATAATCTATTTTCCCTTTCCTAATTAAGCCTTTTGTCCTCCTCTGCTGGACTGAATTTCTCCCAGTCCTCCGGTAGGCTGCTTGTTCTAGCTAATTTGTATGCTTCATCTTTTGTTTTGATACTATCCCTGATTTCCCTTGTTATCCACGGATGCACTACCATCCCTGATTTATTATTTTGCCAAACTGGGATGAACACTTGTTGTAGTTCATCCATGCAGTTTTTAAATGCCTTCCATTGCATATCCACCGTCAACCCTTTAAGAATCATTTGCCAGTCTATCTTGGCCAATTCACGTCTCATACCCTCAAAGTCACCTTTCTTTAAGTTCAGGACCCTTGTTTCTGAATTAACAATGTCATTCTCCATCCTAATGAAGAACTCAACCATATTATGGTCACTCTTGCCCAAGGGGCCACGCACTACAAGACTGCCAACTAACCCTTCCTCATTACTCAATATCCAGTCTAGAATAGCCTGCTCTCTCGTTGGTTCCTCTACATGTTGGTTTAGAAAACTATCCTGCATACATTCCAAGAAATCCTCTTCCTCAGCACCCCTGCCAATTTGATTCACCCAATCTATATGTAGATTGAAGTCTATACTCAATTATAATTGTTTTACCTTTGTTGCACGCATTTCTAATTTCCTGTTTGATACCATCCCCAACTCCACTACTACTGTTAGGTGGCCGGTACACAACTCCCACCAGCGTTTTCTGCCCCTTAGTGTTTTGCAGCTCTACTCATACTGATTCCACATCCCCCAAACTAATGTCCTTCCTTTCTATTGCGTTAATCTCCTCTCTAACCAGCAACGCTATCCCGCCTCCTTTTCCTTTCTGTCTATCCCTCCTGAATATTGAATATCCCTGGATGTTCAGCTCCCAGCCTTGGTCACCCTGGAGCCATGTCTTCGTGATCCCAACTATATCATATTCATTAATAACTATCTGCACATTCAACTCAACCACCTTATTACGAATGCTCCTTGCATTGAGATACAAAGCCTTCAGGCTTGTCTTTACAACGCTCTTACCCCTTATACAATTATGTTGAAAAGTGGCCCTTTTTGATTTTGCCCTGGATTTGTCTGCCTGCCACTTTTACTTTTCACCTTGCTACCCTACCCTCATTTTCCATTCACAAAAACTCATGCTCTATTAAACAGCAGTGATCCCTGCCCTTCTATTGGTATTAAGAACTGGATTAACTACAGTAGGAACCTTAATATACTGGAAAGATATCTGCAGCATCGATTCCAACTGAATGCTCCAAATTCACTGGATAGATATGTGAGCCAACAACAGCATCCTACTATCTACCATATTGATGACCCACAGACTATCGTTGATCAGACTTTGCTGGCTTTACCTTGCACTAAACATTATTTCCTTATCATATATCTATGCACTGTAAATGGTTCGATTGTAAACATGTATTGTATTTTCGCTGACCAGATCATGCAACTAAAGCTTTTCATTACATCAGTTCACGTGACAATAAACTAAACTAAACAACCCTGCTCAACATCAGCTCCAGACACATTCAATCAGCTCCACTGGTCAGTTCACAGTGTTTGCGGGTCAGACACTGGGCTCCTGAAATAGGAGACTCTGGCCTCAGTCATGGGAAGGAATTAATAGTCAGGCTGAGGAAAGGATAAAGGGACAAATTAAAGCCACCTTAAAGAAAATGCTACACCCTTACTGGCCTACTGTAAATCTCTGCCTGTGACCAGTGAAAGGGCGAATGTTACCTCTTGCCAAGTGTCCTACCCTTGCAACAGCCTTTCCTGCTTTAAACTAGAGATACAGTGCAGAAACAGGCCCTTCGACCCAACTAGTCCACGTTGTCCAGCAATCATCCTGTACACTAACACACTGAGAACAATTTACAATTTTACCAAAGCCAATTAACCTACATACCTGTACGTCTCTAGAGTGTGGGAGAGAACCGGAACGTTGGGAAAAATCCACTCGGTCACAGGGAGAAGGTACAAACTCCATCCAGATAACACACATAGACAGGGTCGAATCTGGGTTTCTGGCGCTGTGAGGCAGCAACTCTAACATTGTGCCACCTCCAAACCACTCTGCATGCTTTCTGCTTATGCTCCCTGTAATACTACAATCAAATCTCTGGATACTTTCAAGAGAGAGCTAGATAGGGCTCTCAAGGTAGCGGAGTCAAGGGACATGGGGAGAAGGCAGGAACGGGGTACTGGTTGGGGATGATCAGCCATGACCAGATTGAATGGCGGTGCTGGCTCGAAGGACCGAATGGACTATTCCTGCACCTATTGTCTATTGTCTATACCGTGATAGGAAACATTTCCTATCACCATGTCTGGGAGCAGCTAGTTTTATGAAAGTTTTGATGTCTGCAAAATATGCTTCAAACTCCTGCCTTTTAATTGCTAAAAAGTTTTAAAGGAGGCTGAAAGGAGATCTCATCAAATAAAATTCTTATAGTTGGAAGTCAGGGGAATGCTTCCCCTGACTGAAGAGTCTAGGACCAGATGCCCAGTTTCACAATAAGAGTTAGGCTATTCAGGATGAAGATAAGGAGACATTTCTTTATTTAGAGGGTGACATACATTTATGGAAATCTCTACTCCAGAGGGCTATGGAGACCCAATTATTGCATTCATTCAAAACATAAATCAATACGTTTCTGGACAATATGGGAATCAGGAGAATTGGGAAGGAAATGTTTAGAGGGATATGGGCCACAGGCCGGCAAATGGGGCTAACTCAGATATCTTGGTCGACATGGGTGAGATGGCTTGGTGGGTCTGTTTTTGCACTGCAGGTCCACCACCGATTTTCTGGCAACTGGTGGTCTTGGACCTCCTTCAAACCAGACAAATTTTTGTGAGCGTACTTGAAATCCCCCTCCCCCGGAGGTTCCCCCGAAAATGTGGCTCCTAGGTCGGGTCTCAACCTCATCGGGGCTCTGGAAATCCGGCCCCATCCCGAGGTGGCAGCTCCGTTTCCAGAACCCAATTCCGAGGCTGACTTTGCGAGTCAGTATCTTGGCTCCTCAGCGGCCTAAGTGGACTGTTGCAGTGCCATTGGACTCCTCTCAGAGGCCGAGACCTCTGTTGATCCAGAAAAATGGATAATCCGGACAGGCTCTGGAACCAAGGGTGTCAGAATATCAGTGGTGGACCTGTATATAAGTCTATAGCTTTATGTATAAATAGTTCTAGGAAATGATACTGAAAACAAAGGTCAGTCAGCATCTCAATGAATGATGAAGTTGACATGAAGGGACAAATGGTCTACTACAGGTCGCATTTCTTACGTTGACCTTTGCAGATTGAAATTGTAGCTAAAATGAATAAACTGACACCTAATCTGTCAATAATTTTTTGAGCCCCACTAATATCTCTGAGGATTGTTGCTGGGGGAGTTCCTCTGCTGTGCAGAGTGAGGTAATTGGCACACTAGATCAGTTGCATATTGATCCATCTGTTCAGGCCATTTATTCACCATCTCAAGTTCAAGTTCAAGTTCATGTTTGCGCTTATTGTCACCTGACCGTTTAAGGTACAGTGACATTTGAGTTACCATATAACCATACCAAGTAAAAAGCAACAATACACACAGCCACATAAAATAAAATTTAACATAAACATCCACCACAGTGGAATCAACATTCCTCAATGTGATGAAAGGCAATACATTCAGTTATCTTCCTCCTTTGTTCACCCGTGGCGGTTGGAGCCTTTGAGCCCTCTGCAGTTCGCCGTTGCCGATCTGAAGTAACACCCTGGTATATTGTGGCATTCAGCGTGACTCTCTCCAGCAATGCCCTTGCAAATTTTAGAGCTCTAGATCTCAAATAAAAGATATGACCAGTGAGGATGCTGTGTTTCTTCAGTAGTATGTTGGATATCCAGGAAAGCTATTCTTACAAGTTCTGAGAAATGATCTGAAATGTTAACTGATTCTTGCTCCACAGATCCGACCTGTAGAGCTGAATGTCTAAAGTCTAAATCTGGATCAGTAGCACCTAGGAAATAAAAAGGGGAGAAACAACAGAGACATCTAAATGATTGATCACAGTCCTAGTCGCAATTAAGTCTATGAGTTTCTTCCATCTTGTTGAAGGTGAGAATAGATGTGACAGGACTAGAAGTTCAGGAGACAGCTGGTAATTCAAAAAATGAGACAGAATTTATCTGTCAACCAGGACAATCTCCGAGAAGTGGGTAAATAAATACAAAATATTTGTGCGGTTGCAGCAGAGCAGATAGTGAGATAGTGAGAGAATGGGTTAGTCCCGAGAGGAATAGATCAGGGAAGATGCCCAGAGTTGGGGAATCGAGGACCAGAGGACATAGGTTCTAGATGAAGGGGAAAAGATTTAATAGGAATCTGAGGGGTACCTTTTCACACAAAGTGGTGGGTGTATGGAACAAGCTGCCAGAGGAGGTAGTTGAGGCTGTGACTATCCCAACATTTAAGAAACAGTTGGACAGGTACATGGATAGGATAAGTTTGGAGGGATATGGACCAAGCGCAGGCAGGTGGGACTCGTGTAGCTGGGGCATGTTGGCCGGTGTGGACAAGTTGGGCCAAAGGGCCTGTTTCCACACTGTATCACTCAATGATTCTAAGGTAGAAGGATGAGGACTAGTATGAAATAAAGAGGAAGACTTGAGGACCTGAGGAAAATCTTTGTTTATGCAGAATGTGCATTGAATCTGGAATGCGTTGCCTGCAGATATAGAGGAGGCAGTTCCCACCGTGGTCTTCAAGCTAATTCACCTAAATATGTGGACAACCATTTTCAGAGCTATGTAAAAGCAGCTGGTAGATGGAATTATTTTGTTTCTCTGGTAAAGTCAGTGCAGACACAGTGGGCCAAATGGCTGCCGTCAGAGCGATGATTTTATGATCCTGTGATTTGTCCAACATAGTAGAAACAGAAAATGCTAAAAAATATTCAGCAGGTTAAGCACCACCTACAGAGTGGTGAACACTGCCCGGTCCATCACTAGAACTGACCTCCCCACCATCAAAGGGATCTACAGGAGGCACTGTCTGAAACTGGCAACCAGCATCATCAGACACCCACACCACCATGGTTATGCTATCATTTCACTCCTACCATCGGGAAGAATGTATATGAGTCTGAAAACTGTGTCAGTCAGGTTCAGGAACAATTCCTCCCACCAACCATTAGGTTATTGAACATTACAAAATCCAACTAAACTCTAAACCACAAACTATCTTGGTTGCACTAGGGATTTTGGACTTTGTTTTATATTTTGTGCAATATTAGGCTTTTATATTTATTTCACTTTTTTATGTTTGTTTCTTATATTATCTATTATGTACTGTGTTTACAAACCTGTTGTGCTCCTGCAAGTAAGAATTTAATTGCTCCATTTTGGTACAACAAAACGGTTTTGACTTTTGAGTATTGAATTAGCATTTAGAAACATAGAAAATAGGTAAAGGAGTAGGCCATTCGGCCCTTCTTGCCTGCACCGCCATTCAATATGATCATGGCTGATCATCCAACTCAATATCCTGTACCTGCCTTCTCTCCATACCCCCTGATCCCTTTAGCCACAAGGGCCACATCTAACTCCCTCTTAAATATAGCCAATGAACTGGCGTCAATTACCTTCTGTGGCAGAGAATTCCAGAGATTCACCACTCTCTGTGTGAAAAATGTTTTCCTCATCTCGGTCCTAAATGATTTCCCCCTTATCCTTAAACTGTGACCCCTTGTTCTGGACTTCCCCAACATCGGAAACAATCTTCCTGCATCTAGCCTGTCCAACCCCTTAAGAATTTTGTAAGTTTCTATAAGATCCCCCTCAATCTTTTAAATTCTAGCGAGTACAAACCGAGTCTATCCAGTCTTTCTTCACATGAAAGTTCTGACATCCCAGGAATCAGTCTGGTGAACCTTCTCTATACTCCCTCTATGGCAATAATGTCTTTCCTCAGATTAGGAGACCAAAACTGTACGCAATACTCCAGGTGTGGTCTCACCAAGACCCTGTACAACTGCAGCAGAACCTCCCTGCTCCTATACTCAAATCATTTTGCTATGAATGTTAACATACCATTCGCTTTCTTCACTGCCTGCTGCACCTGCATGCCTACTTTTAATGACTGGTGTACCATGACACCCATGTCTCGTTGCATCTCCCCCTTTCCTAACCGGCCACCATTCAGATAATAGTCAGGCTGTTTACGCCCTAAAACATTAACTTTCTGTTTCTTTCTCTACAGATGCTACCTAATTTCATAAGTGGATCCAAGAATGATTAGTAAGGGTGTTAAGGGTTTGTCCCACAAGCATGTGACTCCATGTGGCAAGCGCGACCTAACGTGGTCGCTTGAGCCGTACGGCCTCACGGGGCTGGTCCCACTTCGATCACCGGAGCCGTATGGAGTTGTGCGGAGCTGGTCCCGACATCGCCCGGAGCTCCGAAAAACTGACCGTATTCAAAAATTACGCGCGGCAACGGCAGGCCGGCCCGCAGCCGCCTCAACGCTGTACACACCGCCTCGACAGGCATACACAGCGTCTCGACGCCGGACGCAGTGTCTTGACGCAGTACGTCACGCAAGAACTTCCCGCGGCCTGGTTTGGTCGCGCTCGCCGCTGGTGGGACAGGCCCTTTATGGGGAGAAGTCAGGAGAATGGAGTTGAGAAGGAAATTTAGAGCTGGCAAGATTGAATGGTGGAATAGACTTGATGGGCAGAATGGCCTAATTCTGAAACTATAACCTATGAACTAATGAACACTTTCTGTTTTTATTTCAGATTTCCAACATCGGCACTTTGTAATTCCAGTTGCTTAAGCCTAAGCCTTGTTTAAGACAATCCACTGACCAAATAGAAACTTCAGGGCATTAAGTAAAACTGTTACTGCAATTGAAATTTTAGCTGCACACTAGATTTATATATCTTTGAAAATAAGAAATGTTCAAGTTCTCTTTTCGTTGATTTTTTCTCTCTCTTGTTTGATAAGTTTAAAAGCATGTCCTTAAAGACACGGTGGAAAAGTCAGGTTTTGACTATGTTACTTATTCACATTTTGATATTCATGACAAATAGCGATGTCAGTTCCATTTGTAAATCTTCTTCAGCTCCCTGTGCTGACAAATGTACATAAGTATCCCAGGTGTCAGCCTTGGCTCAGTGGTAGCATTCTCACCTCAGTGTTAAAAGGTCATGGATTGATGCCCAGATCAAGAAACCTCAGCACATAACTAGGTTGACGCATCGATACAGTGCTGAGGGAGTGTTGCACAGTTGGAAGTGCGATCTTTTAAATAAGGCATTAAGCTGCTGCATAGTCTGAACTGTCAGTTAAGTGTAAAAGATCCCATAGTGTAATTTGTAGTGCAGGAACATATCCCTGGTGCCTTGACCATTATTTATCCTTGAGGCTAGATTATTAGCACACTGTCTGAACATTGACCCATTGTTGTTTGCGTGGAAAAATTGGGTGCTACATTTCCCTGCACTGTATAAGCATTAAAATACATCGTTGGCTGAGGTCAGGATAGAAAGTGCAATGTATGGGATAAATATAAGAAATAATCTCAAATTGGCAGTAATGTCTATTGGTGGGAGATTGACTGTGATCTTTGGCCCAAAAATCATTTTTGTTTGTGGTTTCTAAACTATGTCTCCAGATACATTTAACAATGTATTTAACAAGATTTGATTTGGTCGCCCAATTATAGGAAGGATGTCACCAAAATAGAGAGAGTACAGAGGAGATTTACTAGAATGTTGCCTGGGTTTCAACAACTAAGTTACAGAGATAGGTTGAATAAGTTAGGTCTTTATTCTCTGGAGCGCAGAAGGTTAAGGGGGGACTTGATAGAGGTCTTTAAAATGATGAGAGGGATAGACAGAGTTGATGTGGACAAGCTTTTCCCTTTGAGAATAGGGAAGATTCAAACAAGAGGACATGACTTCAGAATTAAGGGACAGAAGTTTAGGGGTAACATGAGAGGGAACTTCTTTACTCAGAGAGTGGTAGCAGTGTAGAATGAGCTTCCAGTGGAAGTGGTGGAGCCAGGTTCGTTGGTATCATTTAAAAATAAATTGGATAGGCATATGGATGAGAAGGGAATGGAGGGTTATGGTATGAGTGCAGGCAGGTGGGACTAAGGGAAAAAAAGTTGTTCGGCACGGACTTGTAGGGCCGAGATGGCCTGTTTCCGTGCTGTAATTGTTATATGGTTATATGGTTATATGGTTAAGATGCTGCCATGCATCTCCTGATGGATGACTACATCATCTGAGCTAAGCAGCTATATGGTCGCTCTTCCAGGGAAATGCTAACTGCATTTCATTGTCTCTGTACTGTACACTGACAATGACAATTAAAGTTGAATCTGAATCTGAATCTGACTTAGTCTAGGTTAGTGCAATTTTTTAGACAATGGTGATGAAGAGACAAATTTTATTTAATTTTCTTCTGGAGAGTCAAAGTTGCATCGTTTGGTCGGCACAGTGGCGCAGCGTTAGAGACCTGGGTTTGATCCTGACTACGGTGCTCTCTGTACAGAGTTTGTTCATTCTCCCTGTGACCACATGGGTTTTCCCCGGGTGCTCCGGTTTCCATACACTCTCCAAAGACATGCCAGTTTGTAGATTAATTGATTTTGGTAAGTTGTAAAATTGTCCCTAGTGTGTGTAGGTTAGTGTACAGGATGATCGCTGGTCAGTGCGGACTCTGTGGGCTGAAGGGCCTGTTTCTACGTTATACAGTATCTCTCAAATCTAAAGTCATTAAACTCGTTTGGACTCCAGTCATTGAACTACAACAACCTGGTAATTTATTTATCTTTAAAAAAGGCACAATGTGTTGGAGTAACTGAGTGGGTCAGGCAGCATCTCTGGAGAACATGCACAAGCAACGTTTTAGGTTTGAACAGCCAATTTATTTATCTTGCTGTATTTTTTTTCAGTATTTTATATCATGAATTAAACTAGAAATCTCAGTTCACAAAGTTAGCATTGGAGTAAATGAACACAACAGGAAATGTCCTGCTCAGCAATGTGTGTACAAAAAACGACGTACCTTCTTCTCTTTCATCACAATCATTCTTTTCCCTCCCTTCTCATTTGTGCTGATCACTTGATCTGTCTCAAACTCAACGCCGCAATATTATTCACTGTCATCTCTGAAGCTAAAGGACTTGCTGATGAGTCCCACCTGCCCTTCTCTTTCCACATGTTCACTGAGCGTCAGTGCATTTCCAGAATCTTCTGTTGCTGGTATCATTTTTATGTCAATTCGCACAGATTTTCTTTTATTTGCGATAAATCACTGCGAACATATTCATCCTGATCTCCTCAGCTGTGTCGATGACAACATTCACTACCTGCCTGCTCTCAATCATGTGTTCAAGGGCGAATGGTAAAAACCACCGTAGGATTAATAGTAACAATAAGAGAGGTGTGATAAGTGAATCCATTACACCACAGAGATAAAGAGCTCCAGCTGGCTTAGCCATACTTCAGAATCTATTCTCTCTCTCTCTCTCTTCACAAGCTAAAGTCAATGCCATGTATGGTACAAGCAGCCAGGCAAGATATGGAAGAGCAGAAAACTATAAATGGCTGGAGAAACTCAGCCGGTGCAGCAGCATCTATGGAGCGAAGGAAATAGGGAACGTTTCGGGCCGAAACCCTTCTTCAGACCCGAAACGTTGCCTATTTCCTTCGCTCCATAGATGCTGCTGCACCCGCTGAGTTTCTCCAGCTTTTTTGTGTACCTTCGATTCTCCAGCATCTGCAGTTCCTTCTTAAAAACTATAAATGGCTTTGAGTTTGGGATCAACTGCATAATACTACCGAAATTAAGACTGAATGTAATCTGGACACGTGCTGCCAGGGTGGTGGTGGTGGTAGATACCATTGTGGCATTTAAGAGGCTTATTGATAGGCACGTGCATTAGCCGGGATTGGAGGAGTATGGATCATGTGTAGGCAGATGAGGCTAGTATAACTTGGCATTATATTCAGTGTGGGCTGAAGGGCTTGTTCCTGTGCTATGTTCTAAATCCTAAGCTTGATGATGATGTTTGCCTAGAATCTAGCGTCAAGATCTTTAGATCAGCTTCATCAGCTGGAGTCTAGTCCTGACCTCCCATCTACCTGATAGGAGATCTTTAAACTATCTTTAATCGGACTTCAATGTTGCATCTTTGCACTAAAATGTTGGATCCTTTATCCTTTATCTGTGCACTGTGGACAGCTTGCTTGTATTCATATATAGTCTTTACTTGAGTGGATAGATCGAAAAAACAAAAGCTTTTCATTGTATATCGATACGCGTGACTATAGTAAACAAAACTAAACTAAACTAAAAGTCTATAGTATATGACTTATAGTATCAATTTTTGTGACAAATCCAATTAAATTCTGCAGCACGTTACTAAATTTTGGCACATTTCAAAAGCAGCTGGTTGTTTAAATTTACTGTTTAACAAATGACGTTTGGAAAATAAACTTTCTATGAGAAGGCGAGTTGTGAGTCAGGAGGCTGCAGTGGCCAGAAGTCAAAAGGGAGGCAGATGATGAGTAACTAGCTAGGTAGTTCACGGTGGAGCAGCGGTAGAGTTGCTGCCTTACAGCGCTTGCACTGCCAGAGACCCGGTTTTGATCCCGCTTCGGGTACAGAGTTTGTATGTTCTCCCCGTGACCACGTGGGTTTTCTCCGAGATCTTCAGTTTCCTCCTACACTTGAAAACGTATAGGTTTGTAGGTTAAGTGGCTTGGTGTATATTTAAATTGTTCCTAGTGTGTGTAGGATAGTGTTATTGTGCAGGGATCGCTGGTCGGCACTGAATCGTTGGGCCGAAGGGCCTGTATCCGCGCTGAATCTCTAAACTAAACTAAAAAGTCAAAAGGGAGGCAGATCATGAGCAACTAGCTAGGCAGGTCACCAATAAACATTTTGCTAGCACACCCTAAACTAGTCAGGCCACTCATAACTTGTCAATGAGTCCATCTGCAGGCATCTAGTCAGTCCATTCATAGTTGGCAAGACAGTAGCACATTTACGCTCAGCCAATCAACAAACTCACAACTGTGCGGCCCAATTTGGCTCTAACTCCATCTACAAGATTGCAGACGACACCACAGTGGTGGGTTGGATCATGAACAATGACGTGAAGGAGTGTAGAAAGGAGATAGACAACTTTGTAAAGTATTGTCAGGACACCAACCTCTTCCTCAATGTCAGCAAGGCAAAGGGGACCAGCTATCAACTGGTGATGGTTGAGAGCTTCAACTATCTGCCATAATATTATCAAAGATCTCTCGTGCATTAACACCTCTACTGCCTAAGGAGCCTGAGGACATTCAGCATGTTTCCAATTACTCTGACAAACATCCACAGACTGATTGTGGTTGGGGGGGGGAAGGGGGGGGAAGGGGAGGGGAGGGGAGAGGGAGCAGAAAGCTGGAAGAGATTTGTGGGCAGGACAAAGTCTGGTGGATGCAGGTGAAGGGGGATGGGGGAAGAAGGGAGGAGTCTTCCCCTACTAGTCTGAAGAAGGGCCATGTGCCGAAACGTCACCTGTCCATGTTCTCCAGAGATGCAGTCTGATTAGGTGAGTTACCCCAGTATTTTGTGTCGTTTTTTTTGGTAAACCTGCATCTGCAGTACCTTGCGTCTTCATGCAATCAAATGAAACAGGATCATCTTTCCAGGAGAAAACAGAATAGGATAAAAAGGGCACAAAGCGCTGCAGTAACTCAATGGTATTGGGGGTTCAGTATTGATGTGGATAGAGAACTGGCTGGCAAACAGGAAGCAAAGAGTAGGAGTAAACGGGTCCTTTTCACAATGGCAGGCAGTGACTAGTGGGGTACCGCAAGGCTCAGTGCTGGGACCCCAGCTATTTACAATATATATTAATGATCTGGATGAGGGAATTGAAGGCAACATCTCCAAGTTTGCGGATGACACTAAGCTGGGGGGCAGTGTTAGCTGTGAGGAGGATGCTAGGAGGCTGCAAGGTGCCTTGGATAGGCTGGGTGAGTGGGCAAATGTTTGGCAGATGCAGTATAATGTGGATAAATGTGAGGTTATCCACTTTGGTGGCAAAAACAGGAAAGCAGACTATTATCTAAATGGTGGCCAATTTGGAAAAGGGGAGATGCAACGAGACCTGGGTGTCATGGTACACCAGTCATTGAAAGTAGGCATGCAGGTGCAGTAGGCAGTGAAGAAAGCAAATGGTATGTTAGCTTTCATAGCAAAAGGATTTGAGTATAGGAGCAGGGAGGTTCTACTGCAGTTGTACAGGGTCTTGGTGAGACCACACCTGGAGTATTGCGTACAGTTTTGGTCTCCAAATCTGAGGAAGGACATTATTGCCATAGAGGGAGTGCAGAGAAATTCGCCAGACTGATTCCTGGGATGTCAGGACTTTCATATGAATAAAGACTGGATAGACTCGGCTTATACTCACTAGAATTTAGAAGATTGAGGGGGGATCTTATAGAAACTTACAAAATTCTGAAGTGGTGGGACAGGCTAGATGCAGGAAGATTGTTCCCGATGTTGGGGAAGTCCAGGACAAGGGGTCACAGCTTAAGGATAAGGGGGAAATCCTTTAAGACCGAGATGAGAAAAACATTTTTCACACAGAGAGTGGTGAATCTCTGGAATCTCTGCTACAGAGGGTAGTTGAGGCCAGTTCATTGGCTATATTTAAGAAGGAGTTAGATGTGGCCCTTGTGGCTAAAGGGATCAGGGGGTATGGAGAGAAGGCAGGTACGGGATACTGAGTTGGATGATCAGCCATGATCATATTGAATGGCGGTGCAGGCTCGAAGGGCCGAATGGCCTACTCCTGCACCTATTTTCTATGTATCTATGTAATGGGTCAAGCAATATATGTCTGGAGAACATGGGAAGGTGATGTTTCGGGTTGGGACCCTTCTTCAGACTCCTTTTGTGTAAATCAGAATCTGCAGTTCCTTGTTTCCACAGAATGGAATACATGGCAGGTGGATGAAAAGTAGAAAGACATTTATAGAAACATGGAAAATAGGTGCAGGAGAAGGCCATTCGGCCCTTTGGGCCAGCACCACCATTCAATATGATCATGGCTGATCATCCCAAATCAGTACTCCGTTCCGGCATTTTCCCCATACCCCTTGATTCCCTTCGCCCTAAGAGCTAAATATAACTCTCGCTTGAAAACATCCAGTGAATTGGCCTCCACTGCCTTCTGTGGCAGAGAATTCCACAGATTCACAACTCTCTGGGTGAAAAAGATTATCCTCATCTCCGTTCTAAATGGCCTACCCCTTATTCTTAAACTGTGATCCCTGGTTCTGGACTCCCCCAACATCAGGAACATTATTCCTGCATCTACCCTGTCCAATCCGCTAAGAATTTTATGTTTCTATAAGATCCCCTCTCACCCTTCTAAATTCCAGTGAATACAAGCCCAGTTGACCCATTCTTTCATCATATGACCATATTATTAACCTGGTGAACCTACTCTGCACTCCCTCAATAGCAGTAATGTCCTTCCTCAAATTAGGAGAGCAAAATTGCACACAATACTCCAGGTGCGATCTCACCAGGGCCCTGTACAACTGCAGTAGGACCTCCTTGCTCCTAAACTCAAATCCTCTCGCAATGAAGGCCAACGAATGGCTGTCTTCACTGCCTGCTATACCTGCATGCTTACTTTCAGTGACTGATGTACAGCCACACCCTGGTCTTGTTGCACCTCTCCTTCTCCTAATCTGACACCATTCATATAATATTCTGCCTTCCGTTTTTGCCACCAAAGTGGATAACCTCACATCAACATTACACTGCATATGCCATGCTTTTGCCCACTCTCGCAACCTATCCAAGTCACCCTGCAGCTTCATAGCATCCTCCTAGCAGCTCAAACTGCCACCCAGCTTTGTTTCATCTGCAAATTTAGAGATGTCACATTTAATTCCCTCATCTAAATTGTTAATATATATTGCAAACAACTGGGGTCCCAGCGCCAAGCCTTGTGGCACCCCACTGGTCACTGCCTGCCATTCTGAAAAGGGCCCATTATTTCCTACTCTTTGTTTTCTGTCTGCCAACCAGTTCTCTATCCACGTTATACCCTACTCCCAATACCATGTGCTTTAATTTTGCACACTAATCTCTTGTGTGGGACCTTGTCAAAGGTTATTTGTAAGTCCAGATACACCACATCCACTGGCTCCCCCTTATCCATTCTACTTATGAATCCTCAAAAAATTCCAAAAGATTAGTCGAGCATGATTTCCCCTTCATAAATCCATGCTGACTTTGACCGATCCAAATACGCTGCTATAACATCTTTAATAATCGACACTAGCATCTTCCCCACTACCGATGTAAGGCTAACTGGTCTACAATTCCCCGTTTTCTCTCTCCCTCCTTTCTTAAAAAGTGGAGTTAGATAGGCTACCTACCAGTCCACGGGAACTGATCCAGATTTGAGAGAACATTGAAAAATGATCGATTTCTAGGGCCAACTCCTTGAGTACTCTGGGATGCAGACCATCAGGCCCTGGGGATTTATCTGCCTTCAGTCCTGTAAACAAGAGCCAAAGTCATTGTGTGGTTTAAACACATCTTTAATAAGCTCTTAGCAGCACTAGGACAACTGGTCGTCAATACATCCTAGCTGCTCAAACCCAAGTGCTGGGGTGGGGCGTTAGTAAGAGTGTTAGTATGGGTGTTGTGAAGGGGTGGAGTTTGTGGTGCTGGCCTGTGTGTGATTGGTTCACATGCACTCAATCTACATCCTTCCCCCTTGGGACTAAGTGTGGAAAGGGCACCCATGCCATGGAGTTAAACTTACTGGCCATATCTGTCTGGTGGTCTGCTACCGCGTCCCGAGCGCGTGCGGACCCAACCCTCCCCCCCGTCTCCCAAAAGATGGGACGGAGATCCAGGAGGCGCGAATGACGCGGGAGAGGTTTGTGGGGACCGAAAAGGAAGACATGCGGTGGGTGAAACCCCGTGGTTAGTGGAGACCGAGGGACGAGGAGGGGTGTAAGGCATGCGGGGATGGGTGGGAGACATTGCAGAAGGCAGCTGGAACTGGAGCGACGGAGCATAGGGACCAGCAGGCGGTGGGCGGGACTCCCTCACAGCAAGCAGGTGTTGTCCACTTCTCCAGTAAACCAATCCCTAACAGTCCACCATGTAGGATCGTGGCTCGTCAGTCGGGCTGACAACAGTGCCCGGACGGGAATGTCCAGTTGGAGCTTATAGACGGATGACCTGACCCGGCAGTAGAGGCTTGAATGGTCTGCTGGAACTGTCGTATGATCATTTCTGGATGCTCTGCCTCTCTTGGAGACGTCTCTGGATAGTGGCAGACTCCAACGCACGAGGAACCAGCCGCTGTTGTGCGGTGGGGACCGGAGACCTCGTCAATCTTTACATCAGGCGCTGTGCCGGCGATCCCAGGGTACCGTCCCTGGCAATGTTTCTGAGATTCAGGAGATCGAGGTAGACGTCCGACTTGGAGATGCGTGCTCCCTCCAGCAAGTGCTTGGCACTTCTGACAGCGCGTTCAGTGAGTCCATTACTCTGTGGATACTCAGGACTGCACGTGATGTGCTGAAAGTAATTGTAATTGTAATTGTAAATCTTTATTGTCATTTCCTGAGTATTCACATACCCAGAGGAAACAAAAAAACGTTGCTCAACCAGTGTCCATTCAGTTTGCATTAAAAAATAAATAGGAATTAAAATTAAAAAATACATGTCATGAAACAAATTTAACACTCCACTAAACATTCAACAGCCGTTCCGACCGGCAGCGGCACAACAGTGGCTCTGCTGCAGTGTGGGGGTTTGTGCGCGATACTTGGCAGGGGGCAAAGTCCATTTAACAGTCTTATAGCCTGTGGGAAGAAGCTGAGGAGCATCCTGCTGGTTTTGCAGCTAATGCTCCTGTACCTCTTCCCAGATGGGAGGATGGAGAAAATGTCATGCGATGGGTGGTAAGGGTCTTTGATGATGGAGATGGCTCTGTTGATACATCTCTTCTTGTATATGTCCAGCAGGAAGGGGAGTGGAGCACCAATAATCCTGCTTGCAGTCTTCACTATCCTGTCCAGTTGGTGCCGTTCGTACGCCTTGCAGCTCCCGAACCAGGAAGTGATGCCGTATGTCAGTGTGCTCTCGACAGTCCCCCTATAAAAAGTCCGTAGGTGTGTGGTGGGGAGGCCTGCTTTACATAGTCTTCGGAGAGGGTGAAGTCGCTGCTGGGCTCTCTTGACCAGAGCTGTGGTGTTGGCCGTGGACATCAGGTCCTCAGACAGATGTAGTCCTAAGAACTTTATGCTGCTGACCCTTTCCACATCAGCTCCGTCGATGTGCAGAGGTGTATGGTGTTGTTTCCCCGCCCTCCTGAAGTCAACCACCATCTCCTTAGTTTTTCCCACGTTAAGAATGAGGTTGTGGGATTTGCACCAACCTGTGAGCAGCTCCACCTCCATCCTGTACGCCGATTCATCATTGTCACTGATGAGACCCACTACTGTTGTGTCATCAGCGAACTTGTTGATGAAGTTGTTATTGAGTCTGGCAGTACAGTCGTGTGTCAGCAGACTAAACAGAAGGGGCTTAGGGCACAGCCTTGGGGTGAGCCAGTGCTCACGGCTATGGTTTTTGATGTCCTACTGCCCACCCTGACTGTCTGCTGCCGTTGCGACAGAAAGTTCAGGACCCAGCTACATGTGCCAGCATCAACCCCCAACAGCTCCAACTTCTCCACCAGCTGCTGCGGAATGATTGTATTGAAAGCAGAGCTGAAGTCTATGAAGAGGATCCTGGCATAGGTATTTTTCCGATCGAGATGTGACAATACGAGGTTCAGTGTTGTTGAGACTGCGTCCTCTGTGGATCGGTTGGCTCTGTAGGCGAACTGCAGTGGGTCTAGGTCGGCAGGTAGACTATTTTTGATGTGCTGCATAACCAGTCGCTCAAAACACTTCATTACAATGGGTGTTAGGGCCACTGGTCGAAAGTCATTATGGCAGGCTGGGTTTGGTTTCTTCGGGACAGGGACGATGGTGGCACTCTTAAGACAGTTCGGCACTACTGCCTGGCTGAGTGAGATGTTAAAAATGTCTGTGAAGACATCTTTCAGTTGCTCGGCACAGTCTCTTAGAACGCATCCAGGAATGTTGTCCGGCCCTGCAGCTTTGCGTGGATTGACGCTGGCAAAGGCCTTTTTAACTCTGGCTGCGGACAGCCTGAGCGACTGGTCACTGGAAGATGGCAGTAGTGCACATGTCTGGGTGCTGTTTTTAACCTCAAACCGTGCGTAGAACTCGTTCAGTTCATCGTAACAGTAACAGTAACATCGGTCTGCGAAAAGCTTGAACATGTGGCTGGTGAACTGCCGACCGTTGTCGGTTCTCAGGCAAACAGGAACGCCATAGGCGGAGAAATGTCTCTTCAGCTTCTTGATGACCATCTCAGACATGAGGGGGGTCAGTTTGTCAAGTTCAAACCAGTTGGAAAATGAGTCGACCAGAACGAGATAGTGCTTTCCACACCATTCGAAAATGGCTGCCGCCAGCGACGCCCAGGGCAGTGCTGGTGGAGGTTGTTGCAGAAGGGGCTGCCGCTGCTGATGAGGCGCAAGGTTGTTGCAAGTGGGGCAGGAGGCTATGCGGTCCCGAATGTACTCGGCCATCCCCGGCCAGAAGAATAGACCACGGGCGCGTACCAGTGTGGAATCGGCCCCTGGGTGTTCGCTGTGTGCCTCTTTGAAGTATTCATCTCGCAATGATGAGGGTATCACCACCTTGTGACCCTTAACCACAACACCATCATCCTGTACCACCAGTTCATCACGTACCAGGAAGTACGGCTGTACCTCTGTGGGCGTGTCGGATCGTTTGTCTGGCCAGCCTGTTTTGATGATGGAGGAGAGGGTTTGAAGCGTAACGTCAGTGGCAGTGTGCGCGGCCAAGGCGTGCAGTTGCTTACTGGGGACGAGGTTCACACCAAGGACAATGAAATCCTCCTGCTCATGGGGGTGTTGTTCGCACTATGCCCGAGGTGCACGGGAGAGAGTGTCAGCAACGTGCATGTCCTTACCCTTCTTGTAAGTAATGGCAAAGTCGTACCGCTGCAGCTGCAGCATCATGCGCTGCAAGCGAGCTGGCGCGGCATGGAGGGGCTTGTTCAGGATTGTCACCAGCGGTTGATGGTCCGTCTCGACTGTGAATGTGTTGCCAGGGACGAAATCACGGAATTTGGTGCAGGCAAAAATGACAGCCAGCAGTTCCTTTTCGATTTGCGCGTAGTGCTGCTCCGTGTCGGTCATGGTGCGAGAGGCATACGCGAAAGGTAGTAGAGTGCCGTCAGCAGATGGATGCAAGCAGGCTGCGCCAAGCCCAAATTTCGAGGCATCACAAGTGATCGTCACAGGACGGTTCAGGTCGAAAAAAGTCAGAGTCGGTGCACTGGTCAGGATTTTAGATTTTAGAACATCAAAGGCAGCCTGATGTTGCGGGAACCATGACCATGCAGTGTCCTTTTTGGTCAGCTACCGCAGTGTGGAGCTTATTTCACTGAGGTTCGGTATAAACTTTCCGAGATAGTTTACCATGCCCAGAAAATGTTGCAGGCCTCTTACATCTGTGGGGGCAGGCATCTCTGTGATGGCAGCAGCTTTCTTCGGATCGGGTTTAAGGCCATCAGGAGTAAAGATGTGGCCAATGTAGGAAACTGCTGGAACCCGGAACTTACACTTGTCAGGATTGAGCTTGAGGTTGATCTTGCGAGCGCACTCCAAGATGAGCCTGAGATTGTGATTGTGTTCCGCTGCGTCTTTGCCATATACGAGGATATCATCGGCAATAATGGCACAAGGTAGGCCCTCGAATAGTTGCTCCATGGTTCTCTGGAAGACTTCACTTGCAGAGTTGATTCCAAATGGCATTCTCAGGAACTTATATCTGCCGAATGGGGTGGCAAATGTAGTGAGGCTTGATGACTTCTTGTCCAGCGGTATCTGCCAGAGAAGAAATTCCTCCCCCTAGCCCGGATGGAGGCCCTACACACTGAAGCAAAGTGGTTCAACTTTTTTGCAGTAATTGCATGCTTTCCCGAGGGCGGGGCAGGCTGACTGTCTGTGTGTAAATAATTGCAGTTGGGACATCTCTGCTGCAGACCGCTGCAAACCGCCTGACTAACTTGGGTCATAAATCGCCTGTTATCTGTGTTTCTTTACTGCCTAGTGAGGCCCATCTCATTGATGGGTTTTGTTTCATGCGAGCCGTCTATGGGGTCGATGAATTCAGCAGTTCTGCATGCGTGCACAGCTTCGTCAAGCGTCAAATCTGGCCGTCTCAGAAGCTCTGATCTGAACTTTAAATCATTCATGCCATTCACTAATATGTCCCTCGTTAGCTGATCAGTTAGCAGATCAATAGGCATTAGTTCGAACCGACCACAATAAACGAGTCTGCCCATTCGCCAGGGAGCTGACGACGAGAGAAGAACCTCGCCTTACCCAAAATGTGGTTTGAGGGCAGATCACAGATCTGGCTCAGTTAACGTAGCAGGACATTGGGGTCGTCAGGAGATTCAGCTGGGGTTATTACCTGACCATTAGCATCACGGACCGCTGGAGCATAACGGAATGTTCTTGATCGACGAAGGGCAACTGCACCTGCAAGGTTGAGCAGGAGAAAAACCGTGACAGCATCTGGTTCATTTCGGTGTGCAATGTTCATGTAGTGCTGGTAGTCGAGTTAAAACGTAGTCCAGCGTTCGCTGATATCCGCATCAAAGACGAGAGAGTCAGGCTTTCGACAAGAGGAGGCCATCGTAAAGCAAAACAAAACTCACCAAATAATAAAAATAAAAACCGTTATACAGAAAAAGAGGGTCAGACCACTTCTGACACCATGTGAACAAGAGCCAAAGTCATTGTGCGGTTTAAACACATCTTTAATAAGCACTTAGCAGCACTAGGACAACTGTCCGTCAATACATCCTAGCTGCTCAAACCCAAGTGCCGGGGTGGGGCGTTAGGAAGAGTGTTAGTATGGGTGTTGTGAAGGGGTGGAGTTAGTGGTGCTGGCCTGTGTGTGATTGGTTCACATGCACTCAATCTACAAGTCCCAACAGTTTACCCAACACTATTTTCTGACTAGTGTGGATTCCCGTCAGCTCCTCCCTCCCACTAGATCCTCGGTCCACTGGTACTGAATTTCCGGGAGATTGTTTGTGTCATCCATAGTGCAGACAGAATTAAACTACTTGTTTAACTGTCCTTGTTTCCCATTTTAAATTCACTTGTCTCTGACTGAAAGGGACCTTACATTCGTCTTCACTCATTTTTTCCTTGTAAATACCTAAAGAAACTTTTACAGTCAATTTTTATTTTCCCCGCAAGCTTTCTTTCATGCTCTTTATTCCCCCTCTTAATTAACCCCTTTGTCCTCCTCTGTTGAGTTCTACATTTCTCCCAGTTCTCTGGTTTGCTGCTTCTTCTGGCCAATTTATATGCCTCTCGCTTGGATTTAACACTTTCCTTCATTTCCCTCATTAGCCACTGTTGAGTCGCCTCCCCAGTTTTATTTCTTTGCCAGAAAGGGATGAACAATTTTTGGAGTTCATCTATGTGGTCTTTAAATCTTTGCCATTGCATCTCCACTGTCAACCCTTTAAGTATAATTTGCCAGTCTATCCTAGCCAATTCCCATCTCATACCTTCAATGAATTAACCGTGTCACTCTCCATCCTAATGCAGAATTCCACTATATTATGGTCACACTGTTGCCCAAGGGGCTTTGCACAACAAGATCACTAACTAATTCTTTGTGGTGGCACCTGATATCAACCCAAGGTCACGACGAACCATTGGCTCTACAGGGCGCCGTCATGGTGGGGGAGGCGCGAGTCGCGGGGTCAGTATCTGAGTTGTTATTTAAGGCCAGGCAACGCCCGTGTCAGCTGAGGAGTAGGGAGCTGTATGCAGAGGAATAAACACGTCTAGAGCACACAACTTGTGTCCAACTAGATTTTGGCTGGACTCCTGCCAGTCCCCGCCACACCTGCCTCATTACACAATACCTAGTCTAGGATGGCCTTCCTTCTAGTCGGTTCCTCTACATATTGGTTTAAAAACCCAACCCGTATACATGCCAGGAAATCCTCCTCCTAAGCACTGTTACCAATTTGATTGGCCCAAATAACCTTTCAGTTATAGAATTGAAAAGAGTGGACGAGAGATGAGAAGTAGAAGTGTGAGACAAAAAGATGTTTTTAACCAAAACTTCCATATTAATACAAAAATCGCATCGATAACCTGTGCCTAAGTGCGAGGAGCTAACTGCGCGTCTCACATTCATCTCATTCATTTCAGTGTTTGTCTTCTTTAACCTGCTGATGCAAAGGAGGAATATTGTGGTGGGGAACAAATTCCATATCAATTAGCGCAGATCTGCAGAGCACTGGGGCTTAAACTGCAGCTAATGGAATGGCCAAGAACCTACAGTATCTTATTCCAGTTAGAATTCAATGGGCCCAAAGTTAGACAACAATCCTAGGATCTAAAAAAGTTGGCACTTACATCAATCGATCAAGCATCCCTCATCCTGTCCGAGACTGAGGATTAATAGAGTTTGGAACTATTTTCCTGTAGTTAGGTCTAAGTCACAGTGTAGGAGCAGTGCAGCAAAAGCTCCACTTCATGTGAGATCTGCTTAATGCTCTGCTTGAGATATTTTATTTCCAGCGGCTAAAGGCAGAAATGTATCATTGTCTCAGCAATAGGAATTAGCCGCAAAACTCAAATAAATGACATGCAAACAAAATGTCAGCATTTGACATTTACGTATCCAACTGAAACAAAAGCACAGCAGTTAAGGCTCCAAAACAACCCAACAGCTAAATGAGTGAGTGTAAGATTGGGCATTATGAATACACCCAGTAGCAACTAATTTTCCCTCTATTTTTCCCCAGAGGACATAACGTCTGCCAAACCAATCTTTATTCAAAATCTATGTAAGCCTACTTTTATGAAACGTAATTTCCACTGAGTAGGTTATTTGACTCGCAGACTGATTCAAGAGTTGCATATTCAAGAGAAAGTTAAATCTAGCTCTTTGGGCTGACGGAATCAAGGGATATGGGGAGAAAGCAGGAACGGGGTACTGATTTTGGATGATCAGCCATGATCATAATGAATGGCGGTGCTGGCTCGAAGGGTCGAATGGCCTCCTCCTGCATCTATTTTCCATGTTTCAATGCTCAACAGGTCAGCATGAAACATGACATGTGGGCAATGCAACCCAGAAATGAACCAGGCCAATCTTTGCACGAAGTACCATGTAGCTTGACACTAATATTTCATTGTTAAAGATGACTTTTGCACCAAAACTGCTGGATTTAAATATTTTGTTCAAACTTCCTCTGACAGATTACACTGAGACACGTTCCCCTCTGGTTTTCCTCCCAGTCCCTGCTTATCCCCTCCTCCCTTCAGGATGAGAAGAGAACCACACATGGTTATGACAGACCACCACTATTCTGTTGTCAAGGACTTTGCCCAACGTTGCAAAGATCGCTCCAATCTCAGGGCAATTGGTTCTATGCAATTGATACCCTGGCACAGATCCCCTATCTTAGCACAGATCCAGGATTAACCTCAATGTTATGTTTTTGGCAATGAAAATTGATTTATACTTTTTCGTTTTTTTAGTTTTAGTGATACAGGCCAGAAACAGGCCCTTTGGCCCATCGAGTCTGCATCGACCAGCGAACCCCACACACTAACACTATCCTACACACACTGGGGACAATTTACATTTATATCAAGTCAATTAACGGTCGAACTTGTAAATTTTTGGAGTGTGGAAGGAAACCAAAGATCTCTGAGAAAACCCACGCAGGTGACGGGGAGAACGTACAAACTCCGTACAGACAGCACCCATAGTCACCGCTACGCCACCTTTGTATTGTATTGTATTCAAATTTATTGTCATTGTCTCAATTAGAGACAACAAAATGAATTTCCCTTTACAGTCAGTATCATTAAAAAATAAAATAATAAATAATAAAACATGTTAAAAATAAAATAGAATTTAAAAAAAAGCACAACCACAGAAAGTCCACGACACAACACAACACAGTGGCACCAAGGTGAGGAAGGCACCATAGTCCAGCCAGCCTCCCCTCCGATCTTCCCAGATGTTCACCCGTGGTCGGGGCCTTCCAAGCACCCGCAGTCGCCGCCCCGGGCGGCCTGATGCTCAGGCCCTCTCACCGGGCTAATGGAACGCCGACGCCGAACCCCGACGGTGAAAACCCTCCTCAGCAGCCCGGACCTCCCGATCAGCCGCCTCCCACTGGAGTCCGCAGCTCCCGAATCCGCAGGCCGAGCCGGGCAGAGTCGCAGGACCCCACGATGTTTGTCAGCGCCGCCCGCGTTGGGAGCTCCGCGAACCACAGCTCCAGGATGTCGGTGCCGCAGGCCCAGCACTCCGGGCTCCAGACGGCGATCCCCGGTAAGGCATCGCCAGCCCCGCGATGTATCAGCGCTGTCCCGCCGCTGCTGGAGCTCTGGTCGGTCCAGGCAGGAAAGGCCGCGCCAATCCAGTAGGTAGGCCGCTGGGGGGGCGAGGACGCGACTCGAATAATAGTCGCGTCCTCTCCAGGAAGCGACTGAAGGACGGCATCCCCCTTACCGTACCCTCTTCCCCCACATTAAAACATTAAATAAAACATTAAAAACACACTTCAACATAACAAAAAAAACAAAAAAACAAAAAGATACTGGGTTGAAGGTGGAGGCAGCTGGCACCAGCGCCACCGGAATAACAACCTTGCCGCCCTTATGAGAATATTAGAATGAAACCCAAGTCATAAAATGATTTAAAACTTTGTAATTTATCTAAAATATTTAGGTTCACAGCCAAGTGAGTGATGGCAGAATATTACTTTGTAGTTTAGTCTAATATGATCATGTGCACCGATGTTTTTGTTGTGTGTTATCCAGTCAGCGGAAGACTATACGTAATTACAACCCAGTTATCCATGGTGTACAGATACAGGATAAAGGGAATAACGTTTAGTGCAAGATAAAGACCAGTAAACAACGATTAAACCTAGTCCGAGGTTCTCCAATGAGGTCGATGTTAGGTCAAGACTGCTCTCTAGTTGGCGGTAGGAAGGTTCAGTTGCCTGATAACAGCTGGGACGAAACTGTCCCTGAATCTGGAGATATGCATTTTCACACTTCTGTACCTCTTTTCTGATGGGAGAGGGGAGAAGAGGGAGTGACCGGCTGTGAATCATCCTTGATTATGCTGGTAGCCTTCCTGAGACAACTTGAGGTATAGTTGGAGTCAATGGAAGGAACGTTGGTTTGCGAGATGGCCTGAACTTGTGAGCTCAAGACTCAGGAACAATTCTTTAAAATAACAGTTAATGCACATATTAGCAGATTTTTTTGTGCAGCTCTGAACAATTACAGTGAACCAATGGCTTTTAAAATGAATGGGAAGTGGTAATTGTTTGAAGACAGGGATAAAAAAAAATAATCTCCTCGCCATTAGTATCTGTTCACAGGAATTGATCCTGAATCTATAGAACATTGGAAAATGATTACCAATGCATCTACAAATTCAAGAGCCACTTCCTTAAGCACCCTCGGATGCAGACCATCAGGCCCTGGGGATTTAACCATATAACAATTACAGCATGGAAACAGGCCATCTCAGCCCTACAAGTCCATGCCGAACAACTTTTTTTCCCTTAGTCCCACCTGCCTGCACTCATACCATAACCCTCCATTCCCTTCTCATCCATATGCCTATCCAATTTATTTTTAAATGATACCAATGAACCTGCCTCCACCACTTCCACTGGAACCTCATTCCACACCGCTACCAGATAGATATAGATATGCCATTTATTGTCACTATACAAGTACAGTGAAACTGAAAGCTGCTCGTACTCAGTGCATACATACAATTTAGCACAAAAAACAAGAAACAGAAAAAACAAAAAAACAGAAGGGAGATGGGGGGGGGGGAATAGGTGCACAAATTCTGCGGCGCTACATACATATATACATATATACAGATGGAAGTCCGTGTTGGGCGGTGTAGTCAGTGCATGTGTGAATTTGAATTTATAGTAGATATAATTCTCGGAAAGCAACTATTCCTGAGTCTGTTTGTCCTGGATTTGATGCACCTATAGCGCCTTCCAGAGGGCAGCAGGTCGAACAGTCCAAACGCAGGATGGGAGCTGTCTTTGACGATCTTCTTTGCCCTGCTAAGGCAGCGGGAGGTGTAGATGTCCATCAGGGAGGGGAGAGGGCAGCCAATGATCCTCTGCGCTGTCCTGGTTACCCTCTGAAGCCTCTCCCTGTCTGCCATGGTGCAGCTGCCGTACCATGCTGTAATGCAGTATGTCAGCAGGCTCTCGATGGACGAGCGGTAGAAGGTCAGCAGCAGGTTAGAGTCCAGGTTGTGCTTCCTGAGGACCCTCAGGAAGTGCAGCCGCTGCTGAGCCTTCTTGATGACCGCTGTCGTGTTGTCCGTCCAGGAAATGTCAGCAGCGATATGGACGCCGAGAAACCGGAAGGTGTTGACCCTCTCCACACACTCGCCGTTGATGTGTAGGGGGGCTAAGTCGGTGCTGTGCCTCCTGAAGTCGACAATGAGCTCTTTTGTTTTCCTGGTGTTCAGAGCCAGATTGTTTTCTGAGCACCAGGTTGTCAACTGGTCTATAATTGCTAGGTTTACTCTTAGAACCCTTTTTAAACAATGGAACAACATGCACAGTACGCCAATCCTTGGGGACTATTCCCGTTTCTAATGACATTTGAAATATTTCTGTCATAGCCCCGGCTATTTCTACACTAACTTCCCTCAATGTCCTAGGGAATATCCTGCCAGGACCTGGAGACTTATCCACTTTTATATTTTTCAAAAGTGTCAGTACTTCTTTGACTTTGAACCTCATAGTATCCATAGCTACTCTACTAGTTTCCCTTACCTCACATAATTCAATGTCCTTCTCCTTGGTGAATACCGAAGAAAAAAAATTGTTCAATATCTCCCCCATCTCTTTTGGCTCTGCAGATAGCTGTCCACTGTCTCTCCAATGGGCCAATTTTATCCCTCGTTATCCTTTTGCTATTAATATAGCTGTAGAAACCCTTTGTATTTACTTTCACCTTACTTGCCAAAGCAACCTCATATCTTCTTTTAGCTTTTCTAATTTATTTCTTAAGATTCTTTTTACCTTCCTTATACTCCTCAAGCACCTCATTTACTTCATGCTGCCTATAATTATTGTAGATCTCCCTCTTTTTCCGAACAAGATGTCCAATTTCCCTTGAAAACCAGGGCTCTTTCCAATTTTTACTGTTTCCTTTCAACCGAACAGGAACATAAAGATTCTGTACTCTTAAAATGTCCCCTTTAAATGTCCTCCATTTCTCTTCTACATCTTTCCCATAAAACAAAATGTCCCAGTTCACTCCTTTTAAATCATTTCGCATCTCATCAAAGTTAGCCTTTCTCCAATCAAAAATCTCAACCCTAGGTCCATTCTGACCCTCTCCATAATTATATTGAAACTAATGGTATTGTGATCACTGTATTGCTGCAAAAAACTATCCTGCACACATTTTACAAACTCCAAACCATCCAGCCCATTTACAGAATGTGTTTCCCAGTCTATGTTTGGAAAGTTGAAATCTCCCACAATTACTACCTTGTGCTTACTACTAATATCTGCTATCTCCTTACATATTTGCTCTTCCAATTCTCGTTCCCCATTTGGCGGTCTATAATACACCCCTATAAGTGTTGCTACACCTTTCCCACTTCTCAGTTCCACCCAAATAGCCTCCCTAGATGAGCCCTCCAATCTATCCTGCCAAAGCACTGCTGTAATATCTTCCCTGACTAGCAATGCAACACCTCCACCTCTTGCCCCTCCAATTCTATCACACCTGAAGCAACGAAATCCTGGAATATTTAGTTTCCAATCACAGCCCTCCTGCAACCATGTTTTACTGATCGCCACAAGATCATAATTCCAGGTGTCTAAACCAGACTCTAAGCTCATCCACCTTTCTTACAATGCTCCTAGCATTAAATTATGCACATTTAAGAAACCCACCGTCTCTTATTCTCTGTTTATTTCCTTTTTTTTCTTTTGTGTCCGAGTGCTTCCCTTTTCTGCTTCCTGCCTCCCATTCTGTCTACTAGCTTTCTCTATTTGAGTCCCTCGCCCCAACCATTCTAGTTTAAAGTCTCCCCGGTAGCCTTTGCAAATTTCCCCGCCAGGATATTGGTCCCCCTCGGGTTCAAGTGCAACCCATCCTTTCTGTACGGGTCCCACCTTCCCCAAAAGAAGTCCCAATGATCCAGACACTTGAATCCCTGCCCTCTGCACCAGTCTTTCAGCCACGCATTTATCCTCTACCTCGCTCCATTCCTACTCTCACTGTCGCGTGGCACAGGCAGTAATCCTGAGATTGTTACCTTTTTTGGTCCTTTTCCTTAACTCTCCTCCCAACTCCCTAAATCCTCCCTTCAGGACCTCTTCCCTTTTTTTACCTATGATATTTGGTACCTATATGTACCACGACCTCAGGCTCCTCTCCCTCTGATTTCAGGATATCTTGGACGCGTTGAGACACGTCCGAGACCTTGGCACCAGGGAGGCAGACCACCATCCCGGTCTCCCGACTGCGTCCACAGAATCACCTATCCGACCCCCTAACAATAGAGTCCCCAGTTACTATCTGCCTTCAGTCCCATCTACCCAACACCATTTTTTGTATAATGTGAATTTCCTTCTGTTCCTCCGTCACCCGAGATCCTCTGGCCACTAGTACATCAGGGAGATTGTTTGTGTCCTCCTTAGTGAAGACAGATGCAAAGTACCTCAAGATTCAAGATTCAAGGATTCAAGAGAGTTTATTGTTATGTGTCCCTGATAGGACAATGAAATTCTTGCTTTGCTTCGGCACAACAGAACATAGTAGGCATGACTACAGAACAGATCAGTGTGTCCATATACCATTGTCCAGGTAAGTTGATAGAAGTTGTAGGTGAACCTTTTCTGTTCTGGTGCTCCGCAAAAGTCGCCACAGGCAGGCGCCATGTGGCGCACCAAGTTTTATGGGATGTTCAACTCATCTGACATTTCCTTGTTTCCCATAATAAATTCACCTTTTTCAGTCTTCAAGGGTCCAACTGGTCTTAACTATTTTTTTCCTCTTCACATACCTAAATAAGCTTTTACTATCCTCCTTTATATTCTTGGCTAGCTTACCTTCGTACCTCATCTTTTCTCCCCGTATTGCCTTTTTTGTTATCTTCTGTTGCTCTTTAAAAATTGCCCAATCCTCTGGCTTCCTGCTCATCTTTGCTACATTGTACTTCTCTTTTATTTTTATACTGTCCCTGACTTTGCTTGTCAGCCACGGTCGCCCCTTACTCCCCTTGGAATCTTTCTTCCTCTTTGGAATGAACTGATCCTGCACCTTCTGTATTATTCCCAGAACTACCTGCCATTGTTGTTCCACTGTCATCCCTGCTAGTGTATCTTTCCAGTTAACTAAGATTAGACACCTTGCAGCAAAGCTATTTATGCTAATTTTCATAGCCAGGATTGTTTGACAGTGAACATATAGAGACAACGCCAATCAGAGTCATGGACCGATTGTTCAACAGTAATTTTACTTCGGAGTCACGTGAGTGACAATGTGAAGAAGAAGGCCGTCACCACGCCTGCGCGTCATTACATTGATGCGCCTTGCGCAAACGAGCCGACTGGCGGCAGCGTTTGCTCTGTCCAGTGGTAAGTTTAAACCTACAAGGTAAGTTTTAAACTTACTTCTAGGGTTGGTTTTTGTATTGCAGGAAGCTCTTTACAGTTTGCCTGCTAGATTCGGGGCAAAGTCCGGACAGGCCGTGGGGGAACCTTTATGGACCGGGGGGAAACCCCAGTCACGGTCCATAGGGAATCCCGGTCATGACCTTGGGAATTCCGGAAATGGACCGCGGGGAACCCGCTATGGAGTGCGAGTAGCGGGCGGCGGTCGAATTCACCTTTCGAGTCGCTGGCGGTGGAGCCGGTGCACCTAGGCAGCCCCACTTGGAGGGTAGCCACGAAGCACCAAAAGGCAGTACATCTCCACTTCAGCAGATGGGAAACGTTTTTGTTTGAATACACGTTACATACTGTACAGCACGGATAACTGATGTCTTAGAGTTCATTTTCAAATTAGTCTTTGACAATAATTAAGTCACAGTACCATTAACTGTCCCGACGTGCCTTCTCATCATATTTGCTGCAGCAAGTGGGACCCACACTGTCGGGTCACTCCCTCTGATATCCAGAATTATATAGGATATCTTAGCACAAGTTCTCCCAGGCCCAGTTACACGGGAGTATGGGACATTGACGTTATGTTAACATCACTTCACCAGGGGGCTCCAGCTACTTCCTTATCTTTAGCCGGCTCTCATAAGGTAGTAATCCTCATGGCACGGGCCTCAGTGCAACGGGTCCAGTCACTACATAAATTGCGACTGGACAGGATGCTAATAACATAAATATGTTTTTGATTTAATCAACCAGAACTAACCAGGGGTGTTAGGTCTCAAACAAGTTCATGGCATACCCTATGGACCTTAGGTAATGAGTGGTCACACATTTACAACAATATACATCTAGGTCACCTAGAGCCTCAAAGGCTCCAAACTAAGCAACGTTTGTTAGTAACAAAAAAAATCAAAAAAAACTTCATAAGAAGTATTAGTTCTACCATCTCCAGATGGTTAAACCGGGGTTTTGGCTATGCATAAGTTGATACGATTGATGCGAATGGTATGTTAGCTTTCATTGCAAAAGGATTTGAGTATAGGAGCAGGGAGGTTCTACTGCAGTTGTACAGGGTATGGTGAGACCACACCTGGAGTATTGCGTACAGTTTTGGTCTCCAAATCTGAGGAAGGACATTATTGCCATAGAGGGAGTGCAGAGAAGGTTCACCAGACTGATTCCTGGGATGTCAGGACTGTCTTATGAAGAAAGACTGGATAGACTTGGTTTATACTCTCTAGAATTTAGGAGATTGAGAGGGGATCTTATAGAAACTTACAAAATTCTTAAGGGTTAGAAACATAGAAACATAGAAAGTAGGTGCGAGAGTAGACCACCAGGTCCGTCGAGCCCGCACCGCCATTTGCTCATGGCTGAACACTAAACAGACACACTTACCCACAAACAGTAGACACAAGACACAGAACACAAGACACTACCCTCCCCTTTATACCGCTATCACCCCTCTCCACCCCAAGAACCTCGTGATCTCCTGGGGGAGGCAAAAAACCGGATAAAAACCCAGGTCCAATTCGGGAAAAAAATCCGGGAAATTCCTCTCCGACCCCAATCCAGGCGATCGACACTTGTCCAGGAGATCACTCAGGTCTTACTATACTAACCATACCTAGGTCCATATCCCTGCCCTCTCCCCGTAGCCCCTTATCCCCTCGGCAGCTAAAAAACATCTATTTTAGTCTTAAATATATTTAAAGTTTCTGCTTCCACTGCTCCCTGGGGCAGTGAATTCCATAAATTAACCACCCTCTGGGTGAAGAAGTTCTTCCTCATCTCAGTTTTAAAAGAGCCCCCCCTTATTCTGCAACTATGTCCCCTAGTTCTAGTTTCCCCGATCATTGGGAACATCCTCGGTGCATCCACCCGATCAAGGCCCCTCACGATCTTATATGTTTCAATGAGATCGCCTCTCATTCTTCTAAACTCCAAAGAGTAGAGTTCCAGCCTACTTAACCTTTCCTCATATGTCAATCCCCTCATTGCAGGAACTAATCTTGTAAACCTTCGCTGAACTGACTCCAGGGCTAGTACATCCTTTCTTAAGTATGGACCCCAGAACTGTACACAGTATTCCAAATGTGGTCTCACTAATACTGTGTACAGCTGCAGCAAGACCTCCGTGTTTTTATACTCAATCCCCCTAGCAATAAAGGCCAAAACTCCATTGGCCTTCCTGATTGCTTGCTGCACCTGCATACTAACTTTCAGTGATTCATGTACTAATACCCCTAGATCCCTTTGCGTTGCATTACAACGCAGCTCCTCCTCATTTAGAAAATAACTTGCCCTATCATTTTTTTTCCCAAAGTGAATGACTTCACATTTATTAGTATTAAATTTCATCTGCCAAGTTGTTGCCCACTCACCTAGCTTATCTATATCCTTTTGCAGACTCTTCCTATCCTCCTCATCCCCTACTTTTCCTCCCATTTTTGTATCGTCCGCAAATTTTGATATATTACACTTGGTTCCCTCCTCCAAATCATTTATATAAATTGTGAACAACTGGGGTCCCCGCACCGACCCTTGCGGAACCCCGCTAGTTACCGGTTGCCATCCCGAGTATGAACCATTTATCCCCACTCTCTGCTTCCTCTTTGTTAGCCAATTCTCTACCCATGCTAATATATTACCCCCAAACCCATAATTTTTTGTTTTTAGCAATAGTCTCTTATGTGGCACCTTGTCAAAAGCCTTTTGGAAGTCCAAGTATACCACATCCACCGGTTCCCCTTTATCCACCCGGGTTGTTACTTCCTCAAAGAATTCGAGCAGATTCGTTAAACATGACTTCCCCTTCACAAAACCATGCTGGTTCTGTCCGATGAAGTCATGTTTATCCAAGTGCCCCGTTAGTGTTTCTTTAATAATTATCTCTAACATTTTACCCACCACCGATGTTAGACTAACCGGTCTATAGTTACCCGCCTTCTGTTTACTTCCTTTTTTAAATATAGGTGTTACATTGGCCATTTTCCAATCCACTGGGACCGTTCCTGCCTCCAGGGAGTTTTGGAAAATTATCACAGGCTAGATGCAGGAAGATTGTTCCCGATGTTGGGGAAGTCCAGGACAAGAGGTCACAGGTTAAGGATAAGGGGGAAATCCTTTAAAACCGAGATGAGAAGAAATTTTTTCACACAGAGAGTGGTGAATCTCTGGAACTCTCTGCCACAGAGGGTAGTTGAGGCCAGTTCATTGGCTATATTTAAGAGGGAGTTAGATGTGGCCCTTCTGGCTACGGGGATCAGGGGGTATGGAGAGAAGGCAGGTACGGAATACTGAGTTGGATGATCGGCCATGATCATATTGAATGGCGGTGCAGGCTCGAAGGGCCGAATGGCCTACTCCTGCACCTAATTTCTATGTTTCTATGTTTCTATGATACTAATATTTTCAACACTCACTCCACCAGGGCTGCTACCACATCAGCTCCAAGGATTATGTACGTTTCCACTGGACCACATCCTAGCAGGTGCAGTAAGGTCAAATGAACATACTTTACCAACATTTTATATAACCCATTGCCAAACCGGGGGTATTTGACAACTACATTTTAGATTCTATTTTATAGTTTCGCCCTGGATGGAAGGGGTCACTATTATTTTCTTTTGATGATTAAAGCATCAGCATAACAAACTAAGTCATGTTTGAATGCATTAATCTTTTTCACTCATTCATGGTCACTTCATGCAGTGTGTAACGCATGGACTCGTTTCCGAAATCTTCACGTAGTCACTCACGTGACTCCGAAGTAAAATAGTAAGATTAAACGAGAACTTACCAGTTTGAAGTTTGATCTTGATTTTATGAGGAGTTACGATAAGCCTCATATTATCAAGGTCATCTGGTAGTTCCAGTTCTCAAAATCTTACTATGTTCAGTTCAACTACTGTTATCTGTGATTTCACACCGCTGCTTTGAAAAATGACGCGCAGGCGAGGTGACGGCCTTCTTCTTCACGTAATCGCTCATCGTAACTCCTCATAAAATCAAGATCAAACTTGAAACTGGTAAGTTCACGTTTAATCTTACTATTTTATTTTCTCTTTTCTCATGAAAGTTAACTCTGGGGGAAGTCTGCGTCATTTTTACTCAAATCTTTTACTTGATCTGTTTTCTTTTTGTATTTTTTCTTGGAGGCATCATTACCTGAGAAAAATGGTTTTACTCTCTGGAGACCACAGCCTGGATGAATAATCGGATCTGGGATCTACTTAGTGTTTAAGGTTTATTTGCAGGCTATAAATTTGTTTGTGAACAAACCCATTGGGTGTGCTCAGGAATACATATATGTTTTAAATAGCTGTGGAAGCTATGATTCCAGTAGGAATAGAAGCAACAGGAAAATGGCAAAGATTGAGTGCGAGCTGAGCCCTTAATATCTTCAAGAGATCAGTTCAGTTCAGTTTAGTTGATTGTCACGTGTACCGAGGTACAGTGAAAAGCTTTTGTTGCGTGCTATCCAGTCCGCCGAATGACAATACGTGATTACAATTGAACCATTTACAGTATATATATACATGGTAAGAGAATTACGTTTAGTGCAAGGTAAAGCGAGCAAAGTCCAATCCTTGTTCGAGGCGTACCGTGGTCCTATCCCCGAACTCTGCCTCTGCTACATCGACGACTGCTTTGGTGCTACCTCCTGCACCCATACAGAACGCACTGACTTCATCCATTTCACCACTAACTTCCATCCAGCACTCAAATACACCTGGACCATTTCCGACATCTCCCTACCATTTCTAGACATCACTATCTCCATCGCATTGGAGTAGAATTAGGCCATTTGACCCATCAGATCCACTCCCCCATTCAATCATGGCTGATCTCTGCTTCCTAATCCTATTTTCCTGCCTTCTCCCCATAACCCTTGACATCCATTCTAATCAAGAATTTGTCTATCTCTGTGTAGACTACTGACCGACATCTACTATAAACCCACAGACTCCCATGGCTATCTGTACTACACTTCTTCCCACCCTGCTTCCTGTAAGGACTCCATCCCCTACTCCCAATTCCTCCGTCTATGCCGCATCTGCACATAGGTTGAGGTGTTCAAAACCAGGGCATCGGAGATGTCCTCATTCTTTAAGGAACGAGGGTTCCCCTCTTCTACTATAGATGAGGCTCTCATCAGGGTACTCTGTACCCCGTACCCCGTAACTCTGCTCTCCAGCTTTTTTTGTCTACCAATGGGATCCCACCACTGGCCACATCTTCCCATCTCCTCCCCTGTCAGCTTTCCTGTAACTTCCTGGTCAATTCGTCCCTTCCCACCCAAACCACCCCCTCTCCTGGTACTTTCCCTTGCAACCGCAAGAAATGCTACGCTTGTCGCTTTACCTCCCCCCTTGACTCCATCCAGGTGTGGCAGAGGTTCACCTGCATTTCCTCCAACCTCATCTATTGCATCCGCTGCTTTAGGTGTCAGCTGCTCTTCATCGGTGAGACCAAGCATAGGGTTGGCAATCGCTTCGCCCAACACCTCCGCTCAGTTCGCAATAACCAACCTGATCTCCCGATGGCTCATCACTTCAACTCCCCCTCCCATTCCGAATCCAACCTTTCTGTCCTGGCCTCCTCCATGGCCAGAGTGAGGCCCACCGTAAATTGGAGGAGCAGCACCTCACATTTTGCTTGGGTAGTTTACGCCTCAGCTGTATGAACATTGACTTCTCCAATTTCAGGTAGTCCCTGCTTTCTCCCTCTTTCCCCTCCCCTTCCCAGCTCTCCCACAGCCCACTGTCTCTGCCTCTTCCTTTCTTCTTCCCACCACACCATCCCCACCCCCACATCAGACTGAAGAAGGGTCTCGACCCGAAACGTCGCCTATTTCCTTCGCTCCATAGCTGCTGCCTCACCCTCTGAGTTTCTCCAGCATTGTTGTCTACCTCAAAGGATAGTCCGAGATTCACCTATGAGGTAGATAGTAGTTCAGATCTGCTCTCTGGTAGTGGTAGGATGATTCAGTTGCCTGATAACAACCAAGAAGAAACTGTCCCTGAATCTGGAGGTGTGCGTTTTCACACTTCTATAACTTTTTCCTGATGGGAGAGAGAAAGGCCTGTCAGGGTGCAACTCGTCCTTGATCATGCTGCTGGCCTTGCCAAGGCAGCATGAGGTGTAAATGGAGTCAATGGAAGGGAGGTGCATTTGTGTGATGGTCTGGGCTGTGTCCACAATTCGCTGCAATTTCTTGCGGTCTTGGATGGAGCTGTTCCCAAACCAAGCTGGGATGCATCCTGATAAAATGCTTTCTATGGTGCACCTGTCGAAAGACATGATACAAACAAGCCATTACAGTGTATAGATACATGATAAGGGAATAACGTTCAGTGCAAGGTTAAGCCAGCGAAGTCTGATCAGAAATAGTCCGAGGGTCACCAATGAGGTAGATAATAGTTCAGCACTGTTCTCTGGTTATGGTAGGATCTTTGTTACCTCTGACTGGAAGAGAACTTTGATCTACCTCTCAAAGAGCAAATGGTATTAGAAGTAGAGGGTTGGCACAGTATGTGGGGGGACAGGAGGGGGGGAGAGGTGCGTTGATGGGTGGACAATAAGGGGGGATATCCTTAAACCACATATTCCCATTCCCATATAGGGAAGAGCAATTGTGTTTTCTTGTGTTGTAACAGGTACATCAAGTGAACGGAGGCATATGGCTCTGCAAAGTTTGCGTAAGTCCCACTGTTGCTCGCTTGGCAGGAGTCAATAAGGAATTACAATTTTTGTCAAGGGGTGGCTTTTGACAGATGGCTCGCTAGCTCTGTGGTACAGTGTTTTGGCAAGCAAGAGAGTTGGCCAGTGCAAGAAAATGGCACTCGCACTAGCCTGACCTATGCAAGTGAAATGCTGCATCACTGTTCTGCAATCTCCCTGGTTTAAAGAACAGGCAGTCAGAGGAACTCTGGGCTTATAGTAAGCAAGCACACAAATTCCCAACTGTTCTGGAAGTTTGACAACATTACATCCATCCGAGCCTTCCCAGAGCAGCCAACTGTTTGCACTGCAGGATTTCATTAGAACCAGGAAGCACGGGAATGGTTCCTGTGCATTCAATATAAATCAACCATTAATTGGTCCAATTCCCTATATTGCAATAGTAACTGCACCTCGAAAGCACGTTGCTTTGCTTGCCCTCTATATTGTTGTACTGTTTTGACTTTAATGACCAGGTGAATTGTAAATTGTTCCTTAGTCCTCCACGTTCAACTATAAATTGGTTTCTCTTACAAGTTTCCAATAATTTAGGTGAAGATGTCTTTTCATTCTTCACTGCCACTATAATCGCTATGAAGTCTATTAGAATTTGTGAATGTCATCACATGAAATTAAGTAGTCAATAAATATTTAAAAAATTGATCATCAAAAGCCAAATATCATGCATGTTGGACATTTGAACTAATGAATACATTCATCAAATCTGGCAGTGTTTGTTTAGTGAGAAACAGATAATGCTTCAAGATGATAACCTTTCATTATACAATGGACAATAGACAATAGGTGCAGGAGTAGGCCATTCGGCCCTTCGAGCCAGCACTGTCATTCAATGTGATCATGGCTGATCATCCCCAATCAGTACCCCGGTCCAGCCTTCTCCCCATGTCCATTGACTCTGCTATCTTTAAGAGCTCTGTCTAACTCTCTCTTGAAAGCATCCAGAGAACCGGTCTCCACCGCCATCAGAGGCAGAGAATTCCACAGACTCAAGGGCCTGTCCCACTTAGGCAACGTTTGAGGCGAGCGCAGGAGAATTTGTGCTCGCCTCATGATCGCCACATGGTCACCACATGTTCGCTGGTGGTCTCTGGTGAGTCTCCTTCATGGTCGCGAGGAGTTCCCGCGTTCTGGGAACTAGTCGCGGCCTCAGTATGGTCGCAGCAAATTTTTCAACATGTTGAAAATGTTTCTGCGACCAAAATTGGTCGCCATGGAGAAAATCGATAATCCTGTAGTCGAAGGCGCAGTTGTAGTGGGGTCGCCATGTAGTTGTAGGTAATCGAGGTAGTCTTAGGTAGTTTTAGTTAAATCGCCTTTGCTGACCGGGCATTTTCATTGGCTCATTGGGGGAGAAAAACATTAGCACGAGTTTTCAGAACCAAGGATAACCGACCGGTAATGTTAAATGGCCGCCAAGCTTCACAGCTGTGTATTTCTGGCTTATCGAAAGTTGTCTGGCTTTTTAAAAGTGTCTGCACTGCTTCTCCCCCCTCCTCCCCCCCCCTTCCCTTCTCCCTCCCCCCTCTCCCCCCCCCCCCCCCCCCCCCCCCCCCCCACCGCTCTTTTGAAGGACTTACCATACACTGTGCTAGCTGTCTTAACCTTCCTGTTCAATGCGGTGTGTGTCTGTATCACCTTGGCTTTGCACAGTGAATTTCAGACAGCACTCCCCTGCTTTGCCTGGCCCCCGCCTTTGTGATGTGTGTGTGTGTTCCACTCTTGACACTCACCGTTCCAGTTCCCGGTTTTTCAGGCGAGTGCGGCAAGCTTGACAGTCGCCAGCAGTCCGCTGAAAAATCGCCTAAGTGGGACAGGCCCTTTACAACTCTCTGTGTGAAAAAGTATTTCCGTTCCAAATGGCTTACCCCTTATTCTTAAACTGTGGCCCCTGGTTCTGGACTCCCCCAACATCAGGAACATGTCTCCTGCCTCTAGCGCATCCAAACCCTTCATAATCATATATGTTTCAATAAGATCCCCTCTCATCCTTCTAAATTCCAGAGTATACAAGCCCAGCTGCTCTATTCTATCAACATATGACAGTCCCACCATCCCGGGAATTAATCTCGTGAACCTACGCTGCACTTCCCCAATAACAAGAATGTCCTTCCTCAAATTTGGAGTCTAAAACTGCACACACTACTCCTGGTGTGGTCTCACTAGGGCCCTGTACACCTGCAGAAACAATTGCATTAGGTGATCATTGTTAACACTTCTTCTGGAATATGAATAATTAAATTGTAGATATAAGTTCCAACCACAGACTTGAAATGAAATATTCAAATTGTTTTGTTTCTTTTCTGGCAGACTGGAAAACAATCAGAGCAGACAACACTAAGAGACACAATGAACAAATCAGATCCAGAGCAAATTACATTCGTTTTTGAAATGTATTGTTCACCTGGAGCTTACAGAGTAAACTGTATGCATACAGTAATAATAAATACAATGATAAGCAGCAGAATAATAAAATTAGGTAGTTAAGAGTAAAAATACATGGCAGCACCTTTGGGAAGGGTGTTCAGGATTCTGGGTGTTAGAGTCATACTGTTCAGAAACAGACCTTTTGGCCCAACCTGCCAACGCTGCCCAACATGCCTCAACTATACTAGTCCCACCCTGCCTGCATTTGGCTCATATCCCTCTAAACCTATGCTATCCATGTATCTATCTAAATGCTTCTTTTTAAACGTTGCGACACTACCTGCCTCAACTACCTCCTTCGGCAGCTTGTTCCATTCACCCACCACCGTTTGTGTAAAAATGTTACCCCTCGGGTTCCTATTGAATCTTTCCCCTTTCACCTTAAACATATGTCCTCTAGTTCTCGATTCCCCTGCTCTGGGCAAAAGACTTGGTGCGTTTACCCGATCTATTCCTCTCATGAATCTGTACACCCCTCATCCTCTTGAGCTATAGGAATAAAGTGCTAACCTGCTCAACCTCTCCCTATAGCTCAGGCCCTCAAGTCCTGGCAACAAGTCCTGGGAAAGAAACTGTTCCTAGGTCTGGATATCTGAGCTTTCAAATTTCTATATCTTTTCTCAGAAGAGTGAACGGCCAAGATGGCAGGCATCTCGGTAATACTTCCAACCTTCCTGATGCAACTGGATGGAAGGAAGCAATGAACCTGTGATGGACTGGAGACACACAAGCAAATGCTGGAATCTTAAGTAGAACACAAAGTGCTGAAGTAACTCAGGGCCCTGTACAACTGCAGAATGGAGTTTAATGCTGATAAATGTGAGGTGCTACACCTTGGCAGGACAAATCAAAATAGGACGTACATGGTAAATGGTAGGGGATTGAAGAATACAGTTGAACAGAGGGATCTGGGTATAACCGTGCACAGTTCCTTGAACGTGGAATCTCATATAGATAGGGTGGTAAAGAAAGCTTTTGGTATGCTAGCCTTTATAAATCAGAGCATTGAGTATAGAAGCTGGGATATAATGTTAAAATTGTACAAGGCATTGGTGAGACCAAATCTGGAGTATGGTGTACAATTTTGGTCGCCCAATTATAGGAAGGATGTCAACAAACTAGAGAGAGTACAGAGGAGATTTACTAGAATGTTGCCTGGGTTTCAACAACTAAGTTACAGAGATAGGTTGAATAAGTTAGGTCTTTATTCTCTGGAGCTCAGAAGGTTAAGGGGGGACTTGATAGAGGTCTTTAAAATGATGAGAGGGATAGACAGAGTTGATGTGGACAAGCTTTTCCCTTTGAGAATAGGGAAGATTCAAACATGAGGACATGACTTCAGAATTAAGGGACAGAAGTTTAGGGGTAATATGAGGGGGAACTTCTTTACTCAGAGAGTGGTAGCCGTGTGGAATGAGCTTCCAGTGGAAGTGGTGGAGGCAGGTTCGTTGGTATCATTTAAAAATAAATTGGATAGGCATATGGATGAGAAGGGAATGGAGGGTTATGGTATGAGTGCAGGCAGGTGGGACTAAGGGAAAAAAAGTTGTTCGGCACGGACTTGTAGGGCCGAGATGGCCTGTTTCCGTGCTGTAATTGTTATATGGTTATATGGTTAACTCAGCCAGTCAAGCAGCTTCGGAGAGGAAAATAGGTGGCGTTTAGGGTCAGGACCCTTCTCTAGGCTGCTTGTAATAGCAGAGAGAAAGCTACTAAAGGGGTAGGGGCAGGGCAAACCTGACAAGTGATAGGTGGTTACAGACGGGTGGCTGAGGGAGGACAAAGTTGGACGGGGCAGAGGAAGGGGATAAAAGAGGTAGGTTAGTGAAAGGGTAGGTTAGTGAAAGGAATGGGTGCACATTAGGTGGGGGGAGGGGTGGCACAGGAAGGAAAGAGGGGGAAGGGAAGTGTTAATTAAAATTGGAGAATTCAATGTTTATACATTTTAGTTGTAAGTAGCCCAATTGGAATATGATGTGCTGTTCCTCCAGTTTGTGTGTGGCCTCACTCTGGCAATAGAGGAGGTGCGAGTGGCGGCGCCATGGAGTGTGGCAGCCTCGCCCGCAGCCGTTCGTTCTTCACCCTTTTTTTAATTTTTAGTTTGTTAAAAAGTTTTGTTCTGGAGGCCTTTTAGTCTTTTTATGTGGGGGATGAGGGGGAGGGAGCGGGAAACCGTTTTGTCCAGTCCCTACCTGGTCGAGGATGCGTCCTTCCTCCGAGCCGCATCTTCGCCCTCTCCTCGCGGTCTACCATCTGGATTGGTGCGGCCTTTCCTGCTGGAGACTGGCCAGAGCTTCGAGCTGCAGCTTCAGCGGCGGCGCAGCACTGAGGTACCATCGCGGAGCGGGCGATGCCTTACCCGTGTTGCCGTGTTGGAGCTCCGGAGTGCTGGGACTGCCGACTTCAACATCGTGGAGCTGTGGTCTGCGGAATGTCCAGCTGCGGGCAGCGCTGACTTTAAACACCGTGGAGCCTGGGATCTTTCGCCAAGATCGCCAGTGTTGGAGCTCCTACCGGCACGGC
Source organism: Leucoraja erinaceus (assembly GCF_028641065.1). Lineage (NCBI taxonomy): Eukaryota > Metazoa > Chordata > Chondrichthyes > Rajiformes > Rajidae > Leucoraja > Leucoraja erinaceus. The sequence continues at coordinate 21,707,998 of NC_073377.1, forward strand.
CTGTGGACTTCGGGAGCCGTGGTCTCCCGTAGCAAGTGGCCATTTCGAAACTCCAAGCCGCTGAAAGTGTTTGAAATTGAATTTGAATTTGATTTGAATTTGATTCCTTTATTGTCATTCAGACCTTTCGGTCTGAACAAAATTACGTTGCCTGCAGTCATACACAGTAACAATAAATAACAAAACATACAATAAACACAAATTAACATCCACCACAGTGAGTTCACCAAGCACCCCCTCACTGTGATGGAGGCAAAAGTCTTAGTCTCTGTCCCTTCCCTCCTTGTTCTCCCTCTGCGCTGAGGCGATCGATCCAGGCCGAAGATGCCGCCCTCCAGTCCAGCGGACCTCCGTGGTGATGTCGCCGCTGCCGAAAGCCGGAACGCCGTCTCCGCTCCGAGTTGGCCTGCCACAGCCTCAGCTCCGAGTCCCGCTGCATCAGCTCCAAGTCCCGCTGCATCAGCTCCGAGTGCCGCAGCCTCAGCTCCGAGTCCTGCTGCATCAGCTCCGGGCCGCTGCACCAGCTCCGAGTCCCACAGTCTCAGCTCCAGGCCGCTGCCGAAAGCTGGAACGCCGCAGCAGCGAGTCGGGCCACCACCGCTACAGCCCCGAAGACGGCCAGCCTCGTGTTGGTAAGTCCTGGCTGGCTCTGCCTCCGGAGCCTCGAGGTCGGTCGCAGGTTGGAGACCGCCAGCTCCGCCATTAGGCCTCAGCGCAGACGGAGGCAGAGAAGGGGGATTTGACAAGAAAGTCGCATTCCCCTGAGGGGAGAGACAAAAGAATATGTTTCACCCCCCCCCCCCATAACACAACCTAATAAACTAAAACTTAGACAAAACAAGACAAAAAAAACAACAACGAAAAGTAAAGACAGACGGACTGCAGGCGAGCCGCAGCTGTTAACAGCGCCGCCACCTCTTCTGATGCCGGACTTCCATCATTCCGACGAGAGGGCCTGAAACATCGGGCCGCCGTAGCGGGGACTGCGGAGGCCTCAAATAGGCCCCGACCACGGGTGAACATGGAGGAAGTGGACTGAACTTTGCTGCCTTCCCTCACAGTGGCAGACGTTGATCCCGCTGTGGGGGGATGTTTTTTTATGTTTAATGTTAAATTCTATAATGTTGTGTTTATTTTATTGGTGTGCTGCAATGGCAACTCAAATTTCACTGCAGCAGTTGGTGTATGTGACAATAAATGTCCTTTGTCCTTTGTCCAAGGCAGGAAGGTCTGTATGGGAAAGGGAAGAGGAAGTAAAATGAATCACAACCAGGAAATCCAGTCAGCCTTGGCAGACAGAGTGCACTCGTTCAACAAAATGGTCTCCTCGTCTACGCTTGGTCTCGCTGCTGTAAAGACGGCCACATCAGGAACAGCAGATGCTGTAGATGAGGTTAGAAGAGGTTAATGTGAACTTCTGTCTCACCTGGAAAGACTGCTGGCGTCCCTGGATGGAGGTGAGGGAGGCGGTATAGAGGCAGGTATTACATCTTCTGCGATTTCAGGAAAAGTACCTGGGGCGAGGAGCGAAGCAATGATTGCACCAAATAGTTGTGGAGGTAGTGGTCTCTGCGCAAATAGGAAGGGAGTTCGGATGGTAAGATGTTGAGGATGGCAGAAATGTCAGAGAATAATGTGATGCGAAGATTGGTAGGGTGACAGGTGAGGATCAGGGGACTCTATCCTTGTCTCCTTTATGGGCAGGAGAGGCGAGTGCAGAACCGTGACACACACAGGAGACAGGGATGAGGGATCGATCCACAAAAAAACAAGAGGAAGCGAAGTTTACTGAAGAAAGATAGCATCTCGGATTGAGCTGGGCTGTGTTCACAGGTGTTCACAGATCTACAGGTGCAGGTGGAGGCTGCAGTAAAATCCTCGTGGGCTTGCTGAATCTTCTCCAAGAAAGCTAATAAACTGATGGACTTTCATGATGAACTTTTAGATCAGGTTAGGTTGCTGGTGATATGGAACTTGAAGCTGTCGACCACCTCTACAGAACCTGTGTTGATGGGGACAGCATTGTGTTCACCCTCTGCTTCTTTAGGTCAACAACCAACTCTTTTGCCTTGCTGACATTAAAGGGTTAGTTGATTCCCTGAGCCATGGCCCAATATCAAATGCCACTTTACCACTCTATCTATTTGTGTTGCCACTTTCAGGGTTATGGACTCGGACCCTCAGATCCCTCTCTACATCATGTTGTTACCATGGTGTACCATAATTGTATATTTTCTCTTCACATTCGACCTCCCCAAGTACAACACTTCACACTTGCTCGGATTAAACTCTATTTGTCATTTCTATAGTTTATCCATATCCCACTGTGTCATTTTGCAACCTTCTTCAATTTAGTAGAAATTGAAGAAGGGTTTCGACCCGAAACGTTGCCTATTTCATTCGCTCCTTAGATGCTGCCTCACCCGCTGAGTTTCCCCAGCATTTTTGTCTGCCACATACAAAGCCCTGCTGACTGTGCCTAGTTAACCCATTCTCTTCTGAATGTAAATAAATCATCCATCGATAAGAGGCTTCCTGGTTTATAATCCCTTGGATTATTTCTCCTTCACTTCTTAAAAAAAGAAACAACATTTCCAATCCTCTGGAACCTCATCCATGGCAAGAGAAGATACAAAGATCTTCATGAAGACTTCCACAATCTCCACTCTTGCCTCTCTCAATAACTTAAGGTAGATCCCATCAGGTCCTGTTGATTTATCCACCATAATATTCTTCAAAAGCCCCAACACCTCCCCCGTTTTGATCTCAAACTGCCGTTGCATATTAATATTCTCCGCACTGATCTTAATGTTCTGCATGCCCTCCATCTTGGTGATAGCACATCCAAAATATTTGTTGAGTACCTCACCTACACCGCCTCACTCCAAGCACTAATTCCCTCCTTTATTTATTTTGTTTCCCTTGCGGATTGGAATGATGGAGATTTCCTTGAAGCAGATGGATTGGGGACAGTAGATTGTTGAAGTGAAAGGTCGAAGTCTGTGAAGATTGTGACCAGTTGATAAGCACATGATTTCAGAACTAAAGATGGGTTGTGAAATCCTATTGGGGGTCGATGTAGAATAGGCTTCATGACTATAACTTCACGCTGTTAAATTATAGAGTCATAAGGAAACAGTTTACAATGACCATCAGCACCCATTTACTCTAATCCCACACTAATTACATTTAATTCAACCCACATCCCTATCAACTTTCTCCTCATTCTACAACTTATCGACAAAATAGAGGCGATTTACACTGGCCAATTAACATGCCAACCAGCATGTGAGGACACAGAGTGCTGGTGTAACTGAGCAGGTCAGGGAACATCTCTGGAAGACATGAATAAGCAATGTTTTAGGTTAGAACTCTTCTTCAGACTATTTGTAGTAGGGAGGACAATGCTGAGAAAAGAGGCAGGAATGGGACAAGGCTTGGCGAGTGATGGGTGGATACAGGTAAGGTTTTTTTTTATTGGCAGATGGGTGGACAAAGGCCAGAGATGACAAGAAGAGAAAAGGCTGTAAGATAAGGATAGGAGTAAATTGTGAAGCCCGAGGAAGAGATAAGTAATGGGGGCGAACTAGGGTGGGAGAAAGGGATGTACAACAAAATGGGGCAAAGGGAAGAGAGAAAAAGGGGACAATTCCGTAGATCACTGAGCCCATTTACACCCAACCATTCTCCCCAGGTACTTCCCCTTGCAACTGCCAGAGATGTAGCACCTCCTCCCTCACATCCATCCAGGGACCCCAGCAGCCCTTCTTGGTGCGACAGAGGTTCATATCCATGTATTTTAACCATGTGTACTGCATTTGGTGTTCCCAAAGTGGCCTCCTTTATATCAGCGCGCCCAAGCATAGATCAGGCAACAATTTTGGTGAGCGTTTGTGCTCTGTCCGCTAGATCTCTCAGTTGCTAACTACTTTAACTCCCCTTCCCATTCCCATACTGAGATGCTGCCTGACCTGCTGAGTTACCCCAGCACTTCATGTCTACCTTCTGTATAATCCAGCACCAGCAGCACCTGCAAGGTACGGACAGGGGTTTCTGCGGCAACAGACGGGATTCGAGGATGGTGTGCTGCCTCCTGGATGCCAGGATCCAGGATGTCACGGACAGAGTGCAGAAAATCCTCAAGGGCGAAGGTGAACAGCCGGAAGTTGTAGTGCATGTCGGCACAAACGATGTCGGAAAAAAGGGGATGAATATTCTGAAGCATGACTTTAGAGAGCTCGGAAAAATGCTGAAAAGCAGGACCTCCAGGGTGGTTATTTTCGGTTTGCTTTCAGTTCCTCACACTGGCGAGAGCAGGAACAGGGAGATACGGGACCTGAATGTGTGGCTGGGGAACTGGTGCAGGGGGGCAGGGATTTAGATTCTTATACCACTGGGATCTGTTTTGGAGTAGGGGGAGCTGTACAAATGGGACAGATTGCACCTTAACAGGTGGGGGACCAGCATTCTGGCAGGCAGGTTTGCCACTGCTACACGGGTGGTTTTAAACTGAATAGGGGGGGGGGGGGGGGGGGGGGGGGGTGCCAAATGGGATAGTCAAGGACGGAGTTAAAGGGAAAGGGAGTAAAGGGATTGTTAATGACCCCAGAATTACCTCAGAAAGAAAGCTCACAAAGGGATAGGAGAGTAAGGCCAAGTGTAGTAGGGATCGATGTGAATGGTGAGATGCGTAAAGAATTAAAAGTATTGTATTTGAATGCGCGAAGTAAAGTAGAAGTAAAGTAGATGAGCTTGATGCTCAGATAGAGGTTGGTAGATATGATCATATTGAATGGCGGTACAGGCTTGAAGGGCCGAATGGCCTACTGCTGCACCTATTTTCTGTGTTTCTATGTTTCTATGTTTCTATGACATTGTGGGGATTACCGAGACGTGGCTGCAGGAGGATCAGGTCTGGGAACTTAATATTCAGGGATATACATCCTATAGAAAGGACAGGCAGGTGGGCAGAGGAGGGGGGGTAGCTCTGCTGGTGAGGAATGGAATTCAGTCCCTTGCAAGGGAAGACATAGGAGCTGACAAGGTAGAGTCACTGTGGATTGAGTTGAGGAATTGTAAAGGCAAGAAGACACTAATTAGTGTTATCTACAGACCACCAAATAGTAGCCCAGATGTAGGGTGTAAGTTGCAGCAGGAGTTAAAACTGGCATGTAACAAAGGTAATGCCACTGTGGTGATGGGGGGGTTTCAAAATGCAGGTAGACTGGGAAAATCAGGTTGGTTCAGGACCCCAAGAAAGAGAGTTTGTAGAGTGCCCCCGAGATGGATTCATAGAGCAGCTTGTCATGGAACCGACCAGAGAAAAGGCAATTCTAGTGTTGCCCAATGAACCAGATATGATAAGAGAACTCGAGGTAAAGGAACCACTTGGAGGTAGTGATCATAATATGATTAGTTTTAATCTACAATTTGAGAAGGAGAAGGTTAAATCAGAAGTGCCAGTGTTGCAGTTGAACAAAGGGGATTATGAAGGCATGAGAGAGGAGCTGGCCAAGGTAGACTGTAAAAGGACACTAGCAGGAATGACGGTGGAACAGCAATGGCAGGAATTTCTGGGCATAATCCGGAAGACACAGGATCATTTCATTCCAAAAAAGAAGAAAGATTCTAAGGGAAGTAGGAGGCAACAGTGACCGACAATAGAAGTTAGGGATAGAATAAAATTAAAAGAAAAGATGTATAACACAGCAAAGAGTATCCGGAAGCCAGAGGATTGGGAAACTTTCATAGGACAACAGAAGGAAACAAAAAGGGCAATACGGGCTGAAAAGATGAAGTACGAAGGGAAGCTGGCCAGGAATATAAAGATGGACAGTAAAAGCTTCTTTAGATATGTTAAGTGAAAACGAGTAGCAAAGTCAACTGTGGGTCCCTTGTAGGCAGACACGGGTGAAATTATTATGGGGAACAAGGAAATGGCAGAATAGTTGAACAGGTACTTTGGATCTATCTTCACTAAGGAAGACATAAACAATCTCCCAGGTGTACTGGAGGACAGGGGATCTAAGGGGCTTGAGGAACTGAAATAAATTTTCATTAGGCGAGAAATAATATTGGATAGACTAATGGGACTGAAGGATGATAAATCTCCGGGGCCTGATTGACTGCATCCCAGGGTCCTCAGGGGTGGCTCTAGAAATAGTGGATGCATTGGTGATGATTTTACAATGTTCAATAGATTCAGGATCAGTCCCCGTGGATTGCAGGATAGCTAATGTTATCCCACTTTTCAAGAAAGGAGCGAGAGAGAAAACGGGGAATTACAGACCAGTTAGCCTGACTTCGGTGGTGGGAAAGATGCTGGAGTCAATTATTAAAGAGGTAATAATGGGGCATTTGATTCAGATTCAATTTAATTGTCATTGTCAGTGTACAGTACAGAGACAACGAAATGCATTGGTGTGTGTGCGCTGGTGCACCAGTAGGTGACTAGACTGGGTGAAGCCCTTGCCGCACTGGGCGCAGGTGTAGGGACGCTCGCCGGTGTGGGTGAGCTGGTGCACCAGCAGGCCGCTGGAATGGGTGAAACCCTTGCCGCAGTCGCTGCATGTGTAGGGACGTAATGTCTGTTTGGATAGCAGTAAAAGGATTAGTCCAAGTCAGCATGGATTTATGAAAGGAAAATCATGCTTGACTAATCTTCTGGAATTTTTTGAGGATGTGACAAGTAAAATGGATGAAGTGGAGCAAGTGGATGTAGTGTACCTAGACTTTCAGAAAGCCTTTGATAAGGTCCCGCACGGGAGACTGGTGACTAAAATTAGAGCGCATGGTATCGGGGGTAGGGTGTTGACGTGGATAGAATATTGGTTGGCAGACAAGGTAGCAAAGAGTAGGAGTGAGCAGGTCCTTTTCAGAATGGCAGGCAGTGGCGAGTGGAGGGCCGCAAGGCTCGGTGTTGGGGCCGCAACTGTTTACCATATATATTAATGATTTGGAAGAGGGAATTAGGAGCAAAACTAGCGTGTTTGCTGTTGACACAAAGCTGGGTGGCAGTGTGAACTGCGAAGAGGATGTTAGGAGGTTGCAGGGTGGCCTGGACAGGTTGAGTGAGTGGGCAGATGCATGGCAGTTGCAGTATAATATAGATAAATGTGAGGTTATCCACTTTGGCGGCAAAAACAAGGGGGCAGATTATTATCTCAATGAGGTTAGGTTAGGTAAATGTGGATTTCAAACATGTCGGAAACATCACATCTTGAAGAAATGCGACTCCTCCTAGCAGACCAAGCAGACCAATTCTTAATGATGTGGTTTCCATTTATCGACTTCTTACAAGCATATGGTGCAACATAACCGTAGAAATTAACTGTTTCAGGATCGGGTGAAGAGTGGTCAAGAATAATAAAGAGCTATTTCTCCTTCAATCTCCTGTTTTCTATCTCTTCTTTCTCTCTCTATATTCTATCTCTTTTCTTCTTTCCTTCACTGTTCGGTATCACGTACTTCTCTATTTTTCTACTATTCTCTTTCTTTTTTATCTTTTACTGCTAATAAAAAAATTTAAAAATAAGATGTTGTACATAAAATGTAACATGTCAATATATATTAGGTATCTACAAGGTACCACATTATTGTACTTCTAATAAAATAAAAATTAAAAAAATTAAAAAGGTTAGGTAAGGGGGAGGTACAGTGAGACCTGGGTGTCCTTGTACCAGTCACTGAAAGTTGGTGTGCAGGTGCAGCAGGCAGTGAAGAAAGCTAATGGAATGTTGAGCTTCATAACAAGAGGATTTCTGTATAGTAGTAAATAGGTTCTTCTGCAGTTGTATAGGGCTCTGGTGAGGCTACATCTAGAGTATTGTGTACAGTTTTGTTCTCCTAATTTGAGGAAGGACATCCTTGTGATTAAGGCAGTGCAGCGTAGGTTCACGAGATTGATCCCTGGGATGGCGGGACTGTCATATGAGGAAAGATTGAAAAGACTAGGCTTGTATTCACTGGAATTTAGAAGGATAAGGGGAGATCTAATAGAAACATATAAAATTATAAAAGGACTGGACAAGCTAGATGAAGGAAAAATGTTCCCAATGTTGGGCGAGTCCAGAACCAGGGGCCACAGTCTTAGAATAAAGGGAAGGTCGTTTAAGACTGAGGTGAGAAAAAACTTTTTCACCCAGAGAGTTGTGAATTTATGGAATTCCCTGCCACAGAGGGCAGTGGAGGCAAAAGCACTGGATGGATTTAAGAGAGAGTTAGATAGAGCTCTAGGGGCTAGTGGAGTCAAGGGATATGGGGAGAAGGCAGGCACGGGTTATTGATTGGGGATGATCGCAATGAATGGCGGTGCTGGCTCGAAGGTCCGAATGGCTTCCTCCTGCACCTATTTTCTCTGTTTCTATGCAGTTCGCATCTACCCATATGGAGTTTACTGGCCTGGAGCTCCTCCATTACCAGAGTTAGTCCACATGCAAACTGGAGGAACGGCGCATCATATTCTGCTTGGGTAGTTTAGATTTTTAGTTTAAAGATACGCCATGGAAACAGGCCCGTCGGCCTACAAACCTGTAATTCTTTGGAGTGTGGGAGGAAACCAAAGATCTTGGAGAAAACCCACGCAGTTCACGGGGAGAACTTACAAACTCCGTACAGACAGCACCAGTAGTCGCGATCGATCCCGGGTCTCAGGCACTGCATTCGCTATAAGGCAGCAACTCTACCACTGCACCACCATGACGTCCTAGCTTACAACTCTACAATATGTACATTGAATTCACCTTGAGTATGATAACTTTGCATGGAGTGACCAATAATAGCTGTGCTTCATACCAATTCATATGTTTTGTGCATCTCGGAATTACTTCATCCCCATATTAACAGACTTGCCTTCATCTATGTAGAAATTATAGTCCAGATTTTATGCATCCATATCTTTCACCTCATAGAGTGATAAAGTCATAAAGGCTCTTCAGCTCAGCTTGTCAATGCCTACCAAGATGCCCCATCTACATTAGTCATACCTCTCCCACGTTTGGCCAAAATCTCTCTAAACCTATCCTATCCATGTATCTGTTCAAATGTTTTTAAAATCTTGTTACAGTACCTGCCTCAACTACTTCCTCTGACAGCTTGTTTTCACACACTGTGTGAAAATGTTTCCTCTTAGGTTCCTATTAAATCTTTCCTCTCACCTTAAATCTATGACTTCTAGTTCCTTATTCCCCAACTCTGGTAAGACTCTGTATTCACCTTGTTTATCCTCCTCATGAACTTATGCACCTCAATAAGATCATTCAGTTCCCTGTGCTCCAAGGAAAGCAGTCCTAGGCTGCTCAACCTCTCCCTATAGCTCAGGCCCTTTAGTTCTGGCAACATCCTCGTAAATCTTCCCTGCATTCTTTTCAGCTTAACAACATCCTTCCTAAAGCAGGGCGAACAAAACGGAACACAATACTCAAAACGCAGCCACACCAATGTCTAATTTAGTTAATTTTAGTTTAGTTTATTGTCATGTGTACCGAGGCACTATGCAAAGATTTTTTGTTGCGTACTACCCAGTCAGCGGTGCCTCAGAGGGCGGTGGAGGCAGGTTCTCTGGATGCTTTCAAGAGAGAGCTGGATAGAGCTCTTAAAAATTAGCGGAGTTAGGGTATATGGGGAGAAGGCAGGAACGGGGTACTGATTGGGGATAATCAACCATGGTCACATTGAATGGCGGTGCTGGCTCGAAGGACTGATTGGCCTACTCCTGCACCTATTGTCTATTGTCAGTGGAAAGACTATACAGGATTACAATCAAGCCGTCCACAGCCTACAGGCACATGATGAAGGGAATAATGTTTAGTCTTTTACAAATGTAACAAAACATCGCAACTTGTATACTCAGTACCCTTACTGAATAAGGCCAATGTACCAAAAGCCTTCCTGACCATCCTACCTACATTAGACACCACTTTCAAGGAACTATATACCAGCACTCCTAGATCCCTCTGCTCTACAACACTCCCCAGGGCCCGCCATTCACTGTGGAGATCCTGAACTGGTCTGACCTCCCACTTATATTCATTAACCATTCCTAAGCCCACTTGCTCAACTGATCAAATTGCTGCTGTAATTTTTGATATCCAAAGTGTCCTTCTTTAAGACACTTCTTTAATAAGACTTTTCTACCTGTTCTAAAGTCTCCTTTCTCGACATTTCAACGAACATCTTTGGGGCCATTTGTTGCATTAAATTTGCATTTAAAATATCCATCATGGTCATATTTATGCCTTCAAATCCCCACACAATACATCTGCATTGAAAACTGTGTGCACGAACGTGTATCAAGACCAACGCAGATACCATGGAAAGGAAGAAGATTCAAGAGTCTTGACCTGACTGATGGTCAAATAAAATATGTTTTAAAAGAAGGGATGAGAAGGCATTGGCCAGATAGACAAACGACCTATGGTCTATTTCAAGTGTGGTTAAATGTAGCTCCTATTTGTCCTTACCAAAGAAAGTGGGTGACATACTTGGCACATGGCTTCCTTTCCACCGTAATTAAATCTTGGAAGAGTCAAGGGGTCATGAAGTCCAAAAGCATGGAAAAAGATCATTTGGTGCAACCTGTCCATGCCAACCAAGATGCCCATCCAAGTTGGTAGCATTTGCCCACACATAGCCTTATTTCTCTAATCCTTTCCTGTCCATGTACCTGTCCAAATGTAGTTTAAGTCTTGTTATTGCACCTGCCTCAACTACTTTATCTAGTAGCTAGTTCCATATATGCACCACTCTCTCGGCCCCTCGTGACCTATGAAATTGTTCCCCTCTTATCTCAAGCCACTATTCAATGGACAAGTATGTGTACATTCACCCTATCTACTCCCCTCATGATTTAAAATATATACCTCTATAAGATCCTCACTCTGTCTCCTGCGCTCCAAGGAATAAAGTCCTAGTCTGCCCAACTTCTCCTTACAGGCCCTGCTCTCTAGTCCTGGCAACATCCTTGTAAAATTTCTCTGCACTCTTTCAAGTACTCAAAGCATTGCACTAAAAATGGACACTGCACAGACCATTTCTGCAGATACCAGCGTTTTCTTGAAAAATACAAACTTAATTCCACTACCCTGCTCTCCAATATTGAGCTCTTTCCAATTCAAATGCGAGGCAAGTTTGTATCCAAAGAAACATCATCTCTTTCTCCGTCATGTAAAACATTCAGTGTACCAAAAAGTTTTCTGTCGAAATAAATATTTTTTCCTAAACTCAGTCCACATTCTTTCGCAGAGAATTATAAATTGATGAGTTTATGACAAACTTACACCAAGAACAATGTTCTTTCCGAATTTATATCCAAATTGTTTCTGAAACTTAATTTAGCTTTCCTTGATCCTAAAGAAAGGGGTGGGAGATTGCAACCTTCACGTGGCCCACCCTGTTTCAAGGAATGCAATCAACCTGGCGTGCAAAAACAGAAGATTAAACAGAACAAGTTGTCTTACAACTTTAGGCTGTGCACGCCATTCGCAAGAAGAATATCCTAAAGAAATAGTCTTAGTATCTTATGCTTTTCCCAATCCTGGTGACATTGCGGGTGAATCTTTCCTGTGTATTCATGAGTTGTGTGGTCAGGAATATTAGTCACTCTCAAACGTGGGCTGATTCAGAATTTGGTATGAATTTAACATTACCTGCTTGTGACTCCATTTCTCTTTGGCCCTATTAATGAGATTAAAAAATATATTAACTTACCAAAGTTATCCATCTGCAGCACACTTTGAGTGAATTATCACCTTTTAACCCCTAGGGAGCTCTATTACTCCAAGATCTTCAACAGTTTTCAAGTAAACCTATATGTCCCCTTCTTTGTCCTGTTCCCGAGATGAAAAACAAGTTTCATTAATGCCTTAACCTCTCGATTTTAACAGCCCAAACACTCAGAATAACATCAAATCTTTATTTTCATAGCTCCATCACGATGCGCTTTGCAACATCTTTTGAACATTGCGGTTTCTTATTTACACAAACTTTTTTCTCACCCATACGTTACCATCCATGTTAGTCTCTGTGTTCATACACAGTGTTTTAAATGTCAACACAACAGCATGGATCATTAAAGAGAGACTAAGCTGCATCCTGGGGAGGCTTTGGATTTAACAAGTCACAGCAGGTTTGGGGCATTGCATTGCTAATACTGTAATTAACTTCAGGAACTCTCACAACTAAATCCATCAACCGGTAATAACAATTTGGCCCATATGAAGTGCAAATCTGAGATTTAATTAGCATGCTGAAAACAGTCTGTGAGCCCAATTCACAACCTTTAACCTTTCTCTGTCAAGGGCAAGCCATATTGTTTTTGTTTCTGATTGTGAAATTATATACTCATTCCATTCCTGTATATTATTAATTTCCATTGTGCATTTAGGAACTGCATCCAATTTTAAACCTTTTTTCCACATGAGTTATTTTTCCAAATCTTGGTTACTTATCCTGTATATAATAAAGAGTGTAATTATTGTCTGCGCTGATTTTTTTTTAAACTTCAGAAAATAACCAAGACCTGCAAACAAAGCATTCCTATCAAGTTATTTTCCCATCTTTCCTTACAGAGAAATCCATTTAGAGATGGGCTGCACCATCAATAGACGTATCACTCTGGATTTTGGTGCTTGCTCGTATCTATAATCTCGTTTGGAAAATCACTGCTCATCCAAACTTAGCCTCCTACAAATTCCTGTCCTCTTTAGGCCATTATCAGCAGACTCCATACAAGACCCCGGTTTCATGCAGAAAGAACAGTGATAGTGGGTGGAAGAGAAATCTGGTGAGTTCTTCGTGGACTTGTGTCAGACATATCCATGTAAGAAAGGTTGAAACACCTTCTAGGAACCAGAAACACATTTATGACTCTTCTCAAAGATTACTTGGTAATAAATGAAAATCAAAAAGTGGGGGATGCTGTAGATCCGAAATAAAAAAACATAAAATCATAGCATTGCAGCCAGCATCTGTGGAAAGGGGAACAGAACCAATATTGCCAGGCTGCTCTGGAAAATAGTCTATGATCTGAAGTGATAACGCTACTCATCCATTTCTGTTTCGTGTTCTACGGATGCTGCTTGACGTGCTGGACGTTTTGAACACTTTCAAATCTTCATCAGTATTAAAGCTGTTCCCTGGCCATATTGCGAGCCATTTGCAGCAGTCATTTTTAGAACCAATGGCTTTTGAAAAAAAAAAGTGCCAAAAAGCCAGAGTGGCTGGCCTGTAGCCATCTTATGGCAATGATTAAAGCTTTGATTACCCAACATACAGTAGATCATAGAAATGTGGTTATGGGCAGGGCATGACTGTTAGTTCAGTGTTGAGGGGTTTCGATGTTTCAGATGTGATAAAGAGGGCAAGTAAAGAGGTGAAGGAGTTGATCTATTAATCAGACAGAATGTCACAGTGGCACTCAGAGAGGCCATACTGGTGGGCTCATGCCCTGAGGCGATGTGGATAGTGTTTAGAAATAAGAAAGGTGCAAGCACTATAATGGGATTGAACCCTCCCCATAAGCATGTGGGAGATAGAAGAACAGATATGTAGACAGATTACTAAAAATGCCTAAGCACTAGGATTGTCTTAGTGGGTGACTTTAACTTCCCTAATATTGCCTGGGATTTGCACAGTGCCAAAGGCATAGACTGGGAAAAATTTGTGAGGTGCATCCCAGAGGGTTTCATGAAACAATATGTGGATAGTCCAACCGGGAAGGGAACTTGCGGGAAGTTGTGTTGGTAAATGAGCCTGGACAGGTGACTGATGTTTCAGTGGCAGTGGATTTTGGGGATAGTGTTCACAATTCCCTAAGTTTTAATGTTTAAGAAGGAACTGCAGATGCTGGAAAATCGAAGGTAGGCAAAAATGCTGGAGAAACTCAGCGGGTGAGGCAGCAGCATCTATGGAGCGAAGGAAATAGGCGATGTTTCAGGTCGGGACCCTTCTTCAGACTCCCTAAGTTTTAAGATTGTTTTGAATTGGGAGAAGGCAGGACCTTGCTGGAAGGTATTAATATGGAGCCAGAAAAATTACATTAATAGGCAGGAGCTCGGGAGGTTACACTGGGAACAGTTGATATTGGGTAAGTTCATATATGATATGTGGGTCGTTTAAAGGCCAATTGGTCAAAGTTCAGGACTGGCATGTTTGAGTAAGGAGGAGGAATGTGGATGACAGAGAGGACCCTGGATGACCAAAAAGGTTATAAATTTGGTCAAAAAGAAAATGGAAGCCCATGCAAGGTTTAAGAGGATGAAATCAGGCAGGGCCTTTGATGAATATAAAGGCAGGCGGAAATAACTCAAGTGGGTGATTAGAAGGGCCTAAAGGGCCATGAAATGGATTTGGTGTCAGATTAAAGAAAATCCTAGGGAAGTAGAGGAGAGTCCAGGGAATTTTAGGCTGCTAAGCCTCCTGTAAGAGGTAAGTAAGCTATTGGAGAGGATACTTCGGGATAGAATTTACTTCCATTTGCAAGAGGATGTATTAATTAGGGACAGTGAGCAGCACGGCATTGTACGTGACAGAATGTGTCCTTAAAACTTGATTGAGTTTTTTGATAAGGTGACAAACAGTGGCCCTGTATGTTGTCTTCATGCATTTTAGTAAAGCATTTGATAAAGTTCCCCATGGCAGACTGACCCAGACGATTAAGGTGCACATGATTAACTGTGACTTGGTCGTACGGATTCAGGACTGTCTTACTGATCAAAGGCAGAACATTGTGATGGAAGAACAATATTCAGACTGGAGGGCTGTGACCAGTGGAGTTTCACAGGGTTCTATGCTGGAACACCTGTGGTTTGCAATATATATGAATGAAGAGTCAGGGAGTCATGATGAAGCTATATGGGACTTTGATTAGGCCATATTTTGAGTATTGCATGCTGTTCTGGTCGCCCCATTAGAGGAAGGATGTGAAGGCTTTGGAAAGAATGCAGGGAGATTTACCAGAATAATGCCAGGATTAGAGGACATTAGCTACAGGAAGGGACTTGACAGACTACATTAGAAACATAGAAACATAGAAAATAGGTGCAGGAGTAGGCCATTCGGCCCTTCGAGCCTGCACCGCCATTCAATATGATCATGGCTGATCATCCAACTCAGTATCCTGTTCCTGCCTTCTCTCCATACCCCCGATCCCTTTAGCCACAAGGGCCACATCTAACTCCCTCTTAAATATAGCCAATGAACTGGCCTCAACTATCTTCTGCGACAGAGAATTCCAGAGATTCACCACTCTCTGTGTGAAAAAAGTTTTCCTCATCTCGGTCCTAAAAGATTTCCCCCTTATCCTTAAACTATGACCCCTTGTTTGCTCTGCAATGAAGGAGGTTGAGACAAGAACTGATAGAAGTATGTAAAATAATGAGAGGCATTTATAGGGTAGGCAGTCTTTTTAGGATAAAAATGTCAAATAACCATATAACCATATTACAATTACAGCACGGAAACAGGCCATCTCGGCCCTTCTAGTCCGTGCTGAACCCGTATTCTCCCCTAGTCCCAACTACCTGCACTCAGACCATAACCCTCCATTCCTTTCCCGTCCATATAACTATCCAATTTATTTTTAAATGATAAAATTGAACCTGCCTCCACCACATTCACTGGAAGCTCATTCCACACTCTCTGAGTAAAGAAGTTCCCCCTCATGTTACCCCTAAACTTCTGTCCCTTAATTCTCAAGTCATGTCCTCTTGTTTGAATCTTCCCTACTCTCAGTGGGAAAAGCTTATCCACGTCAACTCTGTCTATCCCTCTCATCATTTTAAAGACCTCTATCAAGTCTCCCCTTAACCTTCTGCGCTCCAAAGAATAAAGACCTAACTTGTTCAACCTTTCTCTGTAACTTAGTTGTTGAAACCCAGGCAACATTCTAGTAAATCTCCTCTGTACTCTCACTATTTTGTTGACATCCTTCCTATAATTAGGCGAACAAAATTGTACACCATACTACAGAATTGGCCTCACCAATGCCTTGTACAATTTTAACATTACATCCCAACTTCTATACTCAATGCTCTGATTTATAAAGGCCAGCACACCAAAAGCTTTCTTTACCATCCTATCTACATGAGATTCCACCTTCAGGGAACTGTGCACAGTTATTCCCAGATCCCTCTGTTCACCTGCATTCTTCAATTCCCTACCATTTACCATGTACGTCCTATTTTGATTTGTCCTGCCAAGATGTAGCACCTCACACTTATCAGCATTAAACTCCATCTGCCATCTTTCAGCCTACTCTTCCAACTGGCATAAATGTCTCTGTAGACTTTGAAAATCGACTTCATTATCCACAACACCACCTATCTTAGTATCATCTGCATACTTACTAATCCAATTTACCATGCCATCATCCAAGTTCAATTTCAAGTGAGTTTATTGTCATGTGTCCCTGTATAGGACAATTAAATTCTTGCTTTGCTTAAGCACACAGAAAATAGTAGGCATTTACTACAAAACAGATAAATGTGTCCATATACCATGATATAAATATATACACACATGAATAAATAAACTGATAAAGTGCAAATAGCAGAAAGTGGTTATGAATAATCAGAGGTTACACAGAAAAGCTGGAGAAACTCAGCGGGTGCAGCAGCATCTATGGAGCGAAGGAAATAGGCAACGTTTCGGGCCGAAACCCTTCTTCAGACTGATCAGGGGTGGGGGTGGGTGGGGACAAGAAAGGGAAAAGGAGGAGTAGCCGGAAGGCTGGAGGGTGGGAGGAGACAGCAGGGGAGCTGAGGAAGGGGAGGAGACAGCAAGGACTAACAGAATTGGGAGAAGTCGATGTTCATGCCCCCGGGGTGCAGACTCCCCAAACGGAATATGAGGTGCTGTTCCTCCAATTTCCGGTGCTGCTCGCTGTGGCCATGGAGGAGACCCAGGACAGAGAGGTCGGAGGCGGAGTGGGAGGGGGAGTTGAAGTGCTGAGCCACCGGGAGGTCAGCTTGGTTATTGCGGACCGAGCGGAGGTGTTCGGCGAAACGATCGCCCAACCTCCGCTTGGTCTCACCGATATAGATCTGCTGACATCTAGAGCAGCGGACGCAATAGATGAGGTTGGAAGAGATGCAGGTAAACCTCTGTCGCACCTGGAACGATTGTTTGGGTCCTTGAACGGAGTCGAGAGGGGAGGTAAAGGGACAAGTGTTGCATCTCTTGCGGGTGCAAGGGAAAGTGCCCGGGGAGGGGGTGGACCGAGAGGGAAGGGAAGAATTGACAAGGGAGTTATGGAGGGAGCGGTCTTTGCGGAAGGCAGATATGGGGGGAGATGGGAAGATGTGGCGAGTAGTGGGGTCACGTTGGAGGTGGCGAAACTGACGGAGGATTATTTTTTGTATGTGACGGCTGGTGGGGTGAAAGGTGAGGACTAGGGGGACTCGGCCCTTGTTGCGAGTGCGGGGATGGTGCGACAGAGGTTTACCTGCATCTCTTTTGGATGATATGATGAAGAAAATCGTTCGCAGCAGAAATCTCGTATTTGAAGGAGACAAGATCAGTATATTTAGAGATTACCCTGTGGAGTTTGCCAAGAAGAGAGCGGTGTTTACAGACACAAGAAGAATACTTAAGAATATAAAAAATCTGAGATATGTACTGATTTACCCTGCAACACTAAGAGTCACCTGTGAGCAGAAGGAATATTTCTTCATCAAACACACAGAAGCATTTGAATTCGCCCAGAACATCGAGAATAAGTCCGAAGATTGAATAATATCCAACACCCAACACTCAACATACACCTGACGGTACCGGATATCATTACCCAGCAGAGAAGAAATTGAACTTTAAATTGCTATATTTAAGAACTGCTCAAAATTTATAATAAGAATTGAGCAATTATCTTGCTATTGATATATAATATTTACATTTTAGTACAAATTTTTAATAACTATGAAAAATCATGATTACTAATTATTACTAATTATTGTTAACTGGATCAACTCAGAATTAACTAAAAGTATGAACTATAAGTAAAGTGTGATTCAGGCAATTTATTAATAAAAATGTAGGAAGTTTTCTCTTTGATACTTTTAATTATTCTTTGACTATTTGTTTTGCTAATAATAATTTCACTAATGGAATATAACTATTGTGTCGTCCCCCCCCCCCCCCCCCCCCCCCCCCCCATAAATTGTTTTTATTGAAATTTAAACTTTTCTCTTAAGGAAAGTCCTTAGATGTTTAGCCACATTAGGGTGGCTGTCACTAACTGCACTAACTATAGTTGTAGATTTCTTCGTTCTTTACTCTTTACACTTTACTAACATAATATTTTTTTTTATTTTCTCTATCCTATATTATATTATAACTTTTATTTCGAATGGAATTATAGGTTTTATTTAAGGAGATATGTCCGGGAGGAAAACCGACGAGACCTAAAATTTATCTACCTGATGTTCGGGTGTAAGGTATGGTTTAATGTGCTGAGCCATCTGCTCTATCATAACCACCCTAATCATAAGATGCAAAATTGGGGGCGAAGGAATTAAATTCTGTAGCTAGAATGTTAAGGGAATTAACGAACCAATCAAAAGAGGTAAAGTATTAGCCATTTAAAATCACTTAAAGCAGATATAATATTTCTCCAGGAAACACAGACTGAAAGCAAAATGGATTGCTAAAACGTATCACTCTTCATTCTCACATAAATCTAGAGGAGTTGCAATATTAATCCACAAAGGTATACCTTTTAAACATATATCAACTATAGAAGATATCGATGGCAGATATATTGTATTAGTAGGGGAGTTATACTCAAAAAAAGTGACTCTTCTTAATGTATATGGACCAAATTTTGATAGCCCCCTGTTTTTTAAGAGAATACTCAACATTATCCCGGAATGCACACAACATAACAATAATTGGTGGAGACTTAAATCGTACACTGGATGCTTATTTAGACAGATCATCAACTCAAAGAAAATTAAAATCTCAGTCAAGTGAATTTCTAATCTCATATATTAATACTACCAACATTAAGGATGCCTGGAGAATTGAAAACCCATCCGGTCGAGAATATTCATTTTACTCACCGGTGCATAAAACTTACTCAAGGATGGACTATTTAGAAACATAGAAACATAGAAATTAGGTGCAGAAGTAGGCCATTCGGCCCTTCGAGCCTGCACCGCCATTCAATATGACCATGGCTGATCATCCAACTCAGTATCCCGTACCTGCCTTCTCTCCATACCCCCTGATCCCCTTAGCCACAAGGGCCACATCTAACTCCCTCTTAAATATAGCCAATGAACTACCCTCTGTGGCAGAGAGTTCCAGAGATTCACCACTCTCTGCGTGAAAAAAAAGTTCTTCTCATCTCGGTTTTAAAGGATTTCCCCTTTATCCTTAAGCTGTGACCCCTTGTCCTGGACTTCCCTAACATCGGGAACAATCTTCCTGCATCTAGCCTGTCCAACCCCTTAAGAATTTTGTAAGTTTCTATAAGATCCCCTCTCAATCTTCTAAATTCTAGAGAGTATAAACCAAGTCTATCCAGTCTTTCTTCATAAGACAGTCCTGACATCCCATCTTCATAAGACAGTCCTGACATCCCATCTTCATAAGACAGTCCTGACATCCCATCTTCATAAGACAGTCCTGACATCCCATTTCTTAGTAGACTCTAAACTTATCCCATTTACCTATGTCGCAATACCATAATATCATAATCTCGGACCAAGCTCCACTAACATTTATGATTAAACTAAATGGAATGGCCGAGATACAGTCACAATGGAGACTTAACCCCCAAAACTTAAAATAAAAGGTATGTCATGAATACCTTGTAAAACAGATTAATATGTTGTTTGAGGCTAATGATAGCCCTGGAACTTCTGCTTCCCTTCTTTGGGAAACATTCAAAGCATTTGTACGAGGAGCATTAATTTCTTCCCAAGCATTTCTTAATAAAGAGAGTAGGGCCAAACAACAGACATTGGAAATGGAAATAAGGCAATTAGACATAGAAAATGCAGCAGTACCATCTATGGTAAAACACAATAAAATTGCAGTACTGTAATATGTTAAATAAGATATACTCAGACCAAGTTATAAAATTTTATCAACATACAAAACAATTAAATTTTGAATTTGGTGACAAACCACAAAAACTATTAGCACGCCAACTTCATAAACTGGACGGGGAAAAAACAATTTACAAAATTAGATCAGACAAGGGAGAAACATTAACACTGCCTAAAGATATCAGATTTTTACAATCCTATCAAAAACTCTACTCAACTAAAACGACAGAACAATCAGCAGGAATGGAAACATTTTTACAGAAATGTAGTCTTACGAGTTTAGATCTGAAAGAGAGAGAATTACTAGGTGCTGAAATTATGGTAAAAGACATCAAAGTCAACTAGATCTTTAAAAAAAGTTTTTAATTTTATTAATACATTTATGATCTGATTTCTCCACGTTTACAGACACTGTACAAATACGCTTACACTCAACAGAAACTCCCAGAAACTTTAAATGAATATACAATAATACTTATACCAAAAACTGATAAGGATCTTGAAGACCCAGGTTCATATAGAGCAATAGCTCTCTTAAATACTGATCAGAAAATATTAACCAAAATCCAATCTCATAGATTGAGTTTAGTGATTAACAAATTAATACACCCCGACAAAACAGGTTTTATTCCAAAACGTTACTCATTTTATAATCTGAGAAGACTATTCAATATTATATACTCAAATAGAATGCCTAATGCAGATCTAGCAATTTTTTTGTTAGATGCTGAAAAAGCATTTGGCCAGGTAGAATGGTCATATTTATTTTCAGTGATGGAAAGATTTCAATTGGGAGAGAAGTACTGCACATGGGTTAAACTTTTATATTCTAACCCAACAGCTAGAATATTAACACACCACATGTTATCAACTAAATTTAATCTTTCTAGAGGTTGTAGACAAGGATGTCCACTATCCCCACTATTATTTGCTCTTGCAATTGAACCATTAGCAGAAATCATTAGAACCCACCCAATCTCTTTATATGTAGATGATGTATTAATATATATTACAAAACCAGAAACTAGTATTCCAATCTAATAACTCAATTTGGTCGGTTTTCAGGATATAGAATTAATTGGAATAAAAGCGAAATCATACCAATAACAAAACTTACATACATTACAACAATCCCCTTTTAAAATAGTTAAAGACAAACTTAAATATTTAGGAATTTATGTAACTAAGACATATACTTCTTTATTTAAATTAAACTTCCCACCTTTACTGAATAAACTACATAAGAATATTCAGTATTGGAAAACACTTCCCATTTCAATGCTTGGTAGAATTAATGCTATAAAAATGATCTTTTTACCGCAACTACTGTACCTATTTCAATTAATTCCGATATATATGCCAAATTTTTTTTTTTTTAAGTCGATTCCATTGTTACAAGCTTCATTTGGATTATAAGAATCATAGAATCAGCAAAAAACATTTATGTAAATCAAAGATAAATGGAGGTTTAGCCTTGCCAAATTTTTTGTTTTATTTTTGGGCAGCCCATATTAAAAACATAAATTTCTGGCTGGAAGAAATGGATCAGCAACCAGATTGGTTAAGGATGGAAAAGGAAGACTGCTTACCTTTTGAAATCGGTTTGATTATGTTTGCTCCCACAAAATTGCACAAAAAAACCTATAGGGAAAACCCTATCATACATAGTGGAATACGAATTTGGAAACAATTAAAAAAAATCTTTAAAATTGGATAATATATCACTATGTCTTCCCATTGTAAACAATCCTTTATTCAAACCATCCATATTGGATAAAGGTTTCACACAATGGAAAAATTATGGAATTAAAAAGATTGGACATCTTTATAGGAAAGGCATTTTTCTTTCATTTCAAGAGTTACAACAGATCTATGGACAATACTCAAATAATTTCTTCAGATATCTACAAATTAGAGATTATGTTAAATCTAATACACAAGATTATAGGACTAGGGAACCAGAAATTCTTGATGAATGTTTGAATAAGCATCCTAACACTGAGAAATTAATAACATATCAATATATTAATAACACCCTCTTAGACAGCGAGGTACCATTGATGGAATTATATAGATACACATGGGAAAATGAATTAGGTCAACCTATAACGAAAGATATTTGGGACGAAAGTTTACAACATATACATCAATGCTCGTGAAATGCCAGACATGCTTTAATACAATTTAAAGTTTTACACAGATTACATTACTCCAAAATAAAACTAAATAGAATTTTCCCACATATTTCTCCTATCTGTGATAAATGTCTGCACTTTGAGGCCACGTACTTTTGCAAATTGTACAAACATTTAAAATTTTTGGATTAATATTTTTGGAATAATGTCTGAAGTTGTTGATACTAAGTTGGATCCAGATTCAAAACTAATAATACTTGGAATATCAGAACAAAGTTTAACACTTGCAACAAGCCAAAGAAACTTCCCCGACCGCAGTATAATAACTGGGAAAAAATTAATATTAAAATTTTGGAAAGGTCCTATAACCCCCCACAATTAAAATGTGGATCGTGGAAATGTCGGAGACCCTACATCTGGAAAGAATTAGACTTGTCTTAATGGACAAACAAGAACTTTTTGTTAAAATATGGTCTCCATTCATTAACTATTTGAAGGGATAGATTGGCTCAGCACGGAAACCTAACTGAAGCTTGAACTCAGGATTAGATGGAAAGTTATACTTTATAATTTACGAACCGATCTCCAATGATGTATTATTAGTAATTAATTCCACTCTTTTTTCTTTTTTGACATTTGTTTTTTTTCCTCTCTCTTTCTCTCTTATTTACTATCTATATTAAAAAAAAACTAGAAGCAGAATCAATCCACAATTGAAAATTTTAATAATGTATGATTGATATACAGTAAAAGGTTTTACAATGATATGTAGTTATTTTACCATAATACGTTTGCTTCAAATAAAAATGTAAAAAAAAACAAATGCATTTTGGTTGTCGGGTGTCTGCAGCCCAATTGCTTACCTCGCCTTTTTAACAAGTTTGTGTTCATAAAATGAATTTTGGTTGTCGGGTGTCTGCAGCCCAATTGTTTGCCTCGCCCTTTAAAAAAGTTTGTGTTCACAAAATGAATTTTGGTTGTCGGGTGGCTGCAGCCCAATTGTTTGTCTCGCCTTTTAAAAAGTTTGTGTTCACCAAATTAATTTTGGTTGTCGGGTGACTGCCGCCCAATTGTTTGCCTCGCCTTTTAAACAAGTTTGTGTTCACAAAATGAATTTTGGTTGTCGGGTGGCTGCAGCCAAATTGTTTGCCTTGGCTTGGCTTTTAAAATCGTTGTAACAGTTGGCTGCCAGCCCAAGAATCCATTTGGCCCACAATGTCTATACTAGCCTTCTGGAAACCGGTACTTTTGGCCCACAACACCCATACTAGTGCAACAGAAAGCCCCCCGTGTGATGCTGGGACCCAATGGGTCCCACTTAGTCTAGTATATCACTAAAACTCTCATCTTGTTTATTTGTATTCCTATGTGTGTGTGCATGAGTTCCCAAAACTCCGCCATAACAGTACATGATAACGCTACAATCTTTGGCCCACCTTACTCACCATTGTTCTGGGATATACAGTACCAAGTTTCGTTCAGAGTGATGTTATATTTTACAAGTTATTGAAATTTTAAACTTTACAAAAAACCATTTTCAAACCACTTTTCCACTTGCCCTGTCTGTCAGCCACCTTCGATGTCAAAATGGTATCCCGAATTTATTTACATAAAAAATTGCGATTTTCATTGACATTGATTTATTCTAAAAAAAATTCTGTTTTAATCAATTTCTTCCATTTTCATTAACAGTTAACACTGTGTTTAGGTTATTTTAAAGAAAAAACGTAATTTGTATTGAGAATTTCATTTAGAAAAAAAACATAATAAAATAGGGGGGAGGTAGGGAGTGGGGGATAGAGGGAGAAGAGCTGGGTAGGGAGAGGTCAGGGAGGGGAAAGTAGGGGGGAGGTAGGGAGTGGGGGATAGAGGGAGAGGAGCAGGGTAGGGAGGGGAGACTCAAACCTACTGATCGATGCCCGATTGATCCGGTTCCCAAGTGGGGGGCACAATGATGCCGCCCCCCCCCCTCCCCACGCGGGGTCTATTGGATTGGCCCCAACCGTCTCAACCACTCCCTCCCCCTCCCCCAGTTCCAGGCCACTAGGTCGTTCCCCCCCACAGCTTCCGCCTCAAGTACAACTTCATCGCCGATGTGGTGAAGAAAACGGGGTCGGCGGTGGTTTACATGGAGATCCTGGGGAGGTGAGGAGGGAGAGTGGGGGAGGAGGGGGAGAAAGGGAGAGGAGGGGGTTAGTGGGGTAGGGAGGGGAGAGGGTTATGGAGGGATGGAGTGACTGAGGGTAAGGGAAAGGAGAGGGAGGGAGAGGTGAGGAAGGGAGTGGGGGAGAGGAGGGGTAGAGGGGAAAGTGGAGATAGGGTGAAGAGGAGTGGGAAGAATCACCTCCCAGAGGGTAGCAGAGTGAAAAGGTGATTGGCAGGGTGGGATGTGTCCTCATCTACTGCATCCTCTGCTCTAGGTGTCAGCTGATTTACATCGGGGAGACTAAGCGTAGGTTGGGCGATCGTTTCGCCGAACACCTCCGCTCAGTCCGCAATAACCAACCTGACCTCCCGGTGGCTCAGCACTTCAACTCCCCCTCCCATTCCCAATCCGACCTCTCTGTCCTGGGTCTCCTCCATTGCCAGGGTGAGCAACACCGGAAATTGGAGGAACAGCACCTAATATTCCGCCTGGGGACCTTGCGTCCGGATGGCATTAACATTGAATTCTCCCAATTTTGCTAGCCCTTGCTGTCTCCTCCCCTTCCTTAACCCTTGAGCTGTCTCCTCCAACCCTCCTATCCGCCCGCCCTCGGGCTCCTCCTCCTCCCCTTTTCCTTCCTTCTCCCCCCCCCACCCCCCATCAGTCTGAAGAAGGGTTTCGGCCCAAAACGTCGCCTATTTCCTTCGCTCCATAGATGCTGCTGCACCCGCTGAGTTTCTCCAGCAATTGTGTGTATCTGGGATGTGTCGTGCTTGATGTTTGTGGCCCGGTGCAAGCATCGGGCCCTATATATGTCATCCAAGGAGGGCAGTTGGGCGTTTGTAATGCTCTGTGCAGTTTTTATAATTCCCTGCAGCGCCCTCCTCTCAGCCACAGTGCAGCTAGCAAACCACACCAGGATGCCATAGGAGAGGATACTTTCCACAGCACATCGGTAGAAGGACAGCAGCAGCGGCTGTGAAACGTTTGCTCTCCGCAGAGACCTCAGGAAATACAGCCGCTGCTGTGACTTCTTCACGAGAGTGACGGTGTTCATTTGCCATTTGAGGTCCTGGGAGATGTATATTCACAGGAACCTAAAGTCAGTGACTCTCTCCACCATGTCTCCTTTGATGTATAAAGGAGCAGGTTCCTCTCTCCTCTTCCTGAAGTCAACAACCAGTTATTTTGTTTTTGTTGGGTTGAGTACCAGGTTGTTTTTGGTACACCAGACTGTCAGTTTTTGGACTTCATCTCTGTAGGCAGACTCGTCGTTGTTGTTTATCAGCCCCATCACAGTCGTGTCATCCGCAAACTTGATGATCCTGTTTGTACTGTGTGTTGGTGTGCAGTCATAGGTGTATATTGTATATAAGATGGGACTCAGCACACAACCTTGTGGCGCTCCTGTGCTACACGTCAGGAATGGGGAGTGATTGGACCCCATCCTGACAGTCTGTGGGCAGTCTGCTAAGAAGTCTTTGATCCATCTGCATGTGTTGGCATTAACACCCAGATCAGACAGTTTGTCCACCATTCTGCTGGGGATGATGGTATTAAATGCAGAGCTAAAATCTACAAACAACATCCTCACATATGAGCCAGGGCACTCCAGCTGTGACATTGCAGAGTGTAGAGCTATGTTGATGGCATCCTCTGTTGACCTATTAGCTCTATATGCAAACTGACACTGATCTAGGGTGGGTGGGAGTGAGGATTTAATGTGGGTCAGGACCAGCCTCTCAAAGCACTTCATCACAGTTGAAGTAAGAGCTACAGGTCTGTAGTCGTTCAAGCTGGTGATAGATGTTTTTTTGGGAATAGGCACGATGGTAGCAGTCTTGAAGCATTTAGGGACAGTGCATGTTAGGCCTGACTTTGAATATTGTATATGGTTCTGGTCACCCCATTACTGGAAGGATGTGGAGGGCTGTGGAGAGGGTGCAGTCAAGGTTTACCAGAATGATAGACACAAAATGCTGGTGTAACTCAGCGGGTCAGTCAGCATCTCTGGATAAAAGGAATCAGTGACATTTCAGGTCAAGACCCTTCATCAGACTGACGTTTCGGGTTGGGACCCTTCATCAGATCACTAGAAGGATTCCTGGATTGGGGGGTATTAGCTGCAGGGAGAGGTTGGGCAAACGGTTGGTTTTCCCTGGAAAGCCAGAGGTTGAGGGGAATCTTGATACTAGTCATGGCATCATGTTCGACACAGACATTGCGGGCTGAAGGGACTGTTCCTGCACAGTACCAATATGCTACTTATCTGAAGTGAACAAATCTCTCTCCATGATGTAGACTTCAATAAGCAAGACACATTAAACAATCAAACACAGGTACCAGCACTCCTGAGACATTGGGTTGCACTCCTCACTCATTCGGGCAGCATCAAATAAAGAATGTAAATATTTCATGTCTATGAGCATTCATTGCAACCATAGCACCCTCCCAATCCACAATTGGATTCCCAATCACCCTCCTGAGATTTGGGTTGCACTCCTCACTCATGCGGTGGTCACTGTGAAAGTCGTACTCAGTACTGTCAGTGGAGTTCTGCAGTGGCTGCCTCTACTTCACAGGAACAGGCCCCACTGAGCTTTGACAATAACCACAGGATAATCCCAGAAGGCAACATCTGGAAAAGGAATGCAAGATGTCGGAAGGAAACACATCATGGAAAGTTTATGCCACTGCAATAAGAGCGGAAAATGCTGGAAATACTCAGTCGGCCAGCATCAATTAAAGAAAGTAAATATTTCAAGTCAATGACCATTCATTGCAACCAAAGCACCCTCCCAATCCATAATGTGGAACATTTGCTAACCGGAAGAACCTGGATGACTGCCACAACAGCTATACATGCATGAGGCCACATTCTGTAGTGAGGAGGCACTGGATGAACATGGTGCAGTGCTTTTAATGAATGCTAGTCTGCTCCAGGTGCAAGACAGACTGCTAGAGAGACCTCTGAAGGAATCTATCCAGAACGTCCTTCAGTATGCGAGGGAACAGTAATTCAAAATCAGTTTTGTTTATTGTTACGTGTACCGAGGTACAGGGAAAAGCTTTCATTGTGTGCTAACCAGCCAGTGTCATAGAGTGATACAGTGTGGAAACAGGCCCTTCGGCCCAACTTGCCCACACTGGCCAACAATGTTCCAGCTACACAAAATTGCTGGAGAAACTCAGCGGGTGCAGCAGCATCTATGGAGCGAAGAAAATAGGCAACGTTTCGGGTCGAAACCCTTCTTCAGTCCCAGCTACCCTGGTCCCACTTGCCTGCACTTGGTCCATATCCCTCCAAACCTGTCCTATCCATGTACCTGTCTAACTGTTTCTTAAGTGATGGGATAGTGCCGGCCTCAACTACCTCCTCTGGCAGCTTGTTCCATACACCCAGCACCCTTTGTGTGGAATACGTTACCCCTTGGATTCATATTGAATCTTTTTCCCTTCACCTTGAACCTATGTCCTCTGGCCCTCGATTCCCCTACTCTGGGCAAGAGCCCCTGTTCATCTACTCGATTTATACCTCTCATGATTTTGTACACCTCCATAACATCACCCCTCATCCTCCTGCGCACCATGGAATAGCTGTTGAGTTATTGTGTATTTTCTCGCTGGATTTTGACTGCATAATGTACAGCTTGGGTACAGTTCCAATTTCCAATTACCTCATTGCAAACATTTGGCGTTTTCTCTGGAACTGTTATAAGGTCGTAAGGTCATAAGTGATAGGAGAAGAATTGGGCCATTTGGCCCATCAAGCCTACTCTGCCATTCAATCATGGCTGATCTATCTCTCCCCCCATTTCCCTGCCCTCTCCCCATAACCCCTTACACCCCTGGCAGCAGTATGGCAGAATGCTAAGAAATTGTATTATGCACTCTAGTACTCTTCCCTTTGCTCCATCTGTTGTACTTGTGTTTAACTTCATTGTATCCATTCGTAGTATTATCTGATTTGATTAGATAGCACGCAAACAAATTGTCAAAGTATCTCGGTATCACCCGTCAACCTCCTGCACTCTACGGAATAGAGTCACAGCCTGATCAACATCTCCCTATAGTTTAGACCCTCGAGTCCCGTCAACATCCTCATAAAGCTTTTCTGTACGCTTTAAAGCTTGACAACATCGTTCCTATAACATGGTGCCCAGAACTGAACACAATATTCTAAATTCCGTGGAAAGACAATACATGATTACGATCGAGCCATTCAGAGTGTACAGATACGTGATAAGGGAATAACGTTTAGTGCAAGGCAAAGGCAGTAAAGTCTGATCAAAGATGGTCTGAGGGTCCCCCGATGAGGTAGATGGTAGTTCAGGACTGCTCTCTGGTTGCGGTAAGATGGTTCAGTTGCCTGAAAACAGCTGGAATAAAATTGAGTTGATGTTTAGTTTAGCTTAGTTTAGAGATCCAGCGTGGAATCAGGCCCTTTGGCCCACCAAATCCACACCATCTAGCGATCCCCGCACATTAACACTACCCTACACACAATAGGGATCATTTTTACACTATACCATGCCATTAACCTACAAACCTGTACGTCTTTGGAGTGTGGGAGGAAACTGAAGATCTCGGAGAAAACCCATGCTATCACGGGGAGAACGTACAAACTCCATACAGACAGCACTCGTTGTTGGGATCGAACCCGTGTCTCAGGCGCTACAAGCGTTCTAAGGCAGCAACTGCGCCACCATGCCACCCCTCAAAAGTTGCCCGAATTGAGATCTCAGCAGCAGGATAATGATGAAGAAGGTTTTTGACACAAATACAATTAGAAATCTGAAATCAAGACAAAAGTATACACATCAGCTCAGGCAGCATACGTGCAGGAAGAAATAGTTAATAGCCTGGATGACACACAAAAATAAGATTTTTCACTGCATCTTAGTAATTGTAACAATAATAAACCAATACCAATAGCGGAAATGTGACAAAATAAATGTGTTTTAAGTTTGAGAGAACGGGAGAGTTGAAGCAAACAAACGGAATGTCTGTAATAACTTGCAGATCAAAGCAGCCCAAACGATTCAATTGCTTTCAATGGTTTCTAATAGAGGGAGCTAATCTGTCAGTGGAAATGTGTCTTGGGGGAAGTGGGAAAAAAATCTGTTGGAACCATAAAATACAGAACGTGGTTACTAGACATCTGAAATGAAGGAGAATGCCAGAAATACTCAGGAGATCAGCTCATCTCTTGGATAGAGAAAACTTAAGTTAATGTTACAGGTGGATGAGTTTATGTCAAACTGGTCAGTTTTGACAATCTTACTGTTCCTCGAGCATACGTTGGGCTTTGTTGGATTAGTGCAGGAGGCCAAAGGTCAAATGGGAGGCAACAGGAAGCTCAGGATCAACACTGGAGACTTGATGGAGGCATTCTGCAAATAAGTCAGTTTAGCCAATGCAGTAGAGAGAACATCATGAGCACCAAATGCAAGAGGGGTGGAAGATTGCAACCTTCACGTGGTCCGCCCTGTTTCGACTAATGCAATCAACTAGACGTGCACAAACAGAAGATCAAATAGAACAAGTTGTCCTACAACTTTAAGCTGTGCACGCCACACGAAAGAAGAAGACCAAATGCAAGAGACCTAATAGGAAGAAGTGCCAGTAAATTGCTGATTCTCCTGGAAGGACCATTTGGATTCCTGGAGGAAGAGGTAAAAGAGGTGTTCGATCTCCTGCAGTTGCTTAGGAGAATTCCTTGAGAAGGGGAGTAATTGATGGAGATAGATGGGTGGCACGATGGCACAGCGGTAGAGTTGTTGCCTTACAGCGCTTGCAGCACTGGAGACCCGGGCTTGAACCTGACTACGGGTGCTGTCTGCGCGGAGTTTGTACATTCTCCCTGTGGTCGCGTGGGTTTTCTCCGAAATCTTCGGTTTCTTCCCACACTCCAAAGAAGCACAGGTAGGAAGGTTAATTGGCTTGGTGTCAACTAAACTAAATATTGGACAGGGTATTTGGGAAGGAAGCAGTACATTCAGAATGATAAAAATAGAGAAGGAGGAAAATATGTCCCACACAGTAGGCTGGTCCAGAAGGTTAAGGCACATGGGGTGCAAGACAAGCTGGTTAATTGGGTCTAAAGCAAAAAGGACAAACAATTAGAGGGAAATGGTCCGCCTATTCCTGCGCCATTGCATCTTTACTGCAGCTGCGGGAAGCTCTGGATGGTCGTCACAGGTCTCCAACCGGACACAATTTTTGGAGGGAGGGTCCGGAAGCTGCCCAACGCCAAATGGAAAACAGAGATTCTGATCCGGGCGGAGGAGTGCGACCAGTGGCCAGCAACCAGCGACCAGCGCCCGCTGTGAGTCCCCATCGCACCGCAAACCCCTTCCCCTCTGACTCCTGCCCCCCTCCCCGTGATACCGCACTCTCCCCCATGGCTCTTCCTCGTCTTTTCTCCGAGCACTCTCCCCCCTGCCCACACACCATTCCACCTTGCCCGCACACTACTCCCCCCTACAATGCCCCCCCGCTGCCACACCACTCCCCCCCCCTCCCCCCACACCCTTGAACCCACACCCCTCCCCCCACACCCCTCCCCCCACACCACTACCCCCCTACAACTCCCCTGCCCGCTCACACCCCTCACACACACCCCTCACAACCCTCCCCCTGCCCACTCACACCCCTCACCACCCACAATTCCCCCGCCCCCACACACCCCCCCCTCCCAGCACACACCCACTGTGGTGAATGGGACCCAACGGATCCCACTTAGTCTAGTGCCAACTAACGGTGGCCCTATCTCAGCCAGGACTCTCCCAATTTCTTCTCTAGCTTCTTGGATGTACCTGATCAGGCCGAGAGAGAAAATTATGAGAGGCACACACAGGATAGACAGTCAAAACCTTTATCCCTGGGTGGAAATGCTAAATACTAAAGGTCATGGCTTTAAGATGAGAGAGGAAGAGTTTAAAAGAGATGTGCAGCGCAGGTTTCTTTTTACACAGAGAGTGATGGATGCCTGAAAAACACTGCCAAGGGTTGCGGCAGAACTAGATAGGTCAGTGGGGTCTAAGGAATATGGATCATATTTTGGTGGAAAGATTAGTGTACTTGTCATCATATTCAACACAGACATGGTGGGTTGATGGGTATGTTCCTTTGCTTTAGGTTCTATGTTCTATGTTAAATGGGATTACTGTAGATGGGCAAAAAGCTTGGCATGGTTATAATGGGCCGAAGGGCCAAAAGGTCTATTTCTGTGCTGCACAAGGGCAGCATGGTGACACAGGGGTAGAGTTGTTGTCTTAAGGGCTGTCCCACTTGGCTGTCATTTACGCGACAGGCCTGTAGTAACTGACATGCGACGGTCGTGTGCATCACCATGTGTCCGCACAGCCGTCTGGAGCGTGTGACGTCATTTGAAGATAGACACAAAATGCAGGAGTAGCTCAGCGGGATCGGCAGCATCTCTGGAGAGACGCAATGGGTAATGTTTCAGGTCGAGACCCTTCTTCAGTCTGAAACCGCTGAGCTACTCCTGCATTTGGTGTCCATCTTCAATCGACTTGGCCTCGCTCTGGGAGTAGGAGTGGGGCGGATCCGGACCACAACGGCCGTGAGCCGCAGGCCGAGTTCAGCGATCGTTTGCTGCTTCTGCTGCTGTTGGAGGTGAGACGTTGCGCTGTGCCAGGGTCTTGGGCCTGTCCCACTTTGGCCGTCAGTTCCGCGACAGGCCGTTGGTGCGCGAAGATTTTGTTCAGGACGAAGTCCACTCTCCTCCACGCCACTCCACACTCCTCCACACCACTCCGTGCGCCCAACGCACACGCTGCCCACACGCTAGCAGGTCTTGTAAATGGCGCGCGAATGTCGGCCAAATGCGACAGGTCCCACAGGCGATTTTTCAGGCGACTGTCATGTTGCCGGCAGTCGCCTGATAAACCAGCAACGGGAACGGTCAGAGTGGAACACACACACACACATCACTTCCTTCACCAGTCCGTTATGCAGGTGGGGGCAGAGCAAGTGGGGGGAGCGATGTCTGAGTGATTAAGCCGGCTAAAGCACAGTGTACGGTAAGTCCTTTAAAAGAGGGGGAAGGGGTGGAGAAAACTTTTAAGAAGCCAGAGATACACGGCTGTGAAGCTCGGCGGACATTTAACATTACCGGTCGGATATCCTTCGTCCTGAAAAATACGGCTAACATTTTTTTTTTCAATGAGCCAATGAAATTCACCGGTCAGCACCGGCTACAACCTACGAGAACCTTCGACCTACTGGCAACCCACGAGGACTACGGGTGCTGTCTGTACGGAGTCTGTACGTTCTCCCCCGTGACCACGTGAGTTTTCTCCGAGATCTTCAGTTTCCTCCCACAGTCCAAAGCCGCACAGGTATGTCGGTTAATTGGCTTGGTGTATGTGTAAATTGTCCCTAGTGTGTAGGATAGTGTTAATGTGCGGGGATCGCTGGTCAGTGTGGACTCGGTGGCATATTGTTAATATTTTCTGTGTGAATTGCACCACACACTACCTATACTTCCAGAATTATGGCTTAAGTACAAACCAGCATTATGTGTTAATTTTAGTTTAGTTTAGTTGAGAGATACAGCACGGAAATAGGCCCTTCAGCCCACCGAGTCTGCACAGACCAGCGATCTCCGCACATTAGCACCATCCTACACACACAAGGGACAATTTACACATACACCAAGCCAATTAGCCTACAAGCCTGTATGTCTTTGCAGCGTGGGAGGAAACCGAAGATCTCAGAGAAAACCCACGCAGGTCACGGGGAGAACGTCCAAACTCCATACAGACAGCAACTGTAGCCGGGGTCAAAGCCGAGTCGCCGGCGCTCCAAACGCTGTAAGGCAGCATCTCTGTAGTTGCCCCACTGTGGTCACCCTTAATGATCTGGTTTTTGATCTTTGTGACATTAACAGATCGCAGGGAAACATAGAAACATAGAAAATAGGTGCAGGAGTAGGCCATTCGGCCCTTCGAGCCTGCACCGCCATTCAATATGATCATGGTTGATCATCCAACTCAGTATCCTGTACCTGCCTTCTCTCCATACCGCCTGATACCTTTAGCCACAAGGACCACATTTAACTCCCTCTTAAATATAGCCAATGAACTGGCCTCAACTACCTTCGGTGGCAGAGAATTCCACAGATTCACCACTCTCTGTGTGAAAAATGTTTTTCTCATCTCGGTCCTAAAGATTTCCCCCTTATCCTTAAATTGTGACCCCTTGTTCTGGACTTCCCCAACATCGGGAACAATGTTCCTGCATCTAGCCTGTCCAACCCCTTAAGAATTTTGTCTGTTTCTATAAGATGCCCCCTCAATCTTCTAATTTCTAGCGAGTACAAGCTGAGTCTATCCAGTCTTTCTTCATATAAAAGTCCTGACATCCCAGGAATCAGTCTGGTGAACCTTCTCTGTACTCCCTCAATGGCAAGAATGTCTTTCTACTGCTGGGACATCTACTGCTGCTTCCCATGTCTGATTGCTACTCAGTCATTCCAGATGAATGCAAATTATTGTGGCACATGAGCCTGAAGGTCAGTTGTGAGGGGATCAGACATCTGTAATGCTTGCCAGTGTTCATTTTCCGGGCTCACACACGACTAAAAGCCACTTGGACTTCGTCCGAGTGCCTCTGGACCATAGTCCAACATAACTCAATGATTTCACGAGTCGGGTATTGAAAAATATGGGAAGGAAAGAAAAAGAAACCAAATTCTTTGGAATGATTAAAAATCTTTCTTTACAGTCCAGGAGCACAATGAAGAAAGCTCACTGCTGACTCTGATAAAACAATGTTTTCTTTCCACAGAAATGAGGTATATTTGTTCTAATCCTTTGACTATTCTCAAGCGTTAAACTATGTCAAAAGTGAGCACACTTAATTGACTCATACTTTTCAGCATTGATTACGCTAGGGACTAGTAGAACTGCATCCTGTCACACTGCCTTTTCCTTCCAGGAAATAAGTTTTGGACCAGGGCCAGACAGATGGCTTTCTGATGATTGTCAAGGGACAAAGCAAAATGAATGCCCTTTGTATAACACCGGAGTGCCTCAAATTTGGCACAGTCTGGCATTTAACTGGCACTGTCATTCGGTGAGGGCTCAATAGGAGAGAAAACCATGTAACGGCGTGAGGGACGGGATGAGGCGGGAGGCACGGACAGGTTCAGGAAGCAGGGTTATGTATTTTTGGCAAAATTTAAAAATTCTGTTTGTATCATATCTCTCTCAGATCCCATGAGTAAAATCCTTCTGAATGTTAAACTGTATTTTCAGAACAGTCCAATTAAACAGGGTGGATCAGTCGCTACATCTCTGAACGTCTCAGACATTAAATGCAGATCTTGTGCAAAACCAAGTTAAACAGATTAGGTTGGTCTCAGGATTTTATCCCCGCTCTGCATCAAGTGAATTGGCATTAACTGGAGTGACGTTAGCAGCAATATAGCCATTCCCAGAACCTCCAGTTAAAGGAGAAGGAAAGTAACACCATATCCTGATTCGAAAAATGCCAGAGTAAATGCCAGCACAAAGCAAGATGAAACATTATTGCCTTTTGTGGACCCTTTTGCCACATGAAAAACAACAATGGTGGCGCAGAGGTAGAAATGCCGCCTTCCAGCGTCAGAGACATGGGTTTGACACCTGACAATGGGTGCGATCTGTACGGAGTTTGTACGTTCTCAACGTGACCTGCATGGGTTTTCTCCGGGTACCCCGGTTTCCTCCCACACTCCAAAGACGTACAGGTTTGTAGGCTAATTAGCTTCGGAAAAATTGTGAGTTGTCCCTAGTGTGTGTGTGTGTGTGTGTGTAGCATAGTGATAGTGTGCAGGGATCGCTGGTCGGCACGGACTCAGTGGGCCAAAGGGTCTGTTTCCTTGCTGTATCTCTAAACTCAAAACCACATCAGGAAGGTATATGGGATGAGATCCCAACCACAGCTAGACTCTCCAGGAAGGGAATGAGGGTCACAGAGTAATGGAAACTGCACAGAAACAAGCACTACTGCACAACTTGTCCTTGCCGGTTAAGATGTCTACCTAACAAAGACATAAACTGCTGGAGATACTCAGCGGGTCAGGCAGCATCCCTGGAGAATGTGGATAGGTGATGTTTCCGGGTAGGGGCCTTTTTTCAGACTCAGGCTTCAGATCCAAAACGTCACCTATCCATGTTCCCCAAGGATGCTGCCTGACCCGCTGAGTTTTACTCCAACAATTTGTTATTCCTTGACAAACCTCCACCTGCAGTTCCTTGTTTCTACAAGATGTCTATCTATTAGTTTTAAAGTAATTATGATTTTTTAACGAGGATGTTACCAGGACTAGAGGGTCTGAGCTATGGGCTAGAGGTTGAGTAGGCTGTGTCCCTATTCCTTGGGGCGCAGGAGGATGAGGGGTGATAATATAGAGGTGTATAAGATCATGAGAGGAATAGATTAGGTGGATGCACAGAGTCTCTTGCCCAGAGTAAGTGAATCGCGGTCCAGAGGACATAGGTTTAATGTGAAGGGGAAAAGATTTAATAGGAATCTGAGGGGTAACCTTCTCACACAAAGGGTGGTGGATGTATGGAACAAGCTGCCAGAGGAAGTAGTTGAGGCAGAGACTATCCCAACATTTAAGAAGCAGTTAGACAGGTTCATGGATAAGGACAGGTTTGGAGGGATATGGACCAAATACTGGCAGGTGGGAATAGTGTAGCTGGGACATGTTGGCCGGTGTGGGCAAGTTGGGCCAAAAGGCCTGTTTCCACACTGTTTCACTATGACTCTCTGAAGAATGATAGGAATAGCACAAGTTGAGGTCCTAATTTAGGGAGAGATGATTTTGGAGAGGTCAGGCAGGAACAAGCAGAGATCAATTGTGAGTTTGCCAGTTAAGGGATGGCTGGCAAATGAGATTGTTTGCTATGTCGCTCTTCCAGGGAGATGCTAAATGCATTTCGTTGTCTCTGTACTGTACACTGACAGTGACAATTAAAATTGAATCTGAATCTGAATCTGAATCTGAGATGCTTTCAAAAGTGAGATCGTAAGAGTACAGGAGCAGCAAGTTCCTGTTGGAGTGAAGGGCAAGACCAGCATGTTTAGGGAATCCTGGTTGACAAATGTTGAGAAACGACAGGATGAATAGGGAAACATTCAGCCAATGACGGCAGTCAGGATCAAGAGGATCTCTCCTTCAGTATAGAACGACACTTAAGAAGTTAAGCAGGAAGACAAAAAGAGGACATGAAATGGACCTGCAGTCAAGATAAAGGAAAATCCCAAGAATAGGTTCAGTGTGGCCATCTGTGTTTGGAACCACAAGAGATGGGGGAGATATTAAATGGATACTTCTCATTTGTTTTTACAGAGAAGATCGTGGAAGCTAAGGAATTGAGGCATAGGAGTTATGATCTTAGATCAGATACGAATTACCATAGAATAACCAACATATTGGCGGTTTTAAAGTGCATTAAGATGGACAAATACTCAGGGTGTGACCAAGTACATCCTCAGCGCTTGTGGGAAGCTATAGGGCTATGGAGGAAATTGCAGTGGCCCTTGTTGAAATATTCATATCATCTTAAGGTAAAGTTAAAGGCTTGTCCCACTGTACCAGGTAATTCAAGAGCTCTCCCGAGTTTAAAAAAAAATCAAACTCGTGGTAAGCACGTGGAATGAACGTAGCGGGTACGTCGGAGCTCGGGGCGTCTCTTAACGGCTCGTAACGCTAACGGCAAGTACTCGGGAAACGCAGTAAGCTCGTGAAGACTCGTGAAGATTTTTCAACATGTTGAAAAATGTCCACGAGAGCCCCGAGTACCTACGAGTGGCTATTACCGTAATTCTCCGAGGTCGTATCGGGAAACTCGGGAGAACTCTTGATTTACCTCGTACAGTGGGGCTGGCCCTTTAGGTAAAGTTCCGGAAGACTGGAAAATTATGAATGATGTGCAATTATTTAAGAAGGGCAGCAAGGGAGCTACAGGCTGGTGAACCTGATATCAGTGGTGGGAAAGCTGTTGGAGAGGATTCTTTGAGTCAGGATCCATCAGCATTTGAATAGGCACAGACTGATTAGAGATAGTCAGCAAAGGTTTTTGCCTGGGAAATGATATCTCATAAATCTGATGGTGCTTTATGAAAGATCACCAAGAGGACTTATGAGAGCAGGGCAGTGGATTTTGGCTACATGGATTTCGGCAAGGTCTTTGTCTAAGTCCTGCACGTAGGTTCGTCTAGTAAGTTAGATCGTATGGGATCCAAGGTGAACTCACCATTTGGTTCAACATAAGCTGTGAAGAAGGAGTCAAAGTGTATATATAAACATATAGAAACATAGAAAATAGGTGCAAGAGTAGGCCATTCGGCCCGTCGAGCCTGCACCGCCATTCAATATGATCATGGCTGATCATCCAACTCAGTATCCTGTAACTGCCTTCTCTCCATGCCCCCTGATCCCTTTAGCCACAAGGGCCACATCTAACTCCCTCTTAAATATAGCCAATGAACTGGCCTCAACTACCTTCCGTGGCAGAGTTCCAGAGATTCACCAATCTCTGTGTGAAAAATGTTTTTCTCATCTCGGTCCTAAAAGGTTTCCCCCTTATCCTTAAACTGTGACCCCTTGTTTTGGACTTCCCCAACATCAGGAACAATCTTCCTGCATCTAGCCTGTCCAACCCCTTAAGAATTTTGTAAGTTTCTATAAGATCCCCCCTCAATCTTCTAAATTCTAGCGAGTACAAGCCAAGTCTATCCAGTCTTTCTTCATATGAAAGTCCTGACATCCGAGGAATCAGTCTGGTGAACCTTCTCTGTTCTCCCTCTATGGCAAGAATGTCTTTCCTCAGATTAGGAGACCAAAACTGTACGCAATACTCCAGGTGTGGTCTCACCAAGACCCTGTACAACTGCAGGAGAACCTCCCTGCTCCTATACTCAAATCCTTTTGCTATGAATGCTAACATACCATTTGCTTTCTTCACTGCCTGCTGCACCTGCATGCCTACTTTCAATGACTGGTGTAGTTGTAGAAGAGGGTATTAGAGGGCTGTTTTTATGATTGGAGGCCTGTAGTGCCACGGGGGTCAGTGCTGGGTCCACTGTTGTTTATTGTCTATATTCATGATTTGGATAACAATGTAGTTAATGTTGAAAGTAAATTTGCTGAGGATGCCACAATAGGTGGTACAGTGAACAGTGAGGAAGGTCTACAAAACTAGATCAGTTCTAAGGTAGGCCAAGAAATGGCATATGGAATTTAACTCTGACAAGTGTGAGGTGTTGCACTTTAGTATGTCAAACACTTTATGACTTTACACTTACACTTTAAATGGTATAGCCCAAGAACGTGTTGCAGAATAGAGATCTGGATGTACAGGTGCATTGTTCCGTAAAAGTGGTGAATCAGGTGGACAGTATGGGGAAGAGGCATTTGGCATGATTGCTTTCATTGTGAAGAGTATTGAGTAGAAACATCAGGACATCGTGATGCAGTTGCACAGGTCATTGGTGAAACCATCCAGGGAGGGTATTTCTGGCCACCATCTACAGGAAGGAAGTTATTAAGTCTCAAAGGGCACAAAAGAGACTCATCAGGATGTTATCTGGACTTGTGGGCTTGAGATATTGGAAAAAGTTGGATAGGCAGTGACTTTTTACTTTGTACTGTAGGAGGCTGAAGGGTGACCTTATTGAGCAGTATAAAAATATTATTTATTGATTTTAAAAATATATATCTATAATAATTTGTCTCCATGTATTGCACCTATAGGCCTGTTAAGCTGCTGCTAAGAAGAATTTTATTGATCTGTTGTCAATGCATCTGATACAGTTAAGGCAAGCAAAGTCTTTTTTCCAAGGTAGAGGATTTAAAAACAAGAGGGTATAGAATTAAGGTTGGTCAGGGGAGATGAAAAAGTGTCCTCAGAGGAACCTTTTCACTGGGAGCCTGGTCCCCATCTGGAAAAAGCTACCAGAGTATGCTATAGAACTGGATACAATTACGACTTTCAAAATACATTTGGACAGAAACGGAAAGAGGGGTAGGGAAGCTGGAGGAAGGGAGCAAGCTCAGTGAAAGGATATCATGAGTACCTCTGCCATCTCAGAGCTGTGGTGATCCTGGTCGAATTCTGCCATTATCTTTGTAAATTACATAGAAACATAGAAAATAGGTGCAGGAGTAGGCCATTCAGCCCTTCGAGCCTGCACCGCCATTCAATATGATCATGGCTCATCATGCAACTCAGTATCCTGTACCTGCCTTCTCTCCATACCCTCTGATCCCTTTAGCCACAAGGGCCACATCTAACTCCCTCTTAAATATAGCCAATGAACTGGCCTCAACTACATTCTGTGGCAGAGAATTCCAGAGATTCACCACTCTCTGTGTGAAAAATGTTTTTCTCATCTCAGTCCTAAAAGATTTCTCCTTTATCCTTAAACTGTGACCCCTAGTTCTGGCCTTCCCCAACATCGGGAACAATCTTCCTGCATCTAGCCTGTCCAACCCCTTAAGAATTTTGTACGTTTCTATAAGATCCCCCCTCAATCTTCTAAATTCTAGCGAGTACAAGCCTAGTCTAAGTCTTTCTTCCTGCATCCCTAGTCTGGTGAACTGTCTCTGTACTCCCCTATGTAAGTCCTTCCTCAGATTTCCCTATAACGTTTCTAAATGGTGGCCGATCCCCCCTCATCTTACACCAGTCATTCTAGGCATGCAGGTGCAGCAGGCAGTAAAGAAAGCGAATGGTATGTTGGCTTTCATAGCAAGAAGCCAAGTCTATCCAGTGTACTTTCTTGGTCATATGAGTAAAGTTTTGGTCTCCAAATTGACATTATGCCCAGAGAAATCACCAGACTGATTCTGGTGTCAGGACTGTCTTATGAAGAAAGACTGGATCTCTTGGTACTCTCCTTACTCTATGGCAATGCAATGTCCTTCCTCAGATTCTCCCTGTAACTGCTTTGTGTCATACAGCATGAAAAACAGGCTCCAACCCCTTTAAACCTTTCCTACCCATGTACCTGTACAAATATCTTTAAAATGATGTACCTGCCTCAACTACCTCCTCTGGCAGTTCATTCCATATACCTCTGTGTGAAAAAGTAGCCCCTCTGGTTCCTATTAAATCTTTTCTCTCTCACTTTAGATTTCTGGGTAGTCTTGTTCCCCCCCACATTGGAAAATTGCCCCAATGTGCAGATGGGTTAGAATTAATGAGAGCATATAAATAATTGGTTGAAGGGAAAATTAAAGGGGAATGAGATCGCTCCATAAGTCAGCATGGGCAGACTGGGGTGCACAGTCTCTTTCTGGGTGTAAAGGAAATATGAAAATATGTAAGACAGAAATTTGAGGTTATTTTTATCATCTGAGCCCAGGTGGGACTATTTTAATTTCCACCCATGCGAGGAAAGATTATTTTTTACTGATAATAATAACTCAACACTGTGTTGTGCCTACGAAGCCCTTAGAAGGAGACGGATTTAATTTCATATAATGAATGCAGATGAAGTCTGTGTTAAAAGGGAATAGAGTAACTGAAGCTAACAGTGTCTTCTAAACATCCTTCATCAGTTAAATCAAACCAGCAATTAAAAGGAGTTCATAAGCCAATGCCCAAGAGCTGGATAACATTACACAGCAGTTTGACTGGCTGCAGTACATAACTGAGGTTGATCAACAGTGAATGAGATTGTCATGACACAAGCAGATTGGAACACTCCTGGTTAAATGAACAGCTCTGTTCAGAATCATAAGTAGAGTCATGGAGTAACACAACATGGAAACAGGTCTATCGGCCCATCTTGCCTCTACTGACAGATTTGCCCCATCTAATCTAGTCCTATTTGCCTGCATTTGGCCTATATCCCTCTAAACATTTCCTATCTATCTACCTGTCCAAGTCTCTTTTAAATGCTGTCATAATATCTGCCTCAACTACCTCCCCTGGCAGCTCGTTCCATATGCACGCCATCCTCTGAGTGAAAATGTTGCCCCTCAGGTTCTATTAAATCATGTTCTTCTCCTATGTCCACTGGTTTTTGATCTTCCTGCTCCAGGTAAAATACTCTGTGCATTCACCCTATTTATTCCCCTCATGATTTTATACACCCCGTAACCTCCTGCGCTCCAAGAAATAAAGTCCTAGCCAATTAATCCAGAATGTTGAACCAAACGCGTTGTTGCATGAAAATAATGAAAGAGTGTTGAAGACCTCCCTGCTCCACATCTGCAGCTGATGTCATTGATGGTGCAACGCAACATTGGCAGGACTGACTGCAGCTGAAATTGGAAAGGAGACGACATTTAAACTATTACACCTCAAGTAAAGCTGTTGAGTTATTGTGTGTTTTCTCAAGCTGGATTTTGACTGCATAATGTACAGCTTGGGTACAGTTCCAATTTCCAATTAACTCATTGCAAACATTTGACTTTTTCTCTGGAACTGTTATAAGGTTGTAAGGTCATAAGTGATAGGAGAAGAATTAGGCCATTTGGCCCATCAAGCCTTCTCCACCATTCAATCATGGCTGATCTATCTCTCCCCCGAGTTCCATTTTCCTACCTTCTCCCCATAACCCCTGACACCCCTGGCAGCAGTATGGCAGAATGCTGAGAAATGGTATCATGCACTCTAGTACTCTTCTCTTTGCTCCATCTGTTGTACTTGTGTTTAACTTCATTGTATCCATACGTAGTATTATCTGATTTGATTAGATAGCACGCAAACAAATTGTCAACGTATCTATTTATCACCCCTCAAACTCCTGCGCTCTACGGAATAGAGTCCCAGCCTGATCAACATCTCCCTCTAGCTTGGACCCTTGAGTCCCGGCAACATTCTCGTAAATCTTTTCTGTACGCTTTAAAGCTTGACAACATCTTTCCTATAACATGGTGCCCAGAACTGAACACAATATTCTAAACGTGGCCTCACCAATGTCTTATACAACTGCAACATGACCTCCCAACTTCTATACCCAATATTCTGACTGATGATTGCCAATAGGCCAAATCCTTTTTGACCACCCTATCTATCTGTGATGCCACCTTCAAGGAACTATGTACCTGCACTCCTAGATCCTTCTGCTCTACAACACTCCCCAGAGTCCTAGCATTCACAGGTAAACAAAGGAGGAGGACTGGCTGAAATTTGTTGCCTTCCACCACAGTGAAGAATGCTGTGGTGGATGTTTGTGTTAAATCTTATTGTGTATTGTGTGTTCTTTTTAAGTGTTTCGCTGCTGGCAACTTCATTTCACTGCACCTTCGGGTGCATGTGACGAATAAAATTGACTTTGATTTTCATTGTGTAGGTGAAGGTCCTGCCCATGGTGGACTTTACAAAATGCAACACCTCATATTTATCTATATTAAATTCCATCAACCATTCCTCAGCCCACCTGGCCAAACAATCAAGATCCTGCTGCAATTTTTGACATCCATCTTCACTATCTGCAATACCACCCACTTTTGTATTATCTGCAAACTTGCTTATCTTGCCATGTACATTCTCATCCAAATCATTGACATAGATGACAAACAATAACGGGCCCTGCACCGAACCCTGATGCACACCATTAGTCAGAGGCCTTCGGTCCAAGAAGCAACCTTCCACCATTACCCTCTGCTTCCTTCCATGAAGCCAATTTTCTATCCATTCAGCTATCTCTCCTTGGATCTCCTTTGAATTCATTAAAAAAATATGAATAATGAAGCTATCCTGCCACACCAAACCATCAACAGTCTCAAGAAATGAACTCCCTTGAAATTATCATTCTGCTTGTCTGAAATCCAGTACTGGAAGTGAAGGCATTTCCTTTAACTGAATATCAGAATTCCACTGTTTCAGTCCCTGCCACAGAACCCATTCCCAAATTTCTGGTCCATATGTAATCAAGGGATATCGGGAGAAAGCAGGAACGGGGTATTGATTTTTGATAATCAGCCATGATCATATTGAATGGTGATGCTGGCTCGAAAGGCCGAATGGCCTACTCCTGCACCTATTTTCTATGTTTCTATGTTTCTAAGTTCCATCCCCTGGCCAGGAACATGGGAATGATTACTGTGGCGGGGATTGTCTTAGGTTGAAGCAGAGTGTTTGTAAGTATTAACCCCAAGGTACGTTTTGGGTCTCGTATATAAATTATTAGTAACAATGCTTCCATCATCAAGTATGCAGATGATACAACGGTGTTTGGCCTCATCAGCAACAACGATGAGTTGGCCTACAGGGAGGAGGTCCAGCACTTAGCAGCATGGTGCGCTGACAACAACCTGGCCCTTAACTCCAAGAAGACCAAGGAGCTCATTGTAGACTTCAGGAAGTCCAGAGGCAGCACGCACACCCCCATCCACATTAACGGGACGGAGGTGGAACGTGTTTCTAGCTTCAGGTTCCTGGGAGTCAACATCTCCGATGACCTCTCTTGGACCCACAATACCTCAACTCTGATCAAGAAGGCTCACCAGCGTCTCTTCTTCCTGAGGAGACTGAAGAAGGTCCATCTGTCTCCTCAGATCCTGGTGAACTTCTACCGCTGCACCATCGAGAGCATCCTTACCAACTGTATCACAGTATGGTATGACAACTGCTCTGTCTCCGACCGGAAGGCATTGCAGAGGGTGGTGAAAATTGCCCAACGCATCACCGGTTCCTCGCTCCCCTCCATTGAGTCTGTCCAAAGCAAGCGTTGCCTGCGGAGGGCGCTCAGCATCGCCAAGGACTGCTCTCACCCCAACCATGGACTGTTTACCCTCCTACCATCCGGGAGGCGCTACAGGTCTCTCCGTTGCCGAACCAGCAGGTCGAGGAACAGCTTCTTCCCGGCGGCTGTCACTCTACTCAACAACGTACCTCGGTGACTGCCAATCACCACCCCCCCCCCGGACACATTATTATTTATTCAAATCATTTGCTATGTCGCTCTTCAATGGAGATGC
Source organism: Leucoraja erinaceus (assembly GCF_028641065.1). Taxonomy (NCBI): domain Eukaryota; kingdom Metazoa; phylum Chordata; class Chondrichthyes; order Rajiformes; family Rajidae; genus Leucoraja; species Leucoraja erinaceus. Next base: position 21,752,281 of record NC_073377.1, read on the forward strand.
TAAATGCATTAAGTTGTCTCTGTACTGTACACTGACAATGACAATTAAAATTGAATCTGAATCTGAATCTGAAATCAGTGGCAGTAACTGACTCTGTCGTTGCCCAGCTCATCTGCTGCCGAAAGCCTCATCTATGTTTTTTTTTCTGTTCACACTGTTAGCTATTGCTTTTTTCAGGCTCCACTGTTCTACTCACCACAAAACATAGAACCATACAAACATAGAAAATTGGTGCAGGAGTAGGCCATTCGGCCCTTCAAGCCTGCAATGCCATTCAATATGATCATGGCTGATCATCCAACTCAGTATCCCGTACCTGCCTTCTCTCCATACCCCCTGATCTCTTTAGTCACAAGGGCCACATATAACTCCTTCTTAAATATAGCCAATGAACTGGCCTCAACGACCTTCTGTGGCAGAGAATTCCACAGATTCACCACTCTCTGTGTGAAAAATGATTTTCTCATCTCGGTCCTAAAAGATTTCCCCCTTATCCTTAAACTGTGACCCCTTGTTCTGGACTTCCCCAACATCGGGAACAATCTTCCTCCATCTAGCCTGTCCAAACCCTTAAGAATTTTGAAAGTTTCTATAAGATCCCCCCTCAATCTTCTAAATTCTAGCGAGTATAAGCCGAGTCTATCCAGTCTTTCTTCATATGCAGGAATCAGGAATCAGTCTGGTGAACCTTCTCTGCACTCCCTCTATGGCAAGAATGTCTTTCCTCAGATTAGGAGACCAAATCTTTACGCAATACTCCAGGTGTGGTCAAAATCACGGTCATCGGAACCTGTCACCTCATGTGTGCCAAATTCGTTCACCCATCATCCCCGTGTTTGCTGACTGACACTGGTCCCAGTTAAGCAATGCCTTCTCATTTTTGTTTTCATATTTTGCCAAAGTACGGTACACCAACCCTGCAACCTCTGCACTACTCAAACCCTGGCCCATTGATCATGATTGATTTTAGTTACCTCACCGCTGACCAGAGTGCTCTAAGCTGACAAGGTCTGAAGCACTGATATTTCATAGAAACATAGAAACATAGAAAATAGGTGTAGGAGGAGGCCATTTGGCCCTTCGAGCCAGCACCGCCATTCATTGTGATCATGGCTGATCGTCCCCTATCAATAACCCGGGCTTGCCTTCTACCCATATCCCTTGACTCCACTAGCCCCTAGAGTATCTAACTCTCTCTTAAATCCATCCAGTGACTTGACCTCCACTGCCCTCTGTGGCGGGGAATTCCATCAATTCACAACTCTCTGGGTGAAAAAGTTTTTTCTCACCTCAGTCTTAAATGACCTACAATTTATTCAAAACTGTGGCCACTGGTTCTGGACTCACCCAACATTGGGAAATTTTTTCCTGCATCTAGCTTGTCCAGTACTTTTATAATTTTATATGTTTCTATAAGATAACCCCTCATCCTCATCCTTCTAAACTCCAGTGAATACAAGCCTAGTCTTTTCAATCTTTCCTCATATGACAGTCCCGCCATCCCAGGGATCAATTTTGTGAACCTATGCTGCAATACCCTCTGTCGATCACAAGTGATGTCCTTCCTCAAATTAGTCCTTAAAATTTTGTACATAAATACTTCTAAATTATGTGGTCGTCACCAGACAGTCCTATCCCAACTGCAGAAGAACCTCTTGCACTCCTCTATTGCAATAATGTCCTTCCTCTTGTTACCAAAATTGGCGCAATATTCCAGGTGTGGTCTAGCTTTACAACTGCAGTTACTGCTCCCTGCTCAAATCCTTTTGTGAAAGCTAACAACTTTCAGTGCACCTGCATGCCTGTCACAAGGACGCCCAGGTCTCGCTGCATCTCCCCCTTTCCCAATCGGCACCATTTCCCAATCGGCCCCACATTACAAGCCTAGTCTTTTCAATCTTTCCTCTGACAATCCCCCATTGAGGGATCAATCTTGTAATATGCTGACTGCCCCTTGTCCTTTTTGTACACAATACTTCAGATGTGGTCTCACCAGAGCCCTATACAACTGGAATAACCTCACTATATTGAAATTCTCTATATTAGGCCACTGCATTAGCTGCTTCACTGCTGTACCTTTGCCCATTCAGTGACCTCAACGCCCTATCGCCAGGTCACCCTTACCTAACCTAATCCATTGAGATAATAATCTGCCCCCTTGTTTTTGTTGTGGATAACCTCACAGCTCTATATTATACTGCACTGCCACGCCTGCCCATTTGTGTCATCCGCAAACTCCTGCTAGGGCTCACACTGCCTCCTAATTCCGTGCTAGTGTTGCTCCAAATCATTCCAAATCATATATAATAATTTCCCTCTATAAATCTTTGCACCTTCCTTCTCATAATGTCATAAGGTTTAGGAACAGAATTAGGCCATTCGGCCCATCATCTACTCCACTATTCAATCATGACTCATCTATCTCTCCCTCCTAACCCCATTCACCTGCCTTCTCCCTGTAACCACTGACACCTGTAATAATCAAGAATCTATCTATCTCTACCTTAAAGATATCCACTGACTTGGCCTCCAAGGCCTTCTGCAGCAAAAAAATCCACAGATTCACCATCCTCTGGTTAAAGAGACTTCTCCTCTCTAAAATAACGTCTTTTAATTCTGAGGCTATGACCTCTAGTTCTAGTCTCTGCCACTAGTGGAAACATCCTCTACACATCCACTCTATCCAAGCCTTTCACTATTCTGTGTGTTTCAAAGAGGTCCCCCCTCATTCTTCTAAACTCCAGTGAGCACAGGCCCAGTGCCGACAAACATTCATCATTGGTTAAACTACTCATTCATGGGATCATTCTTGTAAATCTCAAAATTTACCTTAAAAATGTCCTAATTCACCCTGATTTTGGCTACATTCTTCCTATCTCCTGAAGTGAAAATGCACCAGTTCTGTTGTGTAGATGCTCTTGCAAAGTTCTGTGCAACACTCTACAAAGGTAAAAGCACTGGACAGATGAAAGTTGCTATTGTTAAAGCATATGAATGTAGATTGTTGTTGTTGTTAATAATAATAACTAGCAAAAAATATCAGATTATTTTGAATTAACCTCGTGACATGGACCGTACCCAGAGAAAGAGATTTCACTATTATTTTTATTAGTTGCTGCCTTATTTTAATCATGCTTGTCATTTTAAACTCTCAGGAGTACTTTCCCATGATCGAGTCGATGGCCCTGAGACCAGTAGGAACTAATTTGTATCATTCAGAAAACTTCATCCAGGCCAGTGGCAAAGATGCTTTATTTCTAAAATCACTTGCAGTACAGAGGAAGGAAAACACCAACAAAGTGTGAACCAGTGACCCTGAAAGAAGGAAACTGATCCCCAATTAAGCAATCAACTAAATCAACAACTAAATCAACCTTTCATCCCATCCCACAAAAGGGTTGGCTTCTTCTTAGGCCCCCTTCGATCATGGCTGACCATGGGTGTCTTCAGGGTTGGAGGACGCCAGTGCGTGACTTTGTTTAACGTGGGGAAACTGGCGCGCAGACAGCCACCACATGGGTCCTTGACAGATCTGGGTCAGGATTCAGTGGCATGGAATCCAAGATGACTGGAGACCCTTTCCTGCAGCAGCCTTCATCCGCCTTCCCATCCGTTGTGATGCTCCACTAAGGTCAGCCATCGTCCTCCACCTGTTCCATCGTTGAGGTCTTGGTTGGATTGCTCTTTGTCAGAGTCCTCCCCCTCGACCTTACCGCCATGGGTGGCCCTACCAGGAGCATAGCTCCAGACGGCATCGCTCTCAGGATCTCAGGACCACACAAGCTTCTCCAGCACAACAAGGTGACAATCCATGGAGGATTGTAGTTCATTTTAAATTGATGCAACAACCGGCACAATGACGCAGTGGTAGAGTTGCTGCCTTAAGGAGCCAGAGACCTGTTTTTGATCCTGACTACTATGCGGAGTTTGTACTTTCTCCCTGTGTGTGTGTGTGTGTGTGGGTTTTCTCCGGGTGCTCCTGTTTCCTCCCACACTCCAAAGATGTACAGGTTTGTAGGTTAATTGGGTACCTACAGGGGGAGGTTGAATCTGAAGTAGTCTCCTTGTCAAATAAAAAGCATACACTTGCAACAGGAAAATGCAATGAAGCTTTACCGGGCTAATTCCAGGAATAGATTGCCATCTGACCTCCTGCTCCTTGAATTCAGTTCTTTGAAATAAAATGTAATGAGAAAAAATGTGAAGTCATTTACTTCAGTGCTTAAACCAGCGAAACAGAGCATTTTTTAAAAATCAGGACAGATTAGGAAAAAATGATGTTCAAAGGAACCTGAGACTCCAGTCACCGAAAACTAACAAGTAGGTGCAGAAGGTAACAAGGATGGCAAATGATCAAATGTAGTCCATTACCACAAGAAGAGTTGAGCACAGGAATAGATGCCACACTGCAATTATATAGGGTGAGACTGACCTAAAATAATTTTGGTTTCCTTGCTAAAAAAAAAGATATAGTTGCCAAAGCAAGACGCAATGAAGATTCACTGGGCTTTTTCCTGGAATAGATTGGCATCTCAAGTCAAGTCAAGTCTCAAGTCAAGTCAAGTTTATTTGTCACATACACATACGAGATGTGCAGTGAAATGAAAATGGCAATGCTCGCGGACTTTTGTGCAAAAGACAAACAACAAAACAACCAAACAAATTATAAACACAATCATAACACACATATTCTTTTACATAATAAATAGTGGAAGGAAAAACGTTCTGTAGAGTTAGTCCCTGGTGAGATAGGCGTTTACAGTCCGAATTGCCTCTGGGAAGAAACTCCTTCCCAACCTCTCCGTTCTGGCTTTGCTACTGGAAGTCATTTATTTGTTCCAAGTCTGGATCATCAGGCCCTTCAGCCCACAATGTCCATGCAGGACATGCTGCCGTTAAACTAATTTCCTCTGCCTGTATGTAATCCACGTCTCATTTTCTTGCGTATCCAAGTGCCTATGTACAACCCTTTTAAAATCCATCTGCCTCTACCACCATCACTGGCAGCACATTCCAGGCATCCACCATCTCTGTGTAAAAAACTTGCCCCGCAAGTATCCTTTAACCAATGAATTCTCTAACTGATTGGCCCTGGTGTAATCAAAACTGAGCCTCAGTGAGCAGATTATACGTATGCACCATTTGATAGAACTATTGACAGCACCTTTCATCATTTTGCTGGTGACTAGTGTAATCAACCCCTTCCATCCCCTCATTAGTTAGCGATCAGAGTTTGCCCAAAAGAAAGAAATACACTGAATAAATACATATATAGCAACGCTGAACTTGTTTTGTTTCAGTTTAGTTTAGAGATACAGCGTGGAAAACAGGCCCTTCGGCCCACCTGGTCCATCCCAACCAGTGATTCCCGCATACTAACACTATCCCACACACAATAGGAACAATTTACAATTTTACCAAAGCCAATTAACCTACAAACGTGTACGTGATTAAAGCAAATTTGTGCTTAAAATGTAATGTCACACAGTAAGCCTTTACATAATTGAACTTATTGAGTAACAGAAAGAAAAAAACTAAATACGTGACTGAAAAGAACAGGAATACTTACACTTAATGACAATTTTCATGGGCCCCGAACAATTAAGTGTTTACATTGTACTAATCAATGTAATGTAGAATTCACAGTATAGCATCTGTATGAAATAAATAATGCTGGGATAATGCTGTGAAATCTATGCTGTCCATACGATCTTGTTTAATATATTGCACTTCTGATGCAGCAATGCTGATGCAGTATTGAAATATTAGCGTAGATAATGCACCGTAATTTTGTCAGGAGAGAATTCAAGGTATCATATCTTTAAGTCAATGTGTTACTTTTGAGTTAAGGTTAACATTTACCATAACTAAAGCAAAACTTAGTCGGCAAGTTGTTACTGGACAATAATTAGAAGTGGAAGCATTTGCTGACATGTTTAAACCTTTCCCCTTCCTGGGTCAGGCTTGAGGAGGCCATTAGTAACATTCAAGCACACCTTGAGTTGGAGGCAGACACCTCGGAGTGACTGGGTGACAATTTTGTTATGTATAGTTCAGTCACACACCAGTAGAACATTTATCAATTGAGTGTCAATGTAAGCCCCTCAGATGCTGAATTAGTTGGAGAGTCCACTGTAAGTAAATGAGTTGTTAACAGAATAAAGAGCCCAGCACTGCAGTATTTTTTGTTTTGTTTTCTACTGGCTGTTTAGTGGAGCCAAAGAAGAGCGTGAAAACCTCCTCTCGGAAACAGCTCTGTGACAGAATTTGACAATTTATCATCTGTGCTGTGACAGTACCCGGTAAATGTAATCCCAAATCGCCATCTGTGCATCTATAAGCCATGGATATGTCACCATGTTCTTCACATCAACTAAGCTTTGCTTTGCTTTTCAAAACATACAAATAATCATTTTGAAATGATTTCCTTTCCAGGTGGACTCTGCTGCATTGACTGACACCGAGTAAACATATTACAGTGGCCTCTGCAGGAAGTGGAAACACTGTGGATCACATTGCATGCACTAACTACCTGGTTTCATGACGATGTATCACTTATTCAGATATCCTGTGAAACGGTGCACAACTAGGTCGTGCAAAGAAATGTGTGCAACCCCTTCCCCGCAGCGGCTCAGTTGGTAACTGTAATGCACAGGAAAGTCTTGATCTTTGCTGAGCATTCAGAGCAATAACAGACTCCAGTAATTCGGGATGCAAAGGTGACAGCCCCATGCCTAGCGGTTATCCAGTGACCTCTGTCACAAAATTCTTTTACATTTATTCCATGAATATCCATTGGGAGCTATTAATGCCTGCAGTAGTTCAGCAAGTTGCCATGAGTCCAGAAACAAAATGGTCTGAACACTGACAGGCTATCAGAGGAACCACCCTATGTACTTCAACTCCTATCTCCACCACCAGTGACAGATGACATTCAACATTGGAGACCAATGAAGACTACTCATTTGCTCGATGTGGAGGAGTGCTAAACAATCACCAAAGACTCCATCAGCATTTTTAGGGTCAAATAAAACAAAAGTAACTTTTACAAATGGGGTACTGCATCGCAACATCATGGAAGCGGTGAGGGGAAAGAAGGAAGGGCTGTTTGTCGGTTAGTTACCTAAAATTGGACAACTCAACGTTCATACCAATGGGTTGTAAGCCACAGTGTACACATGCGGAATACGAGGCACTGTTCTTCCAGTTTGCATGTGGCCTTACTCTGGGAATGAAGGAGGCCCAGGGCAGAAAGGTCAGTACGGGAATGGGAAGGGGAATTAAAATTGCTAGCAACTGAGATATTCAGCTGGCATGGCAGACAGAGCGCCAATGTGCAGAGAAACAGTCACCGAGTCTACGCCTGGCCTCACTGATGAACAGCACCTCATGTTCCTAACTAATTTATATAACTCATCTACAAATAACCCGACCTACCTCCCCTGCCCCTGTGCCCCACCTTGGTTCTTCTCCCCTCCCCCTCTCCTTCCACCAATATTCCTTCCTCTAGATTCATGATACACACCGATCCTGTTCTCACCTCACACCCTTTGTCTTTACATCTCTGGCCTTTGTCCACACACCTGCCTTTCAAAAACTCTCCTCCCCCCCTCCTCTCCTCTAGCTCATTGATTGGAAAAGCTTATATCTATAACACCAGTGTGCTGGCCTTATTTCTCAGAATGTCTTATTTCTGGAATGGGGGAGATCAGTATTGAAGATTACCACAGAGATAAGACAATGTCTTATAAGTCATGCAGAGCCTGTGTTTGCATTGAGCCTGTTCTTGCAAAGAGCGTGCTCCTGCATTGTTCATGATACTACTGTGATGACTAGACAGCTGAGCAGCAGCAATTAGGCTTGAGTTGCTATAGTTACACCATTTCTCGTATCCCATCCTCGAGATTCAAAATGAAATTCCCAAACCAATACTTTGAAGGCTGAATGAACAGCAGTGATGTACAGTGGGCCCATGTCCACAGGGGCCTGAATTAAGCTCCTACCCCGCATGTCTGGAAAGCTTCACAGAAAACGATTTCTGACATCTTTGGGAAATTGGAGCAACTACAACCTTGCTTAATATTTACTGGTCTTCCATAGATTTTCCAATATAATCTTGACTAGTAAATACCAAAACCCAAATATAAATTATCCCCTTGTAACAAATCAGTGAGAGATTCTATGCTCATTTTTAGATAAATAATAGAAATCCAAGTGTGTTTTAAGGTGGTCCATACCCACTGAAATATACAATTTATACTGCGTCACATGCAGAATGTATTTTTTAATTGTCATTTTGTTCCCAGGTTTATGCATAAAAAGGACTCTTCTCAGCTAAATAATGTTCTTAAAGTATTTACGATCGATAGATAAAGTGGCTATTCATGGGGCAATGCCAGCTGTAAATATACACCCTCAGGACATAGAAATAAGAGTACGCTAACTACTCTCCAATTTATCTGTTAAGCCTCTTACATTGAAACTAATGCACTTTAAACCACTAGTTTTTCCTCTCTATTAGTCATACTCCTCCTGCATGTCTTGGTCCATTTGGGTACAGCTTTAGCCCCCAACGTTTCATTGGCCTCCAATCTGCTCTGGGACTTTTCCCCTCCCCATGCCTAAATGATTACCATCCAGTGGCCTTGATATCCACCATCATTAAATGTTTTGAGAGACTAGTTATGGACCAGTCTACTCAGCGGCCTTGACCCATTGCAGTTTGCCTACAGCCACAACAGGTCCACAGATGATGCCATCGCCCTAGCCCTACACTCATCCCTAGAACACCTGGATACGAGAGAGACCCTTAGTCAGATTCCTATTCATAGACTACAGCTCTGCCTTCAATACCATTATACCATCCAAGCTTATCACCAAACTCGCAGTACTTGGTGTCAGCACTCATCTCTACAACTGGATCCTCGACTTCCTGACCAACAGACCCCAATCAGTGAGTATAGGGGACAAATCATTCTCCACGATAATCCTCAACACAAGGGCTCTGCAAGGATGTGTTCTCAGCCCCTATCAACAATACTCCTTGCACACCCACAACTGTGCAGCCATGTACAAATAGAATTACATTTTCAAATTCGCAGATGACACCATCATTGTGGGCCGGATATCAAATATGATCAGACGGAGTACAGGAAGGAGATGACAACCTTTCTCTCAATGTCAGCAAGACAAAGGAGATAGTGATCGACTTCAGGAAGCGAAGCGGTACACATACCCCAGTTTGCATTGGCGATGTCGAAGTACAGACGGTTGAAAACTTAAAATTTCTAGGAGTCAATATCACCATCAATTTCTCCTGGACCGCCCGTATTGAAGCAACGACCAACAAAGCACACCAACACCTCTACTTCCTTAGAAGTTTAGGAAGTTTGGCATGTTCCCTACAACTCTCACCAACTTCTACAGGTGCACCATAGAAAGCATTTTATCAGGATGCATCACAGCTTGGTTTGGGAACAGCTCCATCCAAGACTGCAAGAAATTGTAGCGAATTGTGGACACAGCCCAGACCATCATGCAAACCAATCTCCCTTCCATTGACTCCATTTATACCACAAGCTGCCTCGGCAAGGCCAGCAGCATAATCAAGGACGAGTCGCACCCTGGCCACTCCCTCTTCTCCCCTCTCCTTTCAGGCAAAAAGTATGGAAGTGTAAAAACTCACACGACTAGATTCGGGGACAGTTTCTTCCCACCTGTTATCAGGCAACTGAATCATCCTTCCACAACTAGAGAACAGTGCTGAACTACCATCTACCTCCTTGATGACCCTCGGACTATCCTTGATCAGACTTAGCTGGCTTTACCTTACACTAAACGTTATTCCATGATCATGTATCTATACACTGTAAATGGATTGATTGTAATCACGTATAGTCTTTCCACCGACTAGATAGCATGCAACAAAAGATTTTCACTGTACCTCGGTACACGTGACAATAAACTAAACTAAGATCTAGTTCAAACCGTTCTGTGTAGAAAATCCTCCCCTCCCAAATATTGGTCCTCCCCCACTTCAAGTGTAAGCCCTCCCTCCTGATCAGGTCACCTCTGCCCCAGATGAGGTCCCAATGATCCAAAAATCTGACCCTCTCGCCAGGTCATCAGCCTATCCTTCTGTTTCTTCTTTCTTTAGCACATGGCTCTGGGAGTAATCCAGAGATGACCAGCCTCAAGGTTCTGCTGCTCAACCTCTTTCCTAACTCCCTATAATCACTCTACAGGAGCTAATCCTATCTATTTCCTACCTATATTGATCTATAAGATTTTAAAGAAAGCATTGCAGGAAAAGATTTCAGATGTTCTCCTAGCACCAAAATCTCAATATAGAAGCTGAGGTTTTGTTTCTGTGCTATATAATGCATTTTCTTAATGGGTACGAGATGGATTCTGCGCCTATTAAATAAGCTGTGGATTTAGATATGAAATTATAACACCTTTGGTTATTGCAGAATCCTCTCTGAAGCTTACAAACACAATGTCCATCCATGTCCAGTCAATGCAATCCACCAGTTCCTTGCATTCATTGCTGCTCTTCCAAAATCAAACACTCCCTCCAGTTTGCACCTAAACCAGAGGAATAATCCCTGCTCCCATGGACCCATATCTTGCACACACACCTTGCCATTGCCATTGAGTAAACCTGCCATAGATAGGGTACTCAGTCAGAACCTTTTTCACAGGATGGAAAAATCAAATATTCAAGGCCATAGCCTTAAGGTGAGTGGGGCAAAGTTGAAAGAAGATGTGTGGGGCACGTATTTTACACACTGGGTGGTGAGTGCCTCGAACGTGCAGCTGCGTTGGTGTTTGAGGCTGATGCTCTAGAGGCATTTTTGGATAGGCACATGGATATGCAGGGAATGGAGGGATATGGATTATGTGCAAACATATAAGAGTTGGCCATGGCATTATGTTCAGCACAGACATTGTGGGCCTGTTCGTGTGCTGTCTTGCTCTGTGGCTCATATTCACCCAGATGCGCAGAGCTTCCCTTCAATGGTTTCAGAGCAAAATCAGAATCAACTCCAATACTGTCACAAATCATATCATTTTAACCTGTGATATCTTGTACATTTGCAATTTTCAGAAAGTTGAAAGATTAAAACCTTTCAAATATATATGGAAGCATTAGCTCAGCAGTATTACTCTCATATGATTTATTGGGCTAAAGTCCTACTGCAGAGATTTGAACATATCGTGAATGAATATTCTAGCACAATAATAAATTCTGCATTGGACTATCATTTGGATGGCACGGTGAACCAAAGTTTCACTTTCTTTCCAGTGATTTTGAGCATAGAATGGAACAATATAGAACAGGAACACATTGTTTGTGCGAAATAGGATGCTAAATTAAACTGTTTAAGAAGGAACTGCAGATGTTGGAAAATCGAAGGTACACAAAAATGCTGGAGAAACTCAGCGAGTGCAGCAGCATCTATGGAGCGAAGGAAATAGGCAACGTTTCGACCTGAAACGTTGCCTATTTCCTTTGCTCCTTAGATGCTGCTGCACCCGCTGAGTTTCTCCAGCATTTTTGGGTACCTGCTAAATTAAACTAATCTCCTCAATCTGCATGTGGTTCATATCCCTCCATTCCCTGCATATCAATGTGGGTAGAAAGGAACGGCAGATGCTGTGTATATGCCAAAGAGAGACAGAAAGTGCTGGATTAACTCAACGGGCCAGGCAGCATCTCGAGAGAAAATGGATGGGTGATGTTTCGGGTCGGGACCATTTTTCAGACTGGGTACATGGATATCAGCCTCATCTGGCAGCCTCACTTTGACTTTGACTTTGATCAAAGATTTCATGGCAATTCATTATGGCAGGATAGAAGAATTTTGGTTTTGTGTTTAGTTCAGAGATACAGTACGGAAACAGGCCCTTCAGTCCACTGAATCCACGCTGACCAGTGATCATCCCATACACCAGCACTATCCTACACACACACGGGACAATTTACAATTATACCAAGTCAATTAACATACAAACCTGTACGTCTTTGGAGTGTGGGAGGAAACTGGAGCACCCGGTAAAAACCCACGCATGTCACGGGGAGGACGTACAAACTCCGTACAGACAGCACCTGTAATCAGGATCAAACCTGGGTCTGTGGCGGTGTAAGGCAGCAACTCTACCGCTGCCACCCTAAATTTCCTGGAAAATATTCCTGAACCAAAATCAGTCAAATATATTGACCCAGATCTTGCTGCATTAATAACGGTGAACCTATTGGTACACACAACTGTTACCATGTAACTGACAGGAACATCTGGCAGCCTCACGTGTAATCAATTAATTGTGGGTGTCACTAAATTGTTGTCACAGATATCTTGCTTTCCCGTGGAGTGAGTTGCTGACAGACACCATTGAAAATTCACGACACAGAAAGAAGCCATCTGGTCCATCATGCCCGTGTCAGTTAAAAAGAGCTAACTCCACTCCCGGCTGGTCACAGTTCTTCAAGTGCACATTCAAGTATTTTTCACATGTATAATCAGAGAAAACGTGGGTGCAATCACATGTAATTGACCCCATGAACTTATATGGTCGAGCACTAAAAATGCTAGTACTGTATGTCTTTGGGTTTGTGCATTCATGACCAATTGAGGTTTTGTTATGCTCTATGTAACATGGTCTTTTCCACAAAACCACCTCTTTGGGACTGAAAATATATTTGTAAATAAGTGAAGTCTCAGTCCCTGCAGATGCAATAAAAAAAATGTTTTAGTTATTCTGTTTTATGTCTATTTGTCTATTTTGTCTATTTTATCTCTCATCGCTTTTTGGATGTCCAGCTTTTATTTGACACCTTGTACAATTGAAATATAATGGTTATTTCAGTATATTCACTCCCTAGTTCCCAGTCTGCAGTCCCAGTGTGGACCTATCAATCTCAATTATTGAAAAAATCCCTTTGCTACTTGACCAGGTCACATGTTGTTTGAATGATCTGTATTCTTGCAACAAGTCGCTCCTAACAAGCCTGTGAAAACACCCTTGGTAACTGCTGGAGGTGAAAGACAAGAAACAAACCTTTTCAAATGCAAAATCCAGGCCATGTCATTCTACCTTTCTCTCATCGTACTTGTGCATATGACGATAAGCTAGACTTGATATTAGACTTGCTGACTTATCATAAAGGTACTATATTTGACATGAATAAAGGTACTATATTTGTTGTTCTCCAGACATCTGACACTTCACCTCTGGTCAATGAACATTTAAAATTCTTCGTCAGAATTTCAGCAATTTTTTCCCTTGCTTCCCTTAGCACCATGGAATATGGCACATTGGCCTTCGTCAGTCAGAGCATTAAGTATAGAAGTTACACAAAAATGCTGGAGAAACTCAGCGGGTGCAGGAGCATCTATGGAGCGAAGGAAATAGGTAACGTTTCGGGCCGAAACCCTTTTTCAGTCTGCAGTTCCTTCTTAAACACTAAGTATAGAAGTTGGGACGTCATGTCGCAGTTATATAAGATGTTAGTGAGGCTGCATTTAGTTCAGTATTGTGTTCAGTTTTGGACACCATATTATAAGAAAAATGGTGTCTTATTGGAAAGGGTGCAGAGAGGATTTACGAGGATGTTGCCAGAGCTCGAAAGCCTGAGCTATAGGGAGAGGTTGAACAGGCTAGGACTCTATTCTTTGGAGCACAGGAGGATGAGGGGTGATCTTATAAAGGTGTGATCTTATAAAATAATGAGAGGAATAGATCACATGATAAATGGAATAACATTTAGTGCAAAATAAAGTCTGATTAAAGATAATCCAAAGGCCTCCAGTGAGGTAGATGATAGGTCAGGACCACTCTCTAGGGGGCGCTATCCAGTTGAGTATGGCTGCCCTGCCTGCAGCTGTCCGTCTTTTCACTCCTTTTTTTAATTTTTAGTACGTTAAAAAGTTTTTGTTTTGGAGGTCTAGTCTCTTTATGTGGGGGGGGTGGGGGGGGGGGGGGTGGGGGGGGGTGAGGGGGGGGGGGGTGAGGGGGAAACCAGATTTCTCAGTCTCTACCTGGTCGGAGAGGCAGCTTTCCTCCAAGCAGCAACTTTGACCCATCCACGCGGCCTACCATCGGGGTCTGGAGCGGCCTTTCCTGAGGGGACCGGCCAGAACCACAGCTTCGGTGGCGGCCCAGCGCTGGAGCGCAGCGGGCGATGCCTTGCCCGGGTCGCCGCGCTGGAGCCCCGGTGAGCTGAGACCGCCGATGAAACATCGCGGAGCTGCGGGTCTGTGGAGCGACCAGCCACGGGAGGCAGCTCTGACCTTAAACATCGCGGAGCCTGGGATCTCTCGCCGGGATCACCAGTGGTGGAGCTCCGTCCAGCATGGCCTGTTTGGCTTCGGAAGCCGTGGACTCCTGTAAGGAAGCGGCCGTTCCAGGTATCCCAAGCCATTGAGAGTGTTCTCCCGACGCCGGAGCACCATCACCCGGCGAGAAGGGCCTGAAACATCAGCCCCCGTAGCGGCGACTGCGGAGGCCTCAATAGGCTCGACTATGGGTGGACAAGGGGATGGGGACTGGACTTTGTGCCTTCCCTCACAGTGGGAACCATTGTGGGGTGATGATTTTATGTCTTATGTTAAATTTTTTTACAATGTTATGTTTGTATTCTTATTAATGTGCTGCAATAGCAACTTGAATTTCACTACACCAATTGATGTATGTGACAATAAATGAACCTTATGAACCTTAGTTAGTCATGGGATGGTTCAGTTGCCTGATGACAGCTTGGAAGAAATTGTCCCTAAATTTGGAGATATGCATTTTCACACTTCTGTACCTTTTGCCTGATGGAAGAGGATAGAAGAGGGAGTGCCCGGAGTGAGACTGGTCCTTGATTATGCTGGTGGCCTTGCCGAGGCAGTATGAAGTGTAGATGGAGTCAATGGGGTGATTAGTTTACCTGGATCTTGTTGTCTTGGATGGAGCTGTTTCCAAACCATGCTCTGATGCATCCCGATAAAATGCTTTCTCAGCACATCTGGAAAGGTTGGTGAGAGTTGTTGGGGACATGCCGAACTTCTCATTAAATGATATATTTCCAGCAAAACAAAGTCTCTGCAATGATCAGAATTCATAAGAACACAAGGCAATGAATCAGCATAAGGCTGCAGTGAACCCTTGAGCCTGCTGCACCACTCAGTAAGGTTATGGTTCATCTTTAATCTCAAATCCACATTACACTGCTGAGGTGCCAAAGCATTTATTGCTATGTCCTATTTCGTGTGGATTTAATATTTGAATTTAATTTAGTCTACTGTCATAGTGAAAAGCTTTTGTTGCGTGCCAACCAGTCAGCGGAAGGACAATACATGATTATAATCGAGCCATCCACAGTGTACATGATACAGAGAATAATGTGAATAACGTCTAGTACAAGATAAAGTCCAGTAAAGTCCGATCAAAGATAGTCCGAGGGTCTCCAATGAGGTTATAGTATTTCAGGAGCTCTCTCTAGTTGTTGGTAGGATGGTTATGTTTTTGGCACCACTCTCCAATCTCTTTTTCCACTCTAAACAGAGATATGGAATTAAATAATTTCTAATAACAATCCCTAACCAACAACTATCCCAATCCCCAATGTTTATAAATGGAGAGCTCATACCCCAAGACTTTGTGAAATGGCTCATACCCCAAGACTTCATTGTCAAATGTGGTCGATATCACTGGTAGCCCTGTGAGGTTAAAAACAAATTGCAAAATGAATAGAAGCTGGGATGTTATGTTGTAACTGTACCAGGCAATGGTGAGGCCGCTTTTGGAATATTGTGTTCAGTTTTGGCCAGGAAGGATTTTGTTCGGAATGCAGAGAAGATTTATGAGGATGTTGTCAGAAGTTGAATGCCTGAGCCATTGGGAGAGGTTGGATACGCTAGGACTTTATTCCTTGGAGGGCAAGAGGATGAGGGATGATCTTACAGAGGTGTGTAAGATCATGAGGGGAATAGACAGGTTAAATTCGCAGAGTAGGGGGATCAAAAACCAGGTTACATAGGTTGAAGGTGAGAGGGGGAAGATTGAATAGGAACCTGAGGGGCAACATTGTCCACACAGAGGGTGGTAGGTATATGGAATGAGCTGCCAGAGGAGGTAGTGAGGCAGGTAATATAACAAGATTTAAAAGGCATTTGATTAGGAACATGGGTAGGAAAAGTTTAGAGAGATGTGTCAAATGCAGGCAGCTGGGGCTAGTATAGATGGGGCATCTTGGTTGGCATGGACAGGTTCTGCTGAAGGGCCTATTTCCATACTGTATAACTATTATGGCTCCATTCTTTAACGCAAAGACATTTCTTCTCCTGTCAGCATTATTGCCTCAATTGATCATTGTTGCAGCAAAGACATTCCATGAATGATCTTGGATGGCCTTGAATGCCCAACATTAAGGGTGAAGCATTGAGAGCTGGAATAAGAAGAAGATGAAACGTTCCCACAGATGCTAATTTACACAAAAAAACACAAAGTGTTGGAGTAACTCAGTGGGTCAGACAAATGACAACCCCTATTCGTGTTCTCCAGAGATGCTTCGAGTTACTCTACCACTTTTGTTGTTTCTAGCATTAGTGTCTTTTGTTGAGAGCTGGAATCCACAACCACTGCTTCCGATAGAAAAGATTGACTGGTAGATCCGAGACGTTGCTATGCAAGCTTGAAAACAAACCGTGCTCTATATTGATCTTTGACATTCTCTATCCCTAGTCCTTAACCCTGAGTGAAGTTCAGCTGGAGACTTACAGTTATACATTAATTTTCTTCCAAATAATCATCTCAAGCCAAAGATTGGCATACCATTTTTAACATAGAAACAATGAAAATAGGTGCAGGAGTAGGCCATTCGACCCTTCGAGCCAGCACCGCCATTCAATATGATTATCGCTGATCATCCTAAATCAGTACCCCCTTCCCGTTTTCTCCCCATATCCCTTGATTCCATCAGCCCTAAGAACGATATCCAACTTTCTCTGGAAAGCATCCAGTGAATTGGCCTCCACTGCCTTCTGTGGCAGAGAATTCCACAGATTCATAACTCTCTGGGTGAAAAGGTTTTTCCTCATCTCAGTTAAAACCGAGATGAGAAGAACTTTTTTCACACAGAGAGTGGTGAATCTCTGGAACTCTCTGCCACAGAGGGTAGTTGAGGCCAGTTCATTGGCTATATTTAAGAGAGAGTTAGATGTGGCCCTTGTGGCTAAGGGGATCAGGGGGTATGGAGAGAAGGCAGGTATGGGATACTGAGTTGGATGATCAGCCGTGATGATATTGAATGGCGGTTCAGGCTCGAAGGGCCGAGTGGCCTACTCCTGCACCTAATTTCTATGAAAAGGTTTTTTTCTCTTGTTTCTAAATGGCCTACCCCTTATTCTTAAACTGTGACCACTGGTTCTGGACTCCCCCAACATCGGGACCATTTTTCCTGCATCTAGTCTGTCTAATCCTTTAAGATTTTTATATGTTTCTATAAGATCCCCTCTCATTCTTCTAAATTCCACTGAATACAAGCCCAGTTTATCATTCTTTTATCATATGTCAGTCCCGCCATCCTGGGAATTAACCTGGTGAACCTACGCTGCACTCCTTCAATAGCAATAATGTCCTTCCTCAAATTAGGAGACCAGAACTACACACAATACTCCAGGTGCGGTCTCACCAGGGCCCTGTACAACTGCAATAGGACCTCATTGCTCCTATACGCAAATCCTCTCGCTGTGAAGGCCAACATGCCATTTGCTTTCTTCACTGCCTGCTGTACCTGCATGCTTATTTTCAGTGACTGAAATACATATACATATAAATACATATAACATTTTGCAAAGGAAAAAAATACTGCATTTACTGGAAATCTGAAAAGATGATCAGATTGGACAGCATCTGTCAAGAAACACAAGTTAACATTAGAGAACGAAGTGCCTCAGGGGAGAAAACCAAAAACAATGACTGACCGGCTAATCTCTTCACAGATGTTGCCAGTCCTAATTCTATTTATATATTCTCACATCTTTTACTGTTTTCCCTCACCTGTATGTCTTTTTAAGGATTTCTGTTAAAGATTTTTTTTAAAGCTTTCTTTTGTGTGGAGAATGAGAGTAAGAGTTTGGAGGCAGGTCCATGTCAACATTGTAGCTTTAATGCAGGGTTTTCATTTGTGCTAAAGTCTCAGCATTTTAATAGAGGGTTTTCACTGTGTTGCAAATGCTGCCGTTATTCCGCACCCACGGCATTCTACTGCTTTATAAAAAAAACTCCAGTAAATGCAAGCAGCAAGGACATTTTTTTCCCCCATTCCATTCCTTTATTTCCTTTCCATTCTTTTGAACCAAACCTAAATATGATCAATTCTCCAATTAAAAGCACAGAGTAATCTCAGTCGAAGAGAGTATTTAATCTGGGTAGGGTCCAAACTGGGATGTCTGGAACTGGAGCTGGAATCCATGAGGTAGATGATGGAGGTGCAGGCTAGCACTGAGAACATTTATTTAATTCGGGTCGTGTCCGAACTGTGATGTCTGGAACCGGAGCTGGTATTTGTTTCCGGGTTGTGTCCAAAGAAGGGTCTCGACCTAAAACGTCACCCATTCCTTCTCTCCAGAGATGCTGCCTGTCCCACTGAGTTACTCCAGCTTTTTGTGTCTAGGAGCAATCTCAATATAGATAGCATACCAGAATATTAGTCTTTTGGCTATGACAAACCTCAGAAGAAACCTCAGATCAGGTCTTCCTTGGAGAGATATCCACTTTGAAATTCTCGCAGTAAGTTTTCACTTTGAAATTAAGCATCAGTATAATGATCCCAAATTCAGTGTCACAAGTAGTGGTCCAGATACATGAATTCCATTTAATCAATTTAAATTTGGTTAGGTAACATTTGGAGTATTATGTGCAGTTCTGGTCACCACATTACAGTAAGGATATGGAGGCTTTGTTGAAGGTACAAAAGAGGTTTACCAGAATGTTTCCTGGATTAAACAGTATTAGCTATAAAGCTTGGATTGGTTTCTCTGGAACATCAGAGGCTATGGGACAACCTGATAAATGTATATAAAATTATGAGAAGCATACTTCATAGTCAGAGTATATAAGAGTGGAACTGTCAATTACTAGTGAACAGAGATTTAAAATGAGGGGGTAAGTTTAAAGAAGATTTGCAAGAGAATGTTTTTTTTCCATAATGCCTGCAAAATGCTGTGAGTGGAGGTGGTAGAGGGAGATGTAATGGCAACAGTGGCGCAGCAGTAGAGTTGCTGCCTTAAGGGCCTGTCCCACGAGCATGTGACCTGCATGCGGCACTCGCGACCAAACCGGAAGCGCGGCATTTTTTAACACAGTTTTTCGGAGCCCCGCGCGATGTCGGGACCAGCTCCGCACAACTCCATACGGCTCCGGCGATCGAAATGGGACCGGCCCCGCGAGGCCTTAAGACTCAAGCGACCACGTTAGGTCGTGCTTGTCGCATGCTCGTGGGACCGGCCCTTTACAGCGCCAAAAACCCGGGTTTCATCTTGACTATGGGTGCTGCCTGTTTGCTCATTCTCCCTGTGACCTCATTGGTGCTCTGGTTTCCTGCCACATTCTTAAGACTCCAAAGGTTTATAGGTTATTTGGCTGCTGTAAATGTCAAATTGTCCCTAGTGTGTAGGATGGTGCTAGTGCACAGGGTGATTGGCAGTTGGCACAGACTCGGTGGTCCGTAGGGCCTGTTTTCACGCTATATCTCTAAAGTCTAAAGTAAAGGCAAAATTTAAGAGGCGTTTAGACAGACAAAAGGCAGGGAATGGAGGGATATGGGCCATGTGCAGGCAAATGGGATTAGTTTAAATTAGCACCAACATCATGGTCTGAACAGCTGTCCCTGTGCTGTACTATGATCTAAATGGATTAGAAAATTATGTCTACTTGCAAAATGTGGTAAGATTTATTTTCTTTGCATCGGGATAGTTAGAATTAATGATGTAATTTGGAATTAATTTGGAACCTTATACTTTGCTTTTGTGTTAACTTGAGCAAAGAAACATAATGTAGACTCCTAATTGCATTAATTTTCCTACATTTTGTCTTCTTGTCTTTCTCTAAAGCTCCTCCAATATTGTTCAGCCAGATAAAGTGCATTTTCTTGGTTCCATTGTTGCTTTTCTCAATCCAGTGTTTCCAATGGCTTCTCCTGGCATTCCTGCACTGTGGAGTTGTTTTAAGGATCTACCAAATTTCCTTTCCACTTTCCACCTGCTTTTGGTAAATGAACAAAAGCTGTGAGTTCAATTTTCACATATACTAAGATGCCTAGTGATTCATAACCCTTCCAAGATCTTCTGTGTTGTCAAACTGCATCAACAACATTTAATCCTGAATTTTCTAGTTAAAATTTACTAAGACTAAAGTTAACATCTTTGACTCTAACCAATAACTTTACCACAATTCCATCATTTCCCATGCTTTAGGCAACCTGGGAATTGGTGTTTGATGTGCATAGGTTACCAGACAAAATGACATCTATTAAGTCTCTCAATTCCTCTTGCACAACATAATTTGCTCCAAGATAGACATAATGTGCTGGAGTAACTCAGCGGGTCAGGCCTCATCTCGAGAGAAGGATGGATGACGTTTTGTGTGGGGACCCCCGACCCAAAACGTTACCAAGGGTCCCGACCCAAAACGTTACCCATCATTTTTCTCCAGAGATGCATATAAAGCATAAAAACATAGAAAATAGGTGCAGGTAGGCCATTCGGCCCTTCGTGCCTGCACCGCCATTCAATATGATCATGGCTGATCATCCAACTCAGTATCCTGTACCTGCCTTCTCTCCATACCCCCTGATACCTTTAGCCACAAGGGCCACATCTAACTCCCTCTTAAATATAGCCAATAAACTGGCCTCAACTACCTTCTGTGGCAGAGAATTCCAGAGATTCACCACTCTCTGCGTGAAAAATGTTTTTCTCATATCGGTCCTAAAAGATTTGCCCCTTATCCTTAATCTGTGACCCCTTGTTCTGGACTTCCCCAACATCGGGAACAATCTCCCTGCATCTAGCCTGTCCAACACCTTAAGAATTTTGTAAGTTTCTATAAGATCCCCCGTCAATCTTCTAAATTCTAGCGAGTACAAACCGAGTCTATCCAGTCTTTCTTCATATGAAAGTCCTGACATCCCAGGAATCACTGGTGAACCTTCTCTGTACTCCCTCTATGGCAAGAATGTCTTTCTTAGCAGTATCAGCAGTATCTACAGTTCCTTTCTATTCATAATGTGCTCAACCTTCTCTGCTGCTGATCGACTTATCTGAGCTATATGGGAATAGCGCTGGAAAATTGTATTCAAGTTGATCAACCATGATTTTGATGAATGGCAATGCAGGCATTAAAGGTAGGTTGATTTACCCCTGATCCTATTTTGTTATGTTAGGCTCTAACCTGTATGTGTCATCTCAAAGGTCCCAGTATTCCAAACCAATAATGCATGGTCTGACAACTCAGTGAAAATGTGGCTTTGCAGAGCTTGTTTTAATTTCTGATCATCCATCTCCAATGATCTTATTGACCCCAATGGGCTTCCAGCTCCTAAACACCTCACTTCAAACATTATCATTGCATTCACATCTTATCCCTGCCTTAAAATGATGAGAGGGAAAGACAGTGTTGACGTGGATAAGCTTTTCCCACTGAGAGTAGGGAAGATTCAAACAAGGGGACATGACTTGAGAATTAAGGGACAGAAGTTTAGGGGTAACATGAGGGGGAACTTCTTTATTCAGAGAGTGGTGGCTGTGTGGAATGAGCTTCCAGTGAAGGTGGTGGAGGCAGGTTCGTTTGTATCATTTAAAAATAAATTGGATAGTTATATGGACGGGGAAGGAATGGAGGGTTATGGTCTGAGCGCAGGTATAGGGGAGAATACGTGTTCGGCACGGACTAGAAGGGTCGAGATGGCCTGTTTCCGTGCTGTAATTGTTATATGGTTATAAATGTATATGGACCCTCCTGACGAACTACAACACCAGCAGCTTCTCATACACTCTCAGTAGCTTTGCTTTTCCATGGTTTCTGAGAGATTAGTAATGTTGGCACTGAACTCACTATAAAGCTCTCCACCACCCAAGGATCTTAGGGTCCAAATCCATAACTCCCTCCTAGTGAACAAAGTGATAAAGAAGGCAGATGATATGCTTGCTTTCAGAAATCTGGGCATTGACTATAAGATCAGGAAGTCTTGATTCAGCTTTATAGGACTTTAGAAACATGGAACTGCAGATACTAGTTTGCAAAAAAATACCAAGTGCTGGAATAACTAAGCAGGATCAAAACTAGGCAGCGTCTCCGGAGAATGTTGACATAATGTCTGAAGAAGGGTTTTGGCCCGAAACGTTGCCTATTTCCTTCGCTCCATAGATGCTGCCCGCACCTGCTGAGTTTCTCCAGCACTTTTGTCAACCGTTGACATAAGACTTTGGTTAGGCTTCATTTGGAGCATTGTGTGCAGTTCTGGTTGCCCCATTATAGGAAGGGATGTAAAGGGTGCAAAGGCTGTTTACCAGAATAATAATAATAAATTTATAGCTATTCATGTTCCGAATTAGGC
The DNA here is from genome assembly GCF_028641065.1 of Leucoraja erinaceus. NCBI lineage: Eukaryota > Metazoa > Chordata > Chondrichthyes > Rajiformes > Rajidae > Leucoraja > Leucoraja erinaceus. Next base: position 21,774,887 of record NC_073377.1, read on the forward strand.
TATTCAACACATTGAGTCTACTTCAATATACCATTCAGTATGCCTGGATTAAGGGGTATTAGCTATGGGGAGAGGTTGGGCAGACTTGGATTGTTTTTTTCTGGAACGCTGAAGATAGCCGGGAAACCTGATAAAAGTATAAAACTATGAGAGGCATAGATAGGATAGGCAATCAGAATCTTTTTCCCATAAAGGAAATATGCATTAGTGGAGGGCATGATGTTAAGGTGAAAGGGGCAAAGTTTAAAGGCGATTTTAGTCACAGAGGGTTGTGTGTGCCTGGAACACCCTGCGGGCAGATATTCTCCTCCTTTGATTCAATACTTTGCTTTTTCTGATGAGATTTATACGGCTTCTCGAACAGTATTTTCCAGCATTGAAAGCAATGTAAGCTGCTGTCACTATTGACAACAGATTTTTGGGAAAGGCCAAAATGAAAAAGAACACTTAATGTTGAAGTCCTTCAAAGAAATATAATGGCTGCTTTTTGTCCTTGAAGTAAGCTAGTCTTGCCCAGAAATTTAAATTTGTAATGAAATTAAATTCATTTTTATTGTGCTTTTATTAGCTTTCTATTATTTGACCTCTAGTTCACAGTGAGCTTTCATAAGATGCAGTGGAACAAAACAATTGCGAACTGTGTGATAGAAGAGAGTTATCAGTGATAAATCAGACTGCTATTTATGCCCTTCTATGCATTCTTTTAATGTTATTGCATGGGCCACATTTCATGGTTTGGGACACTTGATTTTTAAGCAAGACCCAAATGGGAAGGTTATGAGAAATAATTTGCATTTGTGATTTCAATATGATTTATCGTCTATAGAAAGGCGAACTATGTGTTAGTTCTACATTTCATTATCGTGTGTTATTGTGTGTTAGGTCAGTGTCAAGAATTTAAGAAAAGTAAAATCAAAATCAGACCCTATAGTTCAGACTACCTATGAAACCGAGATGAACAAGAAATAAGACAAGGTTTGGTTTAGATTAGAGATACAGTACATGTGTAAACAGGCCCTTTGGCCCACCGATTCCGCACTGACCAATGATCATCCATAATTAGTTCTATCCTACACTACCCAATTGGGACAATTTACAGAAGCCAATTAACCTACAAACAAGCCCATCTTTGGAATGTGGGAAGAAACTGGAGCACCCGTAGAAAATGTACATGGCCACAGGGGGAACCTGCAAACCCTGTAGAGACAGCACTCGTAGTCAGGATCGACCTGGATCTCTGGCGCTGTAAGGCAGCAACTCCACCGCTGCACCACTGTGCTACCCAGATGATCTGAGCTTTCTGATTAATACAAAGCACTGAAAGCAGTGATACAAGCAACAAAATTGTATATTTGTACAGTCTTGCAAATAAAACAAATTGTAAGAAATAGATGACACAAGTTTTGGATTTTAAGACTCAATTTCAACGTAACCGTATGTGTGGAAAGTACGTGCAACTGAGTGATAGCTTATTTTTATCATTATAGTTGGTACTGAAATGCAAATGTGTTTGGAGGAAGAGATATAATAAAAGCTCCAGTTAAAAACAGACTGCTGGAGAAACTCAGTGGCTCAACTAGCATCAGCAGTGGCTGAATAAGGGCCCCATCCCAAAACATTGTCTGTTCCTTTTCCCTCAGAGATGCTGGCTGGCTCGCTGAGTTCCTTCCACAGTCTTTTATTTGCTCAAGACTCCGTCATCCCCATTCCCTTGAGTCTCCATAATGAAAACTCCAGATTAGTTCTTCATACAGTGAGAACGACTGGCGTCGGGAAAGAATACAAACGACACGTGAAGCACAAGGTTATAAAAATGGCACATTTATTGCTACAGAACTGTCATGTACATGACTGCTTGGAATAACTACTGATGATAAACAGGTAATGGCCTACATCGAGCTGGCCTTTGAATACTCCAGCAAACAATCTGTTCGGACATTTCTACAAATCTGAAAAACACCAAAAAAACATGAAAAGTTGAGGCACTCGAGCCACACAAATGGGAAAAAGGTGAAATAGGTTTTATTCCACTGCTGCAGCTAAGTGCAGTCGCAATGACATGCGACGTACACAACTAAAACGCTACCATACAGTTCACCTCAGTAACACATGGTAAAATAACATCTTTTAAATAGTAAAATAAAGTAACAAACTTTTACTCAGAATGATTCCAAAAATCTACAAAGAGAAATATTCAGAATCCGAGAATTTTTTTTCCAAGATCCATGGTATAAAAGGATTGCTCCTGCGAAAAATAAGCCAAATATATTTTTTCTTTAAATTTAGCTTTTATAGGGTGTACTACAGTCTATTTCATAGCAAAAAGAGCACTAGACAAAAGAAGCTTTATAACAAAAAGCCAGGCACTGATACATGGTAATTCTCTGCTTTTCTCTTCACTTAATTGCATCACAAGTACAAGAATGAAAAAGGCCACAGTTCATATTCTCACCATAACATATGTCTATAATACTTGAAATGAGCATGGTAAACCAGCACTGCACAAGATGAATAAGAGTCCATGAGAAAAATGTCGGTAAAAGTGGGCTCACCAAAGCCCTGGTGCCCCATTGTAATGGAATTACATTTTCTTAAAATTTTATTTATATATTTTTCCAGTCAGCTATAATTGGCTAATATTTGTGCTTGTTCACACCAAATGCTAAATCATTTCTGGAGAGTGTTCACTTCTGTCATTTAAAAACAAATATAAAATTTTGCCTGATACAAAAAAAAAGAATTACAAAACAAAATCTGAACAAAAAGAAAAGTTAAAACAACAATCGGAAGACTGGATAAATCTACAAATTGCATCACTGGTTCAACTGACAGTTTATAGGCGTTAGTGTTAATTACAGCTACATTGAACACAATGGGTACCATTGGGTGAACAGTTTGATTCGGTTTATGAACTGTTAAGAGACATGGAAGTGGATCCAATAAGAATTTAAAAGCAATGTCTTGAATTTCCACTACTTAGTCAGTAAGTTAGCTTTACTGTTGCTAACCTGTCATTTCAATTCACTAATAGCATGATAATATGCTAACATTTTTTATAATAGTTAAAATGTTACAAATATTTTGTACATGTTTAACTAAATAATGCCTCAGAAAACATATATAACACACACCAAACCTAAATTAATAAAGCATTATGCTCAATTACGAGTTAGCAAAATAATTTTCGTGTCATCTTCTTAAGCAAGAATGTCTCTATATAATAGCTATGCTGAATAAATTCTTTTATATTGTCACTCATCAATGTTTCTACAATATTTTTGTAGTGGTCTGTTTTCAGAACGCCCTCTTCAAGATCTTAATAAACAACTAAAGCTCAGAGATTCCCCATCCTTTCCTGTCAGTCATCAACTAGATCTTAAGTTTCAACTTCCATAGTTGAGCGACACTCCCTAAAATATGATCTCAAAATAAGCTACACCGTCACTTTTAATTTATTGGTTAATCAATCCAAATTTACAATGATTCTTTAATGTAAGACCAATGGAATGTTGCTACAGTTTATTTTAATAAGAATATATGCTCTGATTATTTTTTTTATTTGCTAAGCCATTTTTGATAAACAAAGCAGTTCACATGACATCACATACACCTCACCCTATAGTGCATGATCTTTTGCACTTTTTTTAAAAAGCAGTTTGCACCATTCATTTTAAAATGCCCAGAATCCATTTTGAATTTAAAATGATCATCTCCTATCTACACTACTTTAAAATGCACTATCTCAGAACACGAGGAATGGAGATTAAAAAGGAAGCTGACTAAAATACTTTGTTTTTAAATCTACCTATACTGTAGATGTCAACTACCATTAGTATGAGTCAATTATCATTTTGAATGTTACATTTCCTAAGCCATTAAATGTTCTGGCTTCTGGCCGAATCAATGCTGTAGTCAGCATGGTAGTGTTTTTCACAGACACCTTCGCTGTATAGTAGTAACACTATGTTTTTTCATACAAGGTTAAAATATGCAGCTCTTTCCACTTACAGCACTTGACCCTTCACTAGTTAAGCTCCATTCATTTGTACTTACTGTACCTTACAAGTCAGTCATCAATTAGATCCTGCGTGACCTGAATCTTAATTCTAATTGCATCACTTGTCACCCATCCTTGAATGCCTTTACTTGCGAAAAAAAATCAACATTTTTAGTGAATTCTTACTTCTGCCATAGCCAATGGCAAAAAGAGTAACAGCATTTTAATTTTGGTCAAATGATTATTGCCTTTTTGAACTTGATGTCAGAGGCACTGCATGTTTTCTATAGGACGGACATTTCAGTAAGAAACATATTTCAGGTTTGTTCTGCCAACTAACATTGCTTGATTCCAATTCATAGCCTTAAAAAATTGTTTACTTGATCCACCTCCATGCATTTAAAAGTTTCATTAACAGGCCATCAAAGTACTGAAACCCAGTACACTCACAAATGTAATTATTATCAACAATATTCCAACAAACAGCACAAAAAGTGATTAAGATTAAACATTTAATAGGCAATAAATTGCAAATACCTTATTTTGTTCCTTGTTTGAAATTTGTTTCCAGAAATATATTGTGTGCTTGTAAAATTCCTTGACATTGCTACTTGAAATTTTACTACCTCATTTAAACTTGAGACATTTTTATAACCACAGGGATCCATCAATTTTCTTTTTAAAAGCAAAAACCACATGACATATTTAAAAAAAAAAGACTTTTAAGTCAACATGTAAAAATATAACTTTAGCTCTTACACAAAAAAAAATCAAAATAGTTGCAAAGTTTGCCTGTTGTAACACACAAATGTTGCTTGTTTTCCCTTTAAAGTGAGATGGAACCATACGCTCTTTATTTTTCTGTTGTTGCCTTTTTACACCAAGGCATCACATTATACCTAAAGTCCAAGGGGGAAGATGCCATATTGCTGGCAGGAATGTTTCAAGTCTACACAAAGTGTAGGAAATACAAGTTCCCAATAGTTCGGTAAGCATAACACTAAGAGATGTTTCAGGCCACGCACATACACTAAAATTCCAGTGCTGTTGTTTTTATCTAAAAAAGATATCTTAAGAGCATAAACCACATACCCTACCTACCCACCCACCCACCCCAGAACCTAAATTTCCAACTAGCATATGTGCTCTCTCCACAAGAATGTAAACAAAAAAAAAGATGACCAATAGTGATGTTTTATTTTCCCCAACTCCTATTTTACTGCTTACTTTCACCAGGTTTAATATAACAAAATCTATATGATTATTTGTGGGATTTTTTAAAACTATATACAATATATGAAACCCCTTTTACATTGATAGTCGTTATGTTTTTTTCCAAGCTTCACCTCATGCATAAACTAATGCTGGCCAGCGTTCTTCACAAATAATGCACACTTCCTCGTTCGTTATTGCTAAGTTCTTTAAAGAAACACTAGAATACTAACAAGTTCTTCAAAGCCTCATTTTATTTTTGCTCAGGCTTCTAGATCTTGCTGATCTTGTCAATGTCGCAAGCTGCATGTCCACTATTGATAATCATCGCTGTTGTTTCTCTCTACTCTACTACAGTACTTTTTTTTTAAAGAAATGAAAGAAAACAATGAGAACCTTAAATATTAACTATTTTAAAATATTGTAGCAGGCAGTGTTGCTATAATTGCTATCGGCACTAATTGATTAAATTGTTCCATTTTCATGTTTTGTGCTGTGATCTATATCCTTTCCCACAGTACTTGCTGCATGGGAATGTGCTTTGTTACTGGGACCAGGCAGTGCCAGGTTCAAGCATATCATGACACATTATTTCAGCATGTTTGGATTTCCATGCAGTATGTGCATTGGGTAGCAAAAGTGTGCTCTGATGTCTTGCTGTTTTGCTGTGTAATATGCATGGCCTGAGCTCTTCTACCAGATTCCTGATACTCTAGAATCTGGGTAAGCACATACCTGAGCCAAAGTTAAAATCTCCCATGTGTCATTCCCATCCACTCTCTATGCAGCAATTGTAATTCAGGGATACTGTTCATGGGCAAAAATAGAAAGCATTCATTAGAAATGTGCTGCATTGGAATCCTTTAATTATGATTTGATAAATGACATTCTTTCCGTGGCCATTGGTAACCCTGCAGTCTGTGACTTTAACCCTTTGAGCATGAAAAGGCTTTTAAATTGTCAATTACCAGACAATTTTATGTAAGTTTTTAATGTCACAAGAAATCTTAATGGAGGCAAATAAGCAAAGGCTTAATGCTGTGCTTGGAAAATTAGGCTGGTATGGAAACAACGCATTGTGTACTGGATTCCTAAACTATGCTGAGTGCAGTGTTCTTCACAGCCTTTGCATTGAGGGGAATGTGTGAGAATAGGAGAGTTTCTCCTCTCTGGCAGAATCTGGGTGATTGCAAGAGCAAAAGCAATTGAGGCCAGAAAGCCATTTGTCTGCAGGATATCCTGGTGTAATATATGAAGTGCTGTATTTATTGGAAGAGAAGCCAAAGTTAATGCGGACTCAGAAAATGTGATGATTAAGACAAATTATTTCAATGTGCTGTCCATCTTGGATTAAAGAGTGGGATTCAATGGGGAACTCTGCAACATTTGGAAGATCTAGAGCAGCGGGCACATATGAAAGCTGTGCCCTGCAAGTTCCCTGCAAATGTGAAGACAGTGTGAAACATTCATATTTGAATGTGAATTCCTTCATTCACAGTGGATCCACAATGGATCTAATTCCTAGAACTCCCTACCCAACAGCATTGAGAGGTTGAAGGTAGCTTTGTTTTGTCTTTGCCAGTGAAGCGATTAAAGAAATTGTTACTCAAAAGGGTTAATGGGACCTTTCGTCAGGAAATATCCACAGTGTCAAGCTGAGTTCTCCACATAAATGAGTTGGTAAAAAAAGAACTCCTTCCAATTAACAGCTATAAAGCCAGGCCTATGGATCTGGAAGTTACTGTATATATGCACTGGTACAAATAAATGAATCAGCAATCTAGATGGCTAAATTGTCAAGCCACTAATGAATGTATACCAATCTAGCGAGAGAAGATGTCTTGGTACAAGTTTACTGCATGCTTCTCGGAACTCTAATGTTCACCCAGTACAGAACCTGCCACCTTTTACCAAGTCCAGACCCAGACAAGGAATCATTGTGGGTGAAAATGGCTTTGGTCTCTGATGTATCTCCAATTGAAATCTGAAATGCAAATGACCCATTTGAGGTCGCTTTGCAGCAGCTCTCGAAGAATCACTTTCCTAATCAGCGCTCATGTTTGTTGTTCAGGAAGACAACAGATTTACTGAAAATTGTGATGGCTCCTAGAATTCCCAATGAGCACAGAACTGCTCTGAGACCAAGCACCTCCAGGAGTAAAATTACATCTTCAGCCCCGTTGTCAATTGGAGATTCTAACAATTCCGATTTAAGTGAAGAGAGTGTCCTCAAAGGTCATCAGATAATAATTAAAAAATAAACAACTGTCTAGCTTTATCATTAACTTTTTAAAAAAGGTCATAACCTCACAGAGAAAATGCAACTTGTGCCACGACTGTGCACTGAGATGGTCAGCATGTGTGTGTAAGTGCGCAGTTCTTGCTTGTTTCAAATGAGCAAATTAGCTTTAATATCCTAACTTTCTTTATACATTGAAGTAAATACATACTTCACTTTACATTGCATAAATAAGTCTGCAGTACACCTGCCTGAAAGCACTTGTTTTCACTACTCCTGACATGCATAGAACTAAGCTGTCTCTTCAGGTGGATCCTAGGGGGAAACTGGTGTGCAGGACTATATCATCCAGGTTTAGTACAAATGCTTAAAAAAAAATGTGGAAGCTACTGTAACCAAACACTTACAATAAATCAAAGGGAGAATTGCAGGTTTTCATGTTTCACATCCAGGAGCATAAGTCACACCTGTCACATGGAGTGGCTATTTCTTAAAACTATTATTATATATACACAGCACACACGTACAGTATTAGGAACAATGGTTAAAAATGGAATGCAAATGGATATTTTAGCTGTTATAATATTTTGTATATATTATTGTGGGAGCCCCCATTTATAAGAGCTTTAAGGTTCCCATATATTTATCCATAACTGACTGACATGACATCATGTTCTCCACTTCCTACATCTGTGTCTAACCAATTTTTGCCGCGGTCAACTCGATCCTGAAGCATAGTCCGATGGGCACCAGCTATCCCAATGAAGCATTGATCCCAGAGAGCAAATAACACACGGTGGGGGGGGGGGGGGGGGGGGGGGGGGGGGGGGGGGGGGGGGGAGGGGGGGGGGGAGTCAGGTCCAGCATCCGTCCACATGCATTTCCTTGCACTGTTTACTGATTGGTGATTGGGAATGAGAATACTGACTGACCTTTCTGTCCTCCAGTTGTAGCCCCCATATCATTGGCTTGGTTTAGATCAACCAAATAGGCAAACAGTGCAGTTTGAGCCCAGCTTCGATCCTTATCTCCTGAGGCTCAGTGCCACAAGGCAGTGCCTTAGTATCCACTACGTCATTGACTTCCAATCACTACCTAATCTGCCGGGCTTCAAACTGGATAGAGTTTACTTTTGTAATCAGGACATCTGTATTCTAATCAGAATATTCTACTCAGTTTTGCTGGGGCTCCACACATGATGAACTGTCATAATATCACACCTAAATTCAAAAACGTTTTCAGGTCATTACTCCCTTTTAGTTTCCAACAAAAAAACCCCCAAGATTTTCTAAAAGGCATAAGGTGTGACCTATTTTCCATCAAATACTATATATAGTTGCACGAAAATAACAGGAATGAAAAACAAATCACGAAAGAAAAGGCATTGCAATATACATACGGATTACATCACCAACAGGCCCATTTTTCCATCAGTTACTCCCATGCAGACAAAGGAATGGCTAAGCAGTCATCACCTAAGTTACCATTAGGACAGTTGCTGGTTTTTGTGAATACTGGATGTAGACGGGCAGCAAAGCTTCACTCTCTCCAGAGAACAAACACTAGCTGACTAGAACACCAACAAAACAAAAATGTTCAATTGTATTTTTTCCTTTTTTTTTTTAATCAGAAGTACACTTTTCATTATTGCAAGGTTACGATTTCAAATAAATATTTTTTTCAACCTACAAATTGATTTTTTTTTACTTTTATTTTTTTACAGAAGTTCAGGCACAAATGCATTTTCCACAGTGTGGAGAAGATTGCCATTCAGTCTCTGGGCTGTACATTAACAGCTTGCAACATACTGCTCAACATTCTGAATGATATGTTTAGAGTTTGTCCCCCGAGTCGTACTTTGCTTGTAGGGAATGCAGTATTCTCTTTTTCCTCGCTCTCTTTCTTTCTTTCTTTCTTTCTTTCTTTCTTTCTTTCTTTCTTTCTTTCTTTCTTTCTTTCTTTCTTTCTTTCTTTCTTTTTTTTTTTCTTTTCTCTCTCTCTCTCTCTCTCTCTCTTTCTCTCTCTCGTCTGTGATTCATTTTCGTGACTGCTTTTAATGTGTCTCCATTTTACAAAAAAAGGGGATTGGGCAGAGTGTTTACATTGTTGTAAGATAATACAGTTGTCAAGGAAGCGGTCTCTCACTTATTTTTGTTGATCTGGCACCATGGGCCTATAAAAAAAAGAATAAATGTTAATTAAAAATACAAATAATCTTCATTTTATTCCCTACATTCCCTTGCCTCTCACCTGAGCATGGCGATTCCTAATTTTCTCCAACTTGCCCAATTGTTCACTCTTCACATGCATACTAAGATGGACAGCGAATGTTGGCAAGTTATATGGCTTTGCTGAGCACTTGTTGATCCTATCTTAACTCAGAGCCCAGTTTCACATTGAGCTCAAACAAGGGGAAAGAAAAGCCAGTGTACAGAAATCAGAGGAGCCAGCACTTTTCACTTCAGGTGTTAATTACTGAGGCCAAAACTAACAAATATTTCTACCCTCATTTATAGACTAACTATGTTCTCTCTCTCAACAGCAATGTACCTTAATCAGTTAGTTCCTGAGAATCATCACTTTATTTTAGAAAATATTACATTTTGTTGTTGTCTTGCACTAAAAGTTGCAACCTTTATCTTTTATCTGTGCACTGTGGACAGCTTGATTGTATTCATGTATAGTCTTTGACTATGTATAGCACGCAAACAAAAGCTTTTCACTGTACCTCGGTACGCGTAATAATAAACTAATCTAAAACTAAACGATTCTTCTTTACCCTTTGACCAATAAGGGGACTCATTCCTAGTTCAAATGGGTAGAAGGGTAGTCAAGGTGGCTCAAATGTAGAAGATAAAATACAAAGGTAGATATATCCAATAGCCTTTTTTTCCTCATACTTTATGATTCAATAATGTACTGGAGTACTAAGGAGACTACAGGCCACTATACCTTTCTCCATCTCTCACTTCTGTTGTGCAATTTCCCCTTGAATCTAGAGTCATGAGAGACCAGCTGCAACCTACCACAATACATTACTGTGGCAAGATTATGTCAATCTATCTCTGGGCATTAAAAAACAATCTAATACTTTAACATCAAACTACCTTCCAATCATCTGCGGTAGACAAAAATGCTGGAGAAACTCAGCGGATGAAGCAGCGTCTATGGAGCGAAGGAATAGGCGACCATTCGGGTCGAGACCCTTCTACAGTCTGAAGAAGGGTCTCGACCCGAAACGTCGCCAATTCCTTCGCTCCATAGATGCTGCTTCACCCGCTGAGTCTCTCCAGCATATTTGTCTACCTTTGATTTTTCCAGCATCTGCAGTTCTTTCTTAAACATTCCAATCATCTGCAGTCGGTTATAATTTTATTACTTTTCCACAATAAAAGTTTTTTGATTAACTGTCTGTGTAGAGCAGAATATGTTATATTCTGCCACTGGACTTTAGTATTCATTTGCACTATTCAGTCTTTGCACTACAATCCTGTGCCATTCTGTTGTTTTTGCATGCTGTTTTATTTGTTGTTGTATATATCATTAATCTGCCCAGGAGAGAAGAAGGGTCTCAACCCAAAACGTCACCCATTCCTTCTCTCCAGAGATGCTGCCTACCCCGCTGAGTTAATCCAGCTTTGTGTGTCTACCTTCATTACTCTGCCTATTGGTTTACTCTGTGAGCTTGATGTGAACGAGTAATTTCATTGCACTTTGAAGTATGTGACAATAAACTAATCTGAAATTCTGCCAAAAATGAAAATAAGGGTGGATGTACTGGCATGTGAGTCATAAAAGGAAATCAGTACTTAGACCCAACTGCAAACATTGCTAATTTTATTCATCTTGAAGTTGATTGGGATACCAAAAGTAATTTGTATGCATAGGAATGTTTATTAAAATATTTCAAAACTTTTTTTAAAAAAAGTGTGGAAAATCCAAAAGGGGTGAAGGTAATGTTTGATTTGATCTTTATCAGAAAGCACGCTGAATACAATTAGTTTTAGGATGAGAACTCTAACGCGATTGTAAAGTTTTTTGTTTTAAACGCATTCCAAAACATCAAATTTTGAGAAGATGGCGGTGTATAAAAACTGCAAAAATGGGAGAAACTATTTATAGATGAAACATTGGAATATGTTAATGGCATATTTTACAAAACCATTTTCAGCACCAAATTGGAAAATTATATCACCATGGATACACAGAGAAAATATGAAGGCATTAGTGAAAATAAAATGGTTGAATAAAATATTAAAGACTTCAATGATGAAACAAAAAACACACAAGGTCAGACAATTAACCAACAAATCTCCCCACATATTTTCTGACAGAAGTAAAAGTCGATAGTCAAAGTAGAAATATGTATTGTGGATTCTATAATGGCTGAGATATATTGGCTGCTGTCCTTTAGTAAAGTAGCTGAAACTAGGATGATTTCAATTACCTCTTTTCACATTGGGCCCATATGGTTGGATGTGTCTCCCATATTCGGGTTGATTCCTGCAAGGGAGAGTGGCGGTGGATCTGTTGACACCTTTTCCTCCTCTCTTCTTTTCAGACAAGCTGCTTTAGGGTTCAGGTTCCTCTCTTCAGGAGAAAGAAAATGTTCAAAGTAACCATAAGATACTTAAAAAAGAAAAAATCTTGCAGGGCAATCGGGATAAGACAAGGCCGTTGGATTAATTGGATAGCTCTTTTAGGGAGCCAGAATTGAAATGATGGGCTGATTGGACTCTTTCTGTACTATATAATTCTGTGATCTGCTTCCTGGAGTAGGAACTGAAGATGAAATGGTTTACATCATTTCTGAATACATTTCCTATCTTCCGTTAAACTTCCAGCAGGAGATCAGGATTGTTTTATCTCTTCCTGGGGTTTAGTAATTTTAAAAGCTAATCTCTGTAGAGCTTAAAAATATAAAGGCTGGGATGACCTATAGACTTTATGATCTGCAGCTTGAGAAAACTAAAACCCATACACAAGGCCAATGATTTAAGGCATCCGTATAAGTTAGCATCTATTTTCACTGCATGGGAGAAAAAGCATTCAGGTGGAGTTTTGGCAACTCCATCACACAGTTCTATCCATTTCCATAAGGGCAAAATAGCGCTTTGCTGATGATGGAAACCTATAATATATACAGAATGTGCTCAACAGATCAGGAAATATCTGTGGAGGGAAAATAGGGTTAATGTTACAGGCTAATGACCTAGCAATTTAACTCCATTCTTCTCTCCAGACAATCTACTTGGGCCTGCTGAGTATTTCCTCTTTCAGTCCCATCTATTTCTGGTTAGACTACTTGATTTATGGCAATAGAATTAATTAGGTACCACTTCAAATTGATGGCTTAATGGATCTTCATTGGTACTTTGGAAATATTATTCCACATTTCTGTCCATTTTTCCCGTTAAATCAGTGGCCTTGCCTTTTACATCTGTGGAGTAAATGATTTGTTTGGTGCACTAGAGGGAGCACCATTTACATACATACTCCAGCTTTAAATATGAGGTAGATTTGTAAAAAAATAACCATGTTTTCCATAAAAGCAATTACATGAGGGGAACACAATACATATTTTTATCAGAATATTTGACCAAATAATGCTAAATGATAACATCATTTACACCACAACTTCAAATGCATTATTCAGGTCTGCAAAGGGAAATGCACATTACTTTTTTTAAATTTTATTTAAAGATATATATATATATATATATATATATATATATATATATATATATATATATATTTACAATGATTGTATGAAATTATTTTGATGATGCAGTTCCTTCTCATTTGAATTATATGTTATTTTTTTTTAAAAAGAGGAAATCTTAATTCCATCCCCGTACATTATAATTATGTCAAAATGTGGCCTTCAGTGGGACCATGGAAAATGGTGCAGTTCTGTGTGAAATATTTGTAGAAAAAAACATGGCGATTCTTAAAGGAAAGAAAATCGTAAATTATCAGAAGGGATAAGGGTATTTCCATGGGTTATTCAGCAATACTTCTATAGAGCACGGAAGTTGCAGGGTATTTGAAAACTGTGTGCAAAGTGTAAGAAGGTGAAATGAGGAAATGTCATCTGATCCAACCTGACAAGTTCCCTCAAAAGACCGTACATAATCAAACTATCAAGAATGCCACCTAAAAAACAAACTACTACTGAAAACCAAAGGTCTCTTTTCTGAACAATCAAAACCAACACAAACCAAGATCTTTCTCATATCCCATCACTCTACGCTTTCCTTTGACCATCTGTTAGATGTCAGCAATTTTGCCTCTAAATCGGGTCCGGGTTCAAACCATCCTCCAGAGATTTGAGAGCACAATCAATGTCAATGAGGGCTGTAAGAAATCAAGTGTTTGGATGAAACTGCAGGCCAAGTGGAAAGTGAAAGACGATAGCACTATCAGAGTAATTTGTCCTATGTCCAGGCTAAGGTCTATCACTCAGTCAGCATCATTGGGGCAAGTTATCAGATCAAATATTGCATTCTGTTCTGTCTTTTACTAGTGACAGTACCCTCCAGTCACAACAGCAGAGGACCTTGTGTTGTGGAATATTCAATCATCTTGGTCTATACCTATCATTATAACTTGTAATGACATTATTTCCAATTGCAAACAGATTAAATTCTCAATTAAACATAATTTAGCAGGCCCGATTTTACCACTTCTTTATATTTAATCTACTTGGGAAGGAGAAGAAGAAGGTGGAGGATAAGGAAAGTGGTTGGCAAACAAGGTTCTGTGCAACAGTTCCATATGTCTATTGACCTCGGACTTGCTGTTCCAGGCTCAAAATAACAGCAACTGCCTGGTGAAGAATCAAGAGCTTCGTCTGTGGCTTGTCACTTTTCAGGTGGAGCTGCACCATGCGACCAAGTTCCTTAAACGCTTCATTGATGTCGCGCACACGCAGACGTTCACGAGCGTTGTTTGCCATTCTTCTTTCTCGCTCACGCTCAGCCTTCTGTTCCGGAGAAAGGTCTTCGTCGTCATTATTATTGCTGGGAAAGAGATGCGGGACATTTTGTATAAATAAGCAGAATTAGAAATGAAGGTAAAAGTATTCAACGTATACACTAACGGCACCACACACTAACATGTTCCTTGCTTCACATACACTGAAGTAGAATCAATACTGACAAATTGATTCAGATTTAAAATGTAGAGCTATAATCCAATGTACTGGCTCTTTACAAAACTGCAGATTTTCATTCTGAACTGTTATAAATGACACAATAATCAAGGAAAAAATAATGCAGCTGAACTTTGCATTGTGTGTGCTAAACTGTATAGACCTCCAAAATGATCTATCAGGTTGATAGCAGGTTGAATTAATTCGACAAATTAAGCATTGTTGATAGTTATCAATTAGGAAGAGCCATCAATATGGTCCATAATTAAATAGAGGAGTCAATACAACAGTTAAGCCATCATATTTTACAGTAGAAACTTTACACTCCAGATTTCATGCTCATTTCATCAAATTCTAGTCAAGAATGAAATGAAAGGATCATTCATTTAGTGTTACCTAGATAGTGACCTATTTAATATCTTGATATCCTTCTTGTCCTCATCGCCCTTCTTGTCATCTGTGGATTTTGAATCCTGCAGATTCTCGTCTGGTTCATCCTCTGACTTTATATCTGAGCTGACAGAAGACACACTCTGCCCTTGCAGGCTGCTGGAGAGTGCTGAAAGGGGGACAAGGCAAATGGCAAACATTAATAGCCAGTAACAATTCTTGAGCATGACTCTGAAACACTTTCAGTTTTAAATTAATCAAAATGACACAATCACAGAGAAAACCACTTTGCTCATTTAAAACTGGTCTGGTTTTAAACTCAAGTGGTCAAAACTTATTTGAGTTATTTTCCAGGGATTAGAGCGGATCATGTGTAGAGTTCGTCTCTCAAATACACGTGCACAAACCTGCAGCCTCACAACTGTTATACTGGCTTTACAGGGTGCACTTCACAGATGAGATTCACCGGAATGACTCAGTGATCAATTGTAAGGAGAATTTGCACCTACTTGAGGGGGTAATGTGATTGAGTGGTGTGGGACTAAAATCCAAATACTGCAAAAACTGTAATGGCGGATAAATTAAAGGGACAATAAACATTTACATTGCGGAATGAGCTGCCAGAGGAGGTGGTAGAGGAGGGTACAATTACAACATTTAAAATACATTTTGACAGCTACATGGAATGGAAAGGTTTAGAACGATATGGGCCAAATGCAAGCAAAAAGCATGAAGTTAGAATAAACATCTTGGTTGGCACGGACAAGGTGAACCGGGGGACCTATGAACCTACAGCATTCTGGAGTGCAATTGAGAAGAATTTTATGATAGCTGCTTAATGTGCATACTGATTAAGTAAAGATAATGTGACATGTGGGTCAGGTGGGTAAATGGAATAGTGCTACATACCAGCTTGGATTCAAATCAAATGGTGGAATAGAGTCAAAAGGATGAATGGTCAATACAGATCTTAAAGAGTAATTCAGCTAAACACAACGGAGGATGTTCCGTGGACACATGTTGTTTGTAACTTTAAGGGTGATCAGTTTGCAGTAAGAAATGAAACAAGAGATCAGTTTAACTAGTTTATCAGTTGTCCGGTGGGCGGCGCGACTCTCGTCAGCAGCGGCCTCTGCAGTCTGTCCGCGTTTTATTATTTTCTGTCTATGTTTTTATGTAGTTTTTGTTATTTTTTTGTTGGGGTGTGTGTGTGTGTGGGGGGGGACTTTTTAAATCTCTCCCTGCACGGGAGACCCGACCTTTTCTCGTCGGGTTTCCGTTATCGTTGGGGCTGCAACGAGGAGCGGCCTCCAACAGGAAGAGACCGGGGACTCTGGTGCCGACGACTCACCGTCGCCGTCGCGGAGCTGGCCGAGTCCGGAGCGGATGGAGCGGTGGAGGAGCGCTGCTGCTGCTGCTGCTGCGGCCCGACCGGAGAGTCGGAGGCTTCAACGGCAGGTCTGTGGACGGCGGCACCGGGAGCCCGCGGGTCCCTGGAGGGAGACCGCTTTTCAGGGCTCTCGCAACGGCGACTTCCCCCGCCCGAGTTGCGGGGTTGAAGAGCTCCTGGAGCGGGGCCTACATCACTGCCCCGCGCGGCTTGGAATGGCCGGGGGACTCTGCGAGCGCACGCCGGGGGCTCTAACATCAAGAACCCGGTGTGCGACCTCGCACCACCCGGCGTGGCTTTAATGGCCGCGGGACAATCGCCATCGCCAGCCGGGGGCTTTGACTTTGACTTTGACATCGGGGGGGGGGTGGGGGGAAGAGTGCAGTGGAGAGATAAGTTTATTTGGCCTTCCATCACAGCAATGTGATGGATGTTTATGTAAATTATGTTGTGTCTTGGGTCTATTTGTTTGTAATGTATGGCTGCAGAAACGGCATTTCGTGTGGACCTCAAGGGGTCCAAATGACAATTAAATGTATCTTGTATCTTGTATCTTGTAGGCATCATGTATAAGTGCCAGCTCAGGTGGAGTTTCTTTTCATCAAATAAAACCTTGCAAATCGATAAAAGAGGTTCAAATGGTTGAATTAAGCACACAGTTCATTTTGCCAGGTAAACCCAAGCGTCAAAGATCATTGCAGTCATCTCAAGATTAGCTGAAAGTCAATTTTAATGTACAACTAGACCAAGTGCAGACCCACAGGGTCTGTTCCCCCAACGTGCGGTTGGGGGGGGGGGGGTGACACTTTGCTTCACACGGACACTAACCACCACAGGGGGGGAAGGGGGTAGAGGGGGAGTGAGAGGGGGGTAGGGGGAGAGAGGGGGGAGAGAGGGGGAGGGCGGAGAGGGAAATGGGGGGGAGGGGAAGAGAGAGAAGGGGAGAGAGAGGGGAGGAGGGGGGAGAGAGGGGGGGGAAAGGAGGGGGAGGAGGGGAGGAGAGGAGAGGGGGGGGAGGAGGGGGAGAGGGGGTTGGAGGAGGGGAGAGGTGGGGGGGCAGAGGGGCACAGAGCGGAGTGGGGCAGAGGGGGGGAAGGGGGGAGAGAGTGGGGAGGGGGAAGAGGGAGGGAGGGGGAGAGGGTCCCGTTCATTCAACGCACGGGTGCGGGGATGGGGGGGGGAGGTTGCGGCGTCACACAATAACCACCCCCTCCCCCCACGCACACACTAACCATCCCCCGCAACACACACATTAACCACACCCACCAACACACAGACACACACTAACCACCCCCCTTGATATTATATTAATATTATTCATTAGCTCCTTTTACCCCATCCCCACCCTATCTCGAGGGGCAAAGAGAGTGGGACAGAGAAAACATGAGAAGGGGAGGGGGGGAGATGGAATAGAATAGAATAGTTTCTTTATTGTCATTGTAACATGGGCCATGTACAACGAAATTTAAAATGTCAGCCAGTCAGTGCAGCATTCAAACATTTCTAAAGCTAACGAAACATCCACGGTAAAATAATAAAGATAAGCAATAAATAAAAAAACACAGACAAAGCACGCATACACACCCAACCCTCCATCCTTCTGTCGATTTCACTGTTACCACAGTCCCTTAGTCTGTATCGCCCCTGCGTTCCTTGGCGGCCACATTTAGTGCTTTTATAGCAGTGGGGTAAAAACTGTTTTGTAGTCTATTTGTCCTTGTCCTTGTGGATCTGTACCGTCTGCCTGACGGCAACAGTTCAAACAGGGAGTGTCCGGGGTGGGAGATGTCCTTTATTATATTCTGGGTTTTTTTGGTGCAGCGGGAACTGTGTAGGTCCTCCAAGGTAAGGAGAGGGCAGCCGACAATCCTCTGGGCGTTGTCAATGGCCCTCTGGAGCGCTTTCCTCTGAGCCACTGTGCAGCTGGTGTACCACACGCATACACAGTATGTTAGTATGCTCTCAATGGAGCACCGATAAAAGGACAGCAGCAGCCTCTGAGTGATGTTGTTCTTCCTGAGCACCCGCAGGAAGTGCAGTCTCTGCTGGACCTTTTTCAGCAGCGCAGTGGTGTTCACGCTCCACGTCAGGTCCTCCTCAATGTGGATTCCCAGGAAGCGGAAATCCGCCACCCTCTCTACACAGTCCCCTCTGATGGTCAGTGGTACCATGTCCGTTTTGTTTTTCCTGAAGTCTATTATTACCTCCTTCGTCTTTGAGGTGTTGAGGAGCAGGTTATTTTCTTCGCACCACCCTGTCAGCTGCTCCACCTCATCCCGGTAGGCGTACTCGTCCCCCGCGGAGATGAGTCCCACCACTGTAGTGTCATCCGCAAATTTGACAATGGTGTTGCTGTGGTGGACTGGGGTGCAGTCATGCGTGTAGATGGTGTAGAGCAGGGGGCTCAGTACACAGCCCTGTGGAGAGCCGGTACTGAGGCTGAGGGCCGTGGATGTGTGATGGCCCACTCTGACTCTCTGGCTTCGACCCGACAGGAAGCTATTTATCCACGTACAGGTGGAGTGTGGAAGTCCCAAGTCCCCCAGTTTGTCCACCAGTTTGTGGGGAAGGATAGTATTAAAAGCAGAGCTGTAGTCCACAAAGAGCATCCGCACGTAGCTCCCCCGCTGCTCCAGGTGAGACAGTGCAGCATGGAGAGCTGTGGCTACAGCGTCCTCTGTGGATGGAGAAGGGGTGGAGAGGCAGGAAGAGGATGGGGAGATGGAGAGGGGTGGGTATGAGGGGTGAGAGTGGGGAGGGAAAGGGGATGGGGAGATGGGGGAGAGAGTGGGGAGGGGGAGGTGGGGAGGGGAAGAGAGGGGAGGGAAGGGGATGGGGAAGGGAGAGAGAGAGGGAGATGAGGATGGGGAGGGGAGTGGGGAGGGTGAAAGAGGAGGTAGAGGGTGGAGGGGGAAGGGTGGGTGAGGAGGGGTAGAGAGGGGTGGGGAAAGGGGGGGGGAGAGGAGAGGAGAGGAGAAGAGGGGAGGGGGTGGGAGAGAAGATGGGAGGAGGGGGAGAGGGGGAGGGAAAGGGGAAGGGAGAGGGGGAGGGGGAGAGGTGGAGAGAGAGGCGAGGGAGCGAGCGAGAGAGAGAGAGGAGAGAGAGAGAAAGGGGAGGGGAGAGAGGAAGGGGAGCGAGAGAGGAAGGGGTGGAGAGAGGGGGGAGAGAAGGGGGAGTGGGGTAAAAGCATGGGGGTGGAAGGGAGGGAGGCGGAGAGATCTCCCACCCCTGTACCATTCTGATGTCATATCATATGTAAATGAGATCCATTGTGATTGGACATCTGTGAGGTGGCACTGTGACTCATGCACCAGTTTGATTTAAATTTTTTTTTAATGTTTTGTGAACAATTTAATTCAAAATCAGGGGAAATAATTGACCAAATCTAGAGAGGAGTGGATATCTGAAATCATAAGTTAAATCCCTACCGAAATATGTAAAAATCTCTGCGTTTTTGCGCCTAGTTTTCGGGGAAATACGTTTCAAAGGCAAAATCACGCACACACACACACATACAGACTTTTAAAAGTATATAGATGGCAGCACAATTCTGAAACAAGTGCTAAAAATATCTCCTTAACATTTGCACTTGAGTACCACTCAAACCTTATTGTCAAATGTTAAAATTATTAAAATTCTTCATCATTTGCAACAATTTTTGTTCCTCCAATATCTTGCTTCATGAAATCAACTAACTGAAGTTGAGATTAAAGCAATACCAATATACAATAGATGCAGGAGTTGGCCATTCAGCCCTATGAGTCAGCACCGCCATTCACTGTGATCATGGCTGATCATCCACAACCAGTACTCCGTCAATCAATACCGGAATTTTGGGGGAATTAGGAAGAAAATCTTGTTCTTAAACATTTTGTTTAATGAGGAATGCAGGCCAAAGAATCTTTCCCTCAATATCAGCAAGATGAATAAGCTTGTTATTGACTTCAGGGAGCGAGGGGGTGAACCAACCCCAGTCAGCGCCAATAGTGCTGAAGTGGAGATGGTTGAGACCTTCAAGTTCCTAGGCATAAATATCACCAACAATTTGTCCTGGATCAATCACATTGAAGTTATGGCCAAGAAAGCACACTAATACCTCTATTTCCTCAAAAGATTAAGTATGTTCAGCTTAGAACTATTACTGACTTCTACAGGTGAAAGATAGAAAGCATCCTATTGTTATGCATCAGAGCTTGGTCTAGCAATAGCTCTGCCCAAGACCAAAATAAATCGCAGAGAATTGTGGATGGAGCTCAATCCAAGGCACAAACTAGCCTCTCCACCCTCTCCATCGACAACTCCGGGGAAAGCAGCTAACAAAATCAAGGACCATATCACATTACTGATTAATATACGCACATAAAATGGGGAGTGGTCACTGATCTTCCAACCTACCTCAGTATGGACCGTGATCTATTTTTATCTGCAACTTCCCTATAACTCTATAGAGCTATAATGCTGTAACATTATATTTTGCACTCTGTTGTGTTTCTTTTAGCACTACCTATGGTACTTGTGTACAGCTTGATGGTACTCATATATGGTATGATTTGACTGGATAGCAGGTAAATAAAGATTTTCAATGTATCTTTCGATGCATGACAATAATAAACCAATGCCAAAACCAATGGTAAACTGACGGTGTTCTCCAAGGGTGGTCCAAAAATGGCTCCACAAAGTAGGAACTGTCATTGAATAATATTTTAATCTAAAACACATAATCCTTCCATAGTAATAAAATGAATATCACAATTCAAGTGGCATGTAACGTTCAACTCAATTTCCTCTTTCCTCACATTTCATCTACAGAATAAAGGGAAATTGGCATAGACTACAGGTGTCAAAATGGAAATGTGTTTTCTGGAGTGCAATTGCAAAAGACTGTTCTGAACAGACCAATGCACAAAGAAGGAAGGAAAATCTATGTCCTACTCAAAAGAAATAACTGTCCTCTAATTGTTAATATGTTTCCACACGATTACTGTTGGATACTATGAGGTTCAAAGTAAAAGAAGTACTGACACTTTTGAAAAATATAAAAGTGGATAAGTCTCCAGGTCCTGACAGGATATTCCCTAGGACATTGAGGGAAGTTAGTGTAGAAATAGCCGGGGCTATGACAGAAATATTTCAAATGTCATTAGAAACGGGAATAGTCCCCGAGGATTGGCGTACTGCGCATGTTGTTCCTTTGTTTAAAAAGGGTTCTAAGAGTAAACCTAGCAATTATAGACCTGTTAGTTTGACTTCAGTGGTGGGCAAATTAATGGAAAAGATACTTAGAGATAATATATATAAGCATCTAGATAAACAGGGTCTGATTAGGAACAGTCAACATGGATTTGTGCCTGGAAGGTCACATTTGACTAATCTGCTTGAATTTTTTGAAGAGGTTACTAGGGAAATTGACGAGGGTAAAGCAGTGGATGTTGTCTATATGGACTTTAGTAAGGCCTTTGACAAGGTTCCTCATGGAAGGTTGGTTAAGAAGGTTCCACTGTTGGGTATAAATGCAGGAATAGCAAGATGGATTCAACAGTGGCTGAATGGGAGAAGCCAGAGGGTAATGGTGGATGGCTGTTTATCGGGTTGGAGGCAGGCGACTAGTGGGGTGCCTCAGGGATCTGTGTTGGGTCCTTTGTTGTTTGTCATGTACATCAATGATCTGGATGAAGGTGTGGTAAATTGGATTAGTAAGTATGCAGATGATACCAAGATAGGGGGTGTTGTGGATAATGAAGAGGATTTCCAAAGTCTACAGAGTGATTTAGGCCATTTGGAAAAATGGGCTGAAAGATGGCAGATGGAGTTTAATGCTGATAAATGTGAGGTGCTACACCTTGGCAGGACAAATCAAAATAGGACGTACATGGTAAATGGTAGGGAATTGAAGAATACAGTTGAACAGAGGGATCTAGGTATAACCGTGCATAGTTCCTTGAAGGTGGAATCTCATATAGATAGGGTGGTAAAGAAAGCTTTTGGTATGCTAGCCTTTATAAATCAGAGCATTGAGTATAGAAGCTGGGATGTAATGTTAAAATTGTACAAGGCATTGGTGAGACCAAATCTGGAGTATGGTGTACAATTTTGGTCGCCCAATTATAGGAAGGATGTCAACAAAATAGAGAGAGTACAGAGGAGATTTACTAGAATGTTGCCTGGGTTTCAACAACTAAGTTACA
This sequence comes from Leucoraja erinaceus, assembly GCF_028641065.1. NCBI lineage: Eukaryota > Metazoa > Chordata > Chondrichthyes > Rajiformes > Rajidae > Leucoraja > Leucoraja erinaceus. The sequence goes on from NC_073377.1 coordinate 21,797,453, forward strand.
GAGATAGGTTGAGTAAGTTAGGTCTTTATTCTCTGGAGCGCAGAAGGTTAAGGGGGGACCTGATAGAGGTCTTTAAAATGATGAGAGGGATAGACAGAGTTGATGTGGACAAGCTTTTCCCTTTGAGAATAGGGAAGATTCAAACAAGAGGACATGACTTCAGAATCAAGGGACAGACATTTAGGGGTAATATGAGGGGGAACTTCTTTACGCAGAGAGTGGTGGTGGTGTGGAATGAGCTCCAAGTGGAAGTGGTGGAGGCAGGTTCATTGGTATCATTTAAAAATAAATTGGATAGGCATATGGATGAGAAGGGAATGGAGGGTTATGGTATGAGTGCAGGCAGGTGGGACTAAGGGAAAAAAAAAAATTTGTTCGGCATGGACTTGTAGGGCCGAGATGGCCTGTTTCCGTGCTGTAATTGTTATATGGTTATACTAGCTCAGAATAACTCCTGGAGAAGCGGCAGCTGAGCCTTCACCAACCCGCCGTTTGAGCGGCTCCTTGGGGCGACCTACTGCTCCTTCTCGGGGAGCTGCTGGCATGGCGACTGGTGGGGGGGGAGAGGAGAGAGGGGGGAGGAGGGGGAGGGAGGAGGGGGGGAGGGAGAGGAAGGGGGGGGGGAACGGGGAAGGGAGGAGGGAGGGGGGGGGAGAGGGGGGGGGGGGGAGAGGAAGGGGGAGAGGAGGGGCGGGAGAGGGGGAGAGGGGGGGGGGGAGAGGAGGAGCGGGGAGCGGGGGAGCGGGCGTTAACCAAAGGAGTTGGGAGGGGTTGGGGGTGACGACAATCGCAGCGCGAGCAAGACGGCGCAGACTTCAAAGTTTGTCAGATTTTTGAATATTTTCATTAATAACTCGGGAAATAAAGCATGAAATTTTCAGATAAGGCGATTTTGGACTCCAGGGGAAAAATCTGTACCGGAATACGTAAAAATCTTTGTGTGTGTGGGGGGTGTGTGGGAGAGAAGTGGAGAGAGAAGGGGAGAGAGAAGGGGAAAGAAGGGGAGAGAAGGGGAGAGAAGGGGGGGGAAGAAGGAGTGGAGACAGTTTTAAGAAGTAAAAATAAAGTTAGTGGGCATTTTACCTTCCGGCGGTTCTTCTAGGTCCTGAAAACCAAAGATCCTACAGGATCTTTGCTGAAAACTCCAATGAGCCAAACAAAATGGCCAATCAGCGAAGGAGATTCCCTTCGACTGCCTGTAAGTAAATAGCGACCCCACTCCACTGCCTTCGACCAAATGGCAACCTATTTTTAGTTGAGGCCGGTTTTGGTTTTTTTGAAATAATCGCAGGAACATAGAAGAAGCAGCGACTACGCGGAAACCACTTTCCACCATTAGGGAGAGTGACCAAAACCTCCGGGATCCTCACGGAATCCTTGGGTGGGGCGCAAGGTCTCCAGAGGTTTCCGTTCAGGTTTCCTAAGTCGGACAGGGGCTTAAATGTTGTATTCACATCACTATTCCATGTTGAAATTGGTGTCATGTGAAGTTGTTAGGTCAGGACACACTAACACAGTGTAACAGTAACAGGCAATCAAATCAACACACAAAATACTTTCTAAAAAAAGTTTTTCTTTACTGCAAAAAATTACAGTATTATATTTGCAGTTTTTGCATGCTCCTTTATAAAATTTTCATAATATTTTACAACAGTACAGCTCGATTATTAAAACAAGGACAAATTCAATTCTCAATTTAAAAAAATGTATAGAACAACGACTCCAATCATCCCATTCCACCCACTCATTACTCATGACTCCACCAAAATGATTTCTGAAATATTGGTCATAAAAGCGGGGTGCTGACTTTGGTGAATTCCATTGCCGACTACCTACGTTAACCGGCGACAGGAACTGGCGACTGAATTGTCTTCAGTTGTCGACGACAGGGTCGTTACTTGTCGTAGCTTGTCGCGGGTGGACGTAGGTTGACTTTGGTTGTCGTAGGTTGTCGCCTGTGTGGTCGTAGGTTGTCGTAGGTGTGGTCATGGGTGGACGTCCCAATGGGTCACCGGTTGTCGGTAGCTTGCCGTAGCTTGATGTCGACTAGGTGGTTGGTTGTCGTAGCTTGTTGTAGACATTGTCATCGGGGGGAGTCCAGTCGTCACTTTTTCGGCGACCTGCTACGACCGTGACAGTCGCCAGCAGTCGCCGAAAAGGGACAGGCCCTTTATGGTCTCTACTAATATGAACTGCACAACTGCACAATAATTAACTAAACTGTTTGTGACTCAACCCTATCACAAATGTCACTGAATGTCTCGGGGGAATGGAAAACAAAAATAGAACGTCTCTGTGCGTGACAAAAAATTACCTATTTAAATGCAGCAGATAAATTTCAAACAACTGTTTTTCCACAAAGACACCAGGCTCCCTTCAGTTCAGAGATACAGCGTGGAAACAGGCCCTTCGGTCCACCGAACCGCACCGACAAGCGATCCCCACACATTACCCTACACACACTAGGGACAATTTACACTTATACGAAATTAATTAACTTACAAGCGTACTTAACGTCTTTGAAATGGGGGAGGAACTGTAGATCTCGGAGAAAACCCACGCGGTCATGGGGAGCACACACAAACTCCATACAGACAGCACCCGTGGTCGGGATCGAACCGGGGTCTCCGGCGCCGTGCGCGCTGTAAGACGGCAACTCTGCCGCTGAGCCACCGTGCTGACCGGTGATACAACAGTTTAAAGTGGGGTGTGGAAAGTATAATATTTTCAAAGCCATAACTGTCACAGCATGTCATTTGATCTACTGTTACCAAATAAGCAATTTGAAAGATGTCTTCTTAATGGGTTGATTTGCCCTTTTCCCTTGGCAAGAACATTGTACACTGGTGCTATATGAAATATAAGCACCAGAATTGCACCAATTGTAATAGCCATAAGTATCAAGATCTCCAAGTGATGCAGTAGAAACCTCTGTTACCTAATTACAGCTTTTAATATCTGTAGTATTAGCGATGTTGAACACCAATATTTTAACCATAACCAAGTTCTATTTTCTCTCCGTTTATCTAGACAACATTTAGATAGTGTGTGAAGCTAGAGGTACTCACCCCGGTATGGGTCCTGGGACTGGTTAATGTCAGGAGATGTGGCTGACTGCACTGGAAGCTGTGGGACTGGCACTTGATTTGACACAATTGCATGGCTGCCTCGAAGCCCAACACCATCTTCACGATGACCTCCCACCTGGTTTAAACAGAAACATAAAAAACAGTGGATATTTCAAAAGGTTGTTTCATTTTACTGGGTTACATCTCGTTAATTATGACTATTGATGGAGAAGCTCTATAGACGTGACCTCATCCGGTACGTGATTGCACTGAAAGCCCAGCAAAACCAGGACTAAAGCAAGAATTTTGTTTTGTATTGACTCTCAATATCCCTTAAGGGCCTGTCCAACTTGGCGATTTTTTCAGCGAAAGCTGGCATCATTGACTGACGTATCAGGTCACCGAACAATTTGCAGCGTGATGTGCCGTGAAGCGGCGGTGCTGCGGCGTGATGACATATGACGCGCGGTGTTTTTTCAAGTGTCGCAACTTTTGTTTTGTCGCCGCTGGATTTTGAAATGTTCAGAATCTTTTGGCGACACTGATATGGCGCCGGCAGTCGCCGAAGAAATCGCCAAGTGGGACAGTCCCTTTAATGTTACTGTCTACATGCCAACATCTAACTAGACTGTTCCCAGGAGACACAAGAGACAGCAGATGCTGGAATTTTAGTTTAGTGTGGGAACAGGCCCTTCGGCCCATCGAGTCTGCGCCGAGCAGTAATTCCTGTACACTAGCACTATCCTATACATTAGAGACAATTTAAAAAAAAATGGTAACAAGGCAAATTAACCTACAAACTTGTACGTCTTAGATGGGTGGAAAGGAACTGGAGGAAACCCAAGTGGTCACGGGTAGAAAGTACAAACTCTGTACAGACAACACCCATATTCAGGATCGAACCTGGGTCTCTACTGCTGCGCCACCATGCCGCCCCAAATCTGGAGCAACAATCAAGCAAATTCCCAGGCAGAGCATCAAATCTGCATTATAAATGTACAACATGATTCCTGCATCGGGACACAAGCACATGCTGGAATCATAAGCAATAAAATACTGTCAGAGGAACTTGGCGAGTCTGGCAGCATTTATGGCGTTAAATGGACAAGTGACATTTCGGATCGGGACATTTCTTCATGACAGGAGTGGATAGATGGTAGAAAGAGATAAAGAAGGGGGGGGTGGGGTCAAGAAGTGGCAAGTGATGGGTGGATCCAGGTAAAGAGGGGTTGATTGGCAAATGAGTTAGGTGGAGAAGGAGAGGGTAGAATGCTTTGAGCGCTTCATGCTTTGTCGTTCTCTAGCACTGGAAGATGAAAGCCAGTTGTATGGCCTCTTTTGCCACTGGGATCATTTAACATCAGCACGGTCCTGCAAACAAACCTGGATCTTTCCAGTCCACTTATACCAAGATATATAGTGTTTCAAAACAGAAAGGCTACATTTAATAACATTTTTAGTCACTGTGATCGAATAGGTTTTGTTGTCCTGACGTGCGATATGCAGAGGATTGCTCTGCCGACTACAACATTCAGAAAGTTTAAGAGAGTCAATAATGTTTTATTCTCATATGTCCCGAAACAGAACAATTAAATTCTTCCTTGCAGCAGCACACAGATGAAGACTAATACTGTACAAACCAATTGAAGTAAATTAATCTCAGTCAGTTTAATTCACACATTAAATAATAGGTTCTCTTAAACTGACCATCTGAGAAATAAATATGCAGAGATAACATTCACAATATGATTTGAATCATTTCAAAAATGGCACAACCGCTTGAAAAACTGAAAAAGACACAATCTAGTGGATAGGTTGAACATTTATTTTACCGAGGAGCCGTCTTTATGGTTTGTTGGCTGATCTTAGAACGCAACATAGGTGAGAGTGTTGCATTCACTGATTATTATTATACGATTCAATGGCCACTGCTATTATGTACCCCCTGATCTACACAGATTACCTGGCCATTGCTATCAGTCTATTGTCTTGATATCCATTTACTAAATTGCACCAGGCTTGCTAACGACATGCATCTAGTTCTGTTCTCAGTTCTGCTTTAATAACTTGTTCAAACCAGTTTTTTTTGTTGCTCTATTTTGCACGATGAGACTGGAGTATGCGTTTGAGAAATGTGAGTGTTGTTATAAAGTCTATGTCAGGCTGATATTAAAGTATACTTTATTTTAAATGTTGTGATGAAATATCCAACTGAGCTGAGCCATGATACTAATCATTGTGACTGTCATGGCAATACCATTTATCTAGATAACCTTAGCTCAGCTAATAATTATGTCACTCTTCGATTAATTCTGCTTCAGTCTCACCACATCCTCACTTTCATACAAATTGGGTGGAAATTTCCAGTGTTCAGCCCACAGATATTTATTTCTGCCTTCAAGCCCCATCTAGTGAGTCATTTATCACCTTTTCTGCAAAATAATATTGAGTATTTTTGAACTTTCTTCCTTCCCCCTTAAAAACACACTACTCACAACCTTAAAAATACACTTTTCTAATGGATTGGCCGAACATTTATTTTAGTGTGGTCCTCTTTATGGTTGTTGGCCAATCCTTGAACAGATCAAAGTAAATGGAATAGTGTGGGTTCAGTGTACTTAGACAGGAAATTGATAGGAAATGTTTAAAGGGATTCATGTGGGCCAAACACAGACTGGTGGGACTAGCATAATCAAATGGACATGGCATGGACAAATTGGGTAAAAGGGGTTGTTTCCACACTGTTTGACTCTATGACAAGCAAGGGGAAGGTTGGTGCAAGGGTTGATATTCCTTTTACTGATTAAGATTCTGTGAATTTTTGCTGGAGCATGCGATGTGCAGATACCAAATAAAGACAGAGTAGCAACTGGAGAGGTGGACACAGCAAAGGACAAGTTGTGTCATTGATGTTCAAGTGTGCAGAAATGATTTTATGCAGCGTAGTAGATGTCATCCTGTACGTAATGGGCCAAGGACAAAAAGGGGGGAAAATCTTAAAAAAAACACAGAAAACCAAATATCTGCCATTATAACCATGTATCATTTTATCTTGGTTATTCCAAAGAGTATGATGAATTTCTATTAGTATATATAACAAAGGACAAAGTTAAAGACAATTTAAGACATTGCAAATAGGATATTGCAGCTGAAACTCTCCACTATCACTGTCATTCTGACATGTTCAAAATCAAAAAGGGAGATTTAGATGTAACTTTCCTGTTAGTCCTCAAATATCTTAGATGGACCTTAAATTCATCTGTCCCTTATCCTATTTTTAATGCACTGCCCAACCAAAACCACTTAGGGTGAGGAATCATTCATTCAATTTATGTTTTGCAACCAGGCTGTACATACGCTAGCTGCCACATTTGCCTGTATAAGATCAGTGACTCTTTCTAAAATAATTATTTCTGAAAGAGAGATTGAAGGAGTTGATTCATAACAATGGGATGTGGACATAGGGACTAAAGTAATTTTTGCATTCCAGAATATGATTATTCTCTTACATGCTTTGTCCTTTTTTCAATCGAATTGCAATATATTTCATCAATGGATACCTTCATAAGGTATGTAGAGTAATGCATTTTACCTGTGCACACAGTTTAAACAAACATGCAAGAGCAAGCTTATGCATGAAGCATGTCAAGATTCACTCTGTGATACGAACAAATAAAAATTCCCCCTTGTGAACAGATTTCACAGCAGAAAAAACATTGTTGTCAGAAAGTGATTTACAGCTCCATGCAATGTTCACCTTTGTTCTCTAGAGGGTGCAAACACACTTTCTCTTGCTCTCTCTCGCTCCCTGTCTCTCTCTCTCTCTCTCTCTCTCTATATATATATATATATATATATAATATATATATTATATAAATATATACACACATACACAGACAGAGACAGACACAAACACACACAAAACACTGTACATTCAAGCACATAATTTAGTGACAAACAACATGGCAGAGCAGTTCAGCCAGGTAAAACGTCAACTCATCCCTCAGTGTGCCTCTATGGAGGCTCCTGATTCACTTCCATCTGTCTTCTATCATGTCCATGAAGATAACTGACAATTATCGTAATGCCCATATGCTTAATTGTGGTCTTCACAATTCCCTTGTTGTTCCCCAACAATCCTGAAGGAATTCAAAACTAGCATCCGATTTTCATTTTCCGGGGAAAAAAAAACCTCTTTGCCTGCCATTTTTGTTTGTAATGCCAGCTACGCGTTTGACAGCAGCAGCAGCAGCAGCAGCAGCAGCAACACCATGTGATCCAGGCCCCCGTTTGCTGCCACCACAAAATGTCGAGAAGCTTTATTAAAAGGCTTGTTGTGCGATGGAAGCAATTTTATTAGCTCTCCTTCAGCCATTTGACTGAGTTCAGACCCATGTCATTGTTAGCCCAACAATGCAGAATTGAGGTCTGCCATTAGTGAATACGGGGACAAAGACAATTGATGGAAACAAAAAGGTTCCCCCAAAAAGTGGCCTTTCACACATTTAACTTGTTGTACCAAACGGATCAATATGATGGCTCACATGGAAATTAAGTGACTCTACTAATGTCAAAAACATGGCACTCATACAAATAATTGGCTTACCCTTTTCGTTCAGATACGACAAATTTCAACGTTTTTGCTTATATTTACAAGGTTATCATATTGAACAACAGAAAACAAATTCAGTGATGTTGCGGATGGTGAAGAAGGTTGTCACAGGCCACAGTATGATATAAATCAGAGGTAAAGTTGGGAAGTGCAATTGCAGATAGAATTTAATCTTCACAAATACTAGGTAATGTATTTTGGGAGGCTAAGTTTGGGTAGGGCTCCAGGAGGGTGTCGATGAACAGAGGAACTTTAGCAAATCCACAGGAGGCACAGGTGGATAAGGAGTGGAGGACACAATGGCATGATTACCTTCACGGGCCACAGTACGGAATGTAAGAGCTGGGATGTTGTGTCACAACTTTATTAAACATTGGTTCTACTAAACCATATAACCATATAACAATTACAGCACAGAAACAGGCCATCTCAACCCTTCTAGTCCGTGCTGAACACATATTCTCCCCTAGTCCCATATACCTGCACTCAGACCACAACCCTCCATTCCCTTCCCATCCATATAACTATCCAATTTATTTTTAAATGATAAAAATGAACCTGCCTCTACCACCTTCACTGGAAGCTCATTCCACACAGACACCACTCTCTGAGTAAAGAAGTTCCCCCTCATGTTACCCCTAAACTTCAGTCCCTTAATTCTCAAGTCATGTCCCCTTGTTTGAATCTTCCCTACTCTCAGTGGGAAAAGCTTTTCCACGTCAACTCTGTCTATCCCTCTCATCATTTTAAAAACCTCTATCAAGTCCCCCCTTAACCTTCTGCGCTCCAAAGAATAAAGCCCTAATTTGTTCAACCTTTCTCTGTAACTTAGTTGCTGAAACCCAGGCAACATTCTAGTAAATCTCCTCTGTACTCTCTCTATTTTGTTGACATCCTTCCTATAATTAGGCGACCAAAATTGTACACCATACTCCAGAAATGGCATCACCAATGCCTTGTACAATTTTAACATTACATCCCAACTTCTATACTCAATGCTCTGACACACCAAAAGCTTTCTTTACCACCCTATCTACATGAGATTCCACTTTCAGGGAACTGTGCACAGTTATTCCCAGATCCCTCTGTTCACCTACATTCTTCAATTCCCTACCATTTACCATGTAAACTTGGAGACTATCTGCAGTTCTGGCTGCTACAGGACACTTTCTTAAGGATGTGATAGTGTGCAGAAGAAATTCTCCAGGACGTTATCTGGATTGGAGCATCTTACTAATAAGGAGGAGAGGCTGGTGTATTTACCTTGGAATAGACGAGGCTGAGGAGCGATTTAGAAACATGGACAGAAGCGCGACAACCTATGACAGAACTTACGACAGAAGAAGACAAGCTACGTCAAGCCCGCAGTCACCAAAAAGCTTTGAACATTTCAAAATTCAGCGGTGACCAGAAAAACGTTACGATTCTTTAGGCAACTTGAGGAGACTGCTCACCACGCAACCATGTGGCGACAGCCTAGTCGCCGAAAAAATCGCCTAAGTGGGACAGGCCCTTACCTCATAGAAACATAGAAAAATAGGTGCAGGAGTAGGCCATTCGGCCCTTCGAGCCAGCACCGCCTTTCAATATGATCATGGCTGATCATTTAAAATCAGTACCCCGTTCCTGCTTTTTCCCCATATCCCTTGATTCCTTTTAGCCTTAAGAGCTAAATCTAACTCTCTCTTGAAAACATCCAGTGAATTGGCCTCCACTGTCTTCTGTGGCAGATTTTCCGTGTGAAAAAGTTATCCCTCATCTCAGGCCTAAATGGCCTAACCCGTTATTCTAAAACTGTGACCCCTGGTTCTGGACTCACCCAACACCGGGAACATTAATTCCTGCATCTAGCCTGTTCAATCCTTTAAGAATTTTATATGTTTCTACAAGATCACCTCTCGTCCTTCTAAATTCCAATGAATACAAGCCTAGTTGACCCATTCTTTCATCATATGTCAGTCCCGCCATCCCAGGAATTAACCTGGTGAACCTACGCCGCACTCCCTCAATAGCAATAATGTCCTTCCACAAATTAGGAGACCAAAATTACACACAATACTTCAGGAGCAGTCTCACCAGGGCTCTGTACAACCGCAGAAGGACCTCCTTGCTCCTAAACTTAAATCCTCTCGCAGTGAAGGCCAACATGCCCTTTGCTTACTACACTGCCTGCTGTACCTGCATGCTTATTTTCAGTGATTGATGTATAACCACACTATGGTCTTGTTGCACCCCTTTTCCTAATCTACACCATTCAGATAATGTTTAAGAAAGAACTGCAAGTGCTGGAAAAATCGAAGGTAGACAAAAATGCTGGAGAAATTCAGCGGCGAGGCAGCATCTATGGAGCGAAGGAATAGGTGACGTTTCGGGTCGAGACCCATTCAGATAATAATCTGCCTTCCTGTTCTTATCACCAAAGTGGATAACCTCACATTTATCCACATTATACTGCATCTGCCATGATTCTGCCCACTCACCCAACCTATTCAAGTCACCCTGCATCCTCATCGCAGCTCACATTGTCACCCAGCGTTGTGTCATCTGCAAACTTGGAGATGTCACATTTAATTCCCTCGTCTAAATCGTTAATATATATTTTAAATAACTGGAATCCCAGCACTGAGCCTTGCGGCACCCCACTAGTCACTGCCTGCCATTCTGAAAAGGACCCGTTAATTCCTACTCTTTGCTTCCCGTCTGCCAACCAGTTCTCTATCAATGTCAATACCCTACCCCCAATACCATGTGCAATAAATTTGCACCCTAATCTCTTTTGTGGCACCATGTCAAAGTCTTATTGAAAGTCCAGATACACCACATCCACTGGCTCATCCTTATCCATTTTACTTGTTACACAATATCCAGTCTAAGATGACCTTCCCTCTAGTCTGTTCCTCTACATATTGGTTTAAAAAACCACCCGTATACATTCCACAAAATCATTCTCCTCAGCTCTGCTACCAATTTGTTTGGCCCAATCTAAATGTAGATTAAAGTAACCCATGATAACTGCTGTACCTTTGCTACACACATCCCTAATTTCCTGCTTGATGCTACAGGTGCACAACCTTTTATCCGAAAGCCTTGGGACCAGACACTTCTCGGATTTCGGAATTTTTCGGATGTCGGAATGGAAGATTTTTAGCGTAGATTAGGTAGGTAGCGCGGGCGGCTTGGAAAGTCTGGAGCGGCTGCCTCCTCCCCGGAGACCGGGGAATCATTGTAAATCATTGCTTAAATGTTAGTCAGTTAGTTTGGAGGGCTTTTATGTGGTGAAGGGGGGGTGGGTGAAGGGGGAAACTTTAATTCTTAGTCCCCTACCTGGTCGGAGAGGCGGGGAGCAGGCAATGCCTTTCCGGGTTGCCGTGCCGTAAGCTCCGGAGCGCTGTGGCCGCCGACTCCCAACATCGCGGAGCTGGGGCTGCGTGCATCCGGCCGCGGGCGGCACTGGATTTGGAGCGCCGCGGAGCCAGGGATCGAGTATTAAAGTTCTCTGGAGAATTAAAGTTTCCCCCCCCCCCCCCCCCCCCCCCCCCCCCACCCCCACATAAAAGCCCTCCAAACTGACTAACATTTAAGCAATGATTTACAGATGTTTAAGTGTTTAAGAGGAGGCAGCCGCTACAGTAGTACAGACCTGGGTTGACCGTGGGTCGTTTCGGGTCAAGTTTGGCGCCAAACGCGAGCTTTGGTGTGCAGACTACATCCTGGAAAAATGTCCGGGTTTCGGAACTTTTCGGTTTCCGGAATTTCGGATAAAAAGTTGTGCACCTGTATCTCCAACCTCCCTACTGCTGTTCGCTGCTCTGTATACAACTACAACAAGCGTTTTCTGCCCTTGGCTATTTCGCGGTCCTACCCATTCCGATTCAACAGCATCCAAGCTAATATCTCTCTCTTGCTGTTGCATTAATCTCCTCTTTAAACTCATCTTCCTTTCTGTCTATCCTTCCTGAATATCCAATACCCCTGCATATTTAGCTCTCAACTGTGGTCACCCTGGAGCCATGTCTCCGTAATTCCAACTATATCATATTCCTTAACAATAACTGTGCATTCAATTCATCCACGTATTACGAATGCTCCTCGCATTAAGGTACAAAGTTTTCAGGTTGTTTTTCACATCTCCCTTCTACCTTTTGCTTCTGTCCTCCTTTTATAGCCCTCTGTCTACTTGCATTGGTCCCCATCCCCCTGCTCTGTTAGTTTAAATGTGACCTTTCCTACACTCTCTTTCCCTTAACTGCAAGCATACACTTCCACATTGTTGACACCACCCCTCCTCCACTTAATAAGTTATGTACAATTATAAGGGATATTGATAAGTGAGCATAGGTTTAAGGTAAGCTGTAAGAGAATTGGTGGTGATCTGAAGGGGAATTCTCTTCACACAAATGGTGGTTGGAGTTGAGAATGTGTTACCTGAAGAGACCGAGCAGGCATATACTACAATGTAAATTAAACATTTTGACAAGTATCTGAGTTTCCAAGGCATAGAAGCTAAATAACATAATGTGGGTGAATGGAATTGGTGTAGACGGTGAATCAAACCACCCTACGACATGAGGGAGAACATTCTGGTTCCCAAAACCCTTGCAGGTGAATGTCCAGGTGCCAAATGATGTTGGAGATGGTAGTAGCCCAACAATGGACCCTTTGAGAATAGGGAAGATTCAAACAAGAGGAAATGACTTCAGAATTAAGGGACAGAAGTTTAAGGGTAACATGAGGGGGAACTTCTTTACACAGAGAGTGGTAGCGGTGTGGAATGAGCTTCCAGTGAAAGTGGTGGAGGCAGGTTCATTGGTATCATTTAAAAATAAATTGGATAGGCATATGGATGAGAAGGGAATGGAGGGTTATGGTATGAGTGCAGGCAGGTGGGACTAAGGGAAAAAAGTTGTTCGGCACGGACTTGTAGGGCCGAGATGGCATGTTTCCATGCTGTAATTGTTATATGGTTATATGGTTAATAGAGAATAACACAGAACTAAGGAAGAGGACTATAGGATTGGGAGAGGTTACAGAAGAAGGGACAGACAAGTCAGCTAAGGAGCCTTAACATTTAACATAGCAAATGATTCCAAAATGTTTCTAAGGAATGATATCAAACAAGCTTTGGCCTGGCATCAATGGAACAGATCAAAAGGTATGCAAGTTGGGGAGGGAACCTGAAGACAGTGATGTTACCATGCATCTCTTTCCTTCCCTCTTGCAGCGTTTAGGAAGTAATGGTGAAGTACCCTTTGCCAGTGACTGTAATATAATCTCCAGATGGCATGCCCTACAGCCACAATGCACTGCTGCTGTCAAGGGTAAATGGTTAGGTTACCCTCAAACTGATTGTCGTGTAACCATTGCTACACCCATTGTCACATTCTTAACAGTGCATTGATGAACGGAGACATAAAAGATGGCAGATGCTGCAATCTGGCACTAAACAAAATTGCTGGTGAAACTCAGCAGGTCAGGCAGCATCTGTGGAGGCAAAGGAATAGCTGACATTTTGGGTCAAAATCTGCATCAGGACTGAAACAGTCGCTGTGATCCAGCGTCTCAAACCCACACATAGACTATCTCTTTGCCTCCACAGATGCTGCCTGACACACTGGGTTTCTTCAGCAGTTTGGGGGTTTTTTTTGCGCCAGATTGCAGCTTCTGGCATCTTTTGTGTTTCACATTTTGCTCCATATGAATCACTCACATTTTTAATCTACTTGCTACTTGAATTCTTCCTTTTGGATTCCCTCTCTCCAAGCTTCAGGGCAACTAGGTCTTACAAAATCAGTGTAGGAGGTGGCTGATTGCTTCAGCTGGTGGTGGTAGACACTGATGCAGTATTTGATCTAGCTAACATTTTCTCAGGAAGATAATTACCCACTTGCCGCCTTTGCAAATACATGGCCTTCACTCTTAGACTAAATCTGAGCCAGAAAATATGTCATAACTTTGTCGACATTCAACCCGAAGCAACATGATAATGGAACAACCTTCTCGCTCAACATTATTTTGTTCGGTTATTTTTGGTTCTCTGTATTACTTGCAAATGTAACAAGGGAATTATTCTAATGCCTTAGCTAATGTCAGAAGAGAACTGGTTAGTGTGCAAGTGTGTCACAAGTTAATCTGCCCCTTAAACTTTCCTTGTAACACCTGTGCTTTTGTTTAGTGCCATTCTACAGCTGCCTCACTGGGACCAGGTCTCGCCCGACGGAAAATTTTAGAGGCAGAGAGAGGAGGCGACCACGGACCTCCATTCCTAGTACAGCGAATAGTGCATCAACAGTGTGATATAGAGTGGATGTGGAAAGGTGGGAGAGTCTAGAACCTGCACATAGCCTCAGAATTAAAGGGCGTTCTTTTAAAAAGATGGAGGAACTTCTTTAGTCAGAGGGTAGTTAATCTGTGGAAATGCTACAGAGGGCTGTGGCGGCCAAGTCAGTGGATATTTTTAAGGCAGAGATAGAGAAGTTCTTGAATAGAACGGGTGTCAAGGGTTATGGGGAGAAGGCAGGAGAATGGGATTAGGTGGCAGAGATCAGCCATGATTAAATGGCAGAGTAGACTCAATGGGCCGAATGGCCTAATTCCACTACTATAATTTATGAATGATGAACTTAAAACAATATATCAAAAATAATTAACATCTTTAACACAGTTCTGAGATAAATGCCACTGTGAATACACATTTGTTTACTGCAAGCCATCTTGCCTTCTCACACTTAACAAGATAAACTTTCACCACCCCTTAGTTCATTGAAGCCAATGTAAAATTAACTAATTTTTGGATCATCACAAGGAATAGTTAGTGCAGCATTAATGTGCAATTCTCAGAGTTCACCGACCATTGCAATATTTAGTGAATGGGTCACTCACCAACCCCAGCCCACTCCACCGCCACCCCGTACACACATCTCCTACCCACTCAGGCAGGAATGAAGCATTAAGTGCACAAAATTAAAGGCTAAACTGTGCAACATTTGCTAGAATCCCCTGTAACAACCCTAAAATAACAACAGGAACAGCGATGTAGCACATTGGTGTACAGCACAAGCAGATCTCATTCTTTTTTTTTTTTTTTTTTTTCATTTTATTAGAAGTTAATACAGCACAAAACAGTACAGTGGAACCTAATTTTAGGTGCCAACTATGTAATACCGTAATCCATTCTATGTACAACCTCTAGTTTTATGTTATAAGAAGGAAGTAAGCAGGACAAGAAAAAGAAAACAATAGAAAGGGGAAAAAGTGGAAAAATAGATGGTAGAGAGTAGAAAAACGTGAAGTGTGTATATAAAAAATAAAAAAAGGAAGAGAGAAAGTGGAAAGTAGAAATAGAAGAGAAGGCCCCTTAAAAGAGAATTTTTCAAATCTGTATTCGGAGATTTAGATCTATCCGCGTCATGAACTGAAATCAGCAATCCTTACGGTACCGCTGCATCACATGATTCCAAAAAGTCGATGAAAGGTGACCAACTCCTTAAGAATTGGTCATATTTATCTATTAGTCGGAGTCTCATTTCTTCAAGGCGTGCTATGTCCATCATATTCCTAATCCACATTTTAACGGTTGGTGTGGTTGTATTTTTCCAAAATTTAAGTATCAATTTCTTTCCAATTATTAACCCATAATTAAAAAAAACATTTTGATCTTTATTTAAATTGGTATCTTCTCCTATTTTTCCAAATATAATCCATTCCGTTTTGGGTTCTATTCTTGACTTGAAAATCTTTGTAAATATATCAAATATATCACTCAAAAATTTATTCAACTTTGTACATCCTACAAATGAGTGTGTTATATTAGCGTTTTGAAACAAACATTTATCGCATCTGGGAGAGACGTTTGGATAAAATTTATTCAACCTCGTTTTGAATAATATAGTCTATGTAATAATTTGAATTGAATTAAATTATGTCTTGCATTAATAGAACAGTTATGTGTATTCATCAAATACTTTTCCCATCTATCCTTCGAGATCTTTATCATTAGCTCTTGTTCCCAATCTTCCCTTAATGCTTCTGTTGAGGGTGATTCTCTATTTAATATATTATTATAAAAGTATGATATTAATTTTTGTGAATCAGCCTTAATATTCATTGCTTCTTCTAAAGGATCTAAAAATATAGTTTGAAATCTATGTGTATATTTCTTCATAAGGTCACATACCAGTATATATTTAAAATATTGATTATCCTTCAATTTAAATTTTAATTTTAATTGTTGAAATGATAACAGTTTGCCCACTTCATACATATCCCCTACTTTCCTAATCCCCAGTCTATCCCATTGTTGATATGTGTTGTCGATGAGAGAAGGTTTGAATGCGGGGTTGTTCAATAGTGGGGTTAGTACTGATAAATTATTTAATTTCAAGGATACTTTTATTTGTTTCCAAATTCTTATTATATTGTGAATAATTGGGTTCTTCTTATATATTATACTATTCAATTTTATCGGTGAGAGCAGGATCGTTCCTATATCGTATATAAGCAGATCTCATTCTAATGTGTCTTTGCTGACTCTTTAAAACTATCCCATTGAAGATTTATTCCACTGCTTATAATTTCAGAATATGTTCAATTCCCTTTTCAAACTGTTGATCAAATCGACTTTCATCGCTATTTCAGGTAGGGCATACCAGATTACACAATTCACTAAATTAATGGAATCATCATTTTCTGCCAATTAAATTAAACCTGTCTCTCCAGTTACCAACCTTTCTGATGGTAAGAGCAATGCATTTTTATACCATCAAAATCTTCTCAATGTCTCCTAAATTTCGCTTAACATCCTCTGCTCTGAGAGCAATGCCAGATTCTCCGGTCTCACCAGCAGTATGATGGCAAAATGTCTGAGACAAATTCCAATCCCGTTATTACTGATCAACTCCTCTGCAAAGAACATTGATCAATATAATATTCTGCTTTGCACAACTGCACTGATTTCGAGGAACAAAATCCTGAATTATGCTGGGCTTGGGAGCAATACCTGCAATAAGGTTCTTCATTTAATATTCATGGGTGATTCTATGGAATGTAAATGTAATCCTCCAAATCCCAATCTCAGCAGTATTGCTGCATTGCCGAGTTATTTTGAGTCACATCACGTAATTGCCAACCAGGAATGGCAGTGGAGGAAGTCACCTACTGAGAGTGGGTCACAGAGGATAATAGCCAAATGGACAGAGCAGAAACTGAACATGCTTATCGCCGAGAAACACAACATGACAGTGAGCAAAGATCACATTTTAGTTGTGACCATTTGACCTCATCTGAGACAGCAGTTGTAATGTTCAAATATGCTTCCTAAAGAGGCAATTAAAAATAGCACTCAATTGTAAAAATTCTTGAAAGAGTTGCCTTATGACAGGAATTCTGAGGGCCTTTTATTACTTTGAATTAAACAATACCTCAAGGTACTTACCTAAAGGTCTGAGCAATTTGATGCAGATGTTAACCCACTTCTGATTCATTAAAGTCTCAGTTTGTTATTTTAATAAACTTTCATGTTCACCTTCTTACCACGATACTTATCCTTTTTGATTCTTACAGACCTCCTCGTTAATTTGCCGAAGTTCTAAAATCACCAACTCAAGCAATTTCCTTGACAGTCTATCTAAAGAATCCGTCCAAGGAGATTGCCGTTTGATTGATTAAAATCTCATGAACTTGACACGATTGTCTGTTTGAAATGGGACATCACAGTTCAGATATCCATTTTTTTTTCCCCAGGGCAAAAGTAAATTGATTTTTGCTTAAAAGTATTTTATCCATTCTATTTCCTCTCCTAATTCTTGCTACTCTCTTCAGTCGAAAGGCCAGACTCATCATGCATGCATTAATCTCCTTAAGAAATCATCAGTGTAATACTGCTTAAGCACTTCCATGATATAGTGATGGACTAAGCCTTTGCCCAGAAGACCTGGAAGTCACTGAGTAAATTCACTTACACTCTTCCAGTGAAGCCTAAGTGGGAATTTACATTGCAGAAAAAATTATCAAGGATTTAAAAAAAAAACTATGTGCTGGCAATCTATAATAAAAGCACAAAATACTAAAATGAAGGGCCATTAGCATCTAAAGGAGGAGGATGAATGGTGTGAATGGGAATTTTATTCAAATTGATCTGTTGAAAATGTCCGTGATACCAAAAACAGCTAAGATGTTCAGTGCATTTGTTTATACCCTTTATGCCCCTGTCCCACTTAGGAAACCTGAACGGAACCCTCTGGAGACTTTGCGCCCCATCCAAGGTTTCCGTGCGGTTCCCGGAGGTTTTTGTCAGTCTCCCTACCTGCTTCCACTACCTGCAACCTCCGGCAACCACCTGCAACCTCCGGGAACCGCACGGAAACCTTGGGTGAGGCGCTAAGTGGGACAGCGGCATTACGGTACTAGGGTAGTAACGTCAACTTTTTTTCTGCTGATCTACTCATGCGTAAACATTACGTGGTCTTGTTCCTGTTTATTATTACTTTTAAGTGTTATCATTGATTCCGACAAAGTAAACAAAAACCAGATGCAGGAATCCTGAAATAAAAATAGAAAATGCTAGTGATAGTCAGATCAGGCAGCTTCTATGAGAGACGAATCGGAGTTAAGGTTTCAGGTTGAAGACCCTACAATGGAACTGGGAAAGAAAGAAAGAAAGCAAAAAAGGCAAGGGGAGGATGTGAATGACAAAGGAAAAGTCTTAAGGAAAGGGTGTGTTTACAGTTGCATGGAGTAAGTTGGGGAGCTCATTCTGTCAATGGGAGGGGAAGGACAGTTTGAGAGAATTGAATAAAAGTCATGAAATGAGAACAGTTATAGAGTGAGAGCATAAGGAAAGGATTGTATAACGTTGTGAAATACAAGACTTTGGGGCACACCCAGCAGGTCACTTTGTGCTAATGGAGCAAGGAAAAGCTGAGCCAATATCACAGATGGACGATATCCAGCAGAAATGGCCACATTTGATACAAACAGAGAAAGGGAGTTACCCACATTTGTAGAAATTGATATGTAGTCTGCAGGGCTACTACTTGATGAGGCAGAAACGACATGGTTCTTCAAACTTACGTTGCATTTAGAAGAGTAGGAGGCCACAGACAGATAGATCACAGTGGGCTTGGGATGGAGAATTAAAATGGTAGGAAGCAAGGAGTTCTGAGTCACACCTGTGGATGCCATGCAGGGACACCACAAAGTAGTCTCTTGAATTCTATTTTGTTTCTATAGTGTATAAGAAATCACATTGTGAACACTGCATGCAGTACAGCAGATTGGAAGATCTCACTGCTTCATTAAGAAGAATCATTAGAGTGCCAGGATGGACAGAAGGGCTGGTGTTGCATCTCCTGCAGTTGCATGGGTGTATGCCATGAGAAGGGGAGAGATTAGTGGAAATGGAAGAGCAGACCAGGGAGCCACGACGGAACAGTCCTTTGAAAATGCTGAAAGGGGAGGGGGGAGAAGGTATGCCTCGGGTGGAAATTATAAGAATGATCTGTTGAATGTGGATGTTGCTGGGGTGGAAGGTGAGGCCTATTGGAACTTGATCCTTGCTGTGTCCTTGCCTCCAAGGCAGTTGTGTCCAAAGTCTCATCACTGGAGCAAGTGTGAAGGAGAAGGAAGAACTGAGAAAATGGAACAGAGACCTCACAGGGTAGGAGGAAGTACAACCAAGATAGCATTTGAGCCTTTGGGCTTCCTATGTGTGTTTACCACTAGCCTATACCGAGATGGAGATGGAGGAATCCAGAAAGCGAAGAATCAGAATGGACCATATGAAGCTAAGAAAGTAATGACATTTAATTTCTGATTGTGTGAATGCCATGTACAAGTCGGTAGATTTGACCATTTGCTCATATTGTGTAAACTGATAGCCATGCTCATACAAAACCAGGACAGCATGCTGCATTCATGCTTATGATCCACACACAGACATCTGTTAATCTGCACGACAACATTAGACGTAAAACTTTTGTTGGACAAAAGGGTTTCGTTGCCACAGGTAAAAGCTATTGTGTGACTCAGCTGCACAGACCCGCTAGGCTCCAGTTTCAATCCCTCGACTATATTGGCTGATCCCAGTTGGCATATCAGTAGTTTTGTGGTAGGGAGGTGGACAAATGCAGGGATCGCCACTCCAGATCATATCCAGTTCCTGCTGCATTGCGTATAAGGCGCAAATGTATGAAGGAGATTACAGTCTGTAGTGTTATTATCAACAAGAAAGCGTCTGCCATCATTCTTGACAAACATAAGGGTTAGCACTACACGCTATGAATCCCAGCTGTGGAGACACTGGTATCGTTGTCTCGTTGTAGGACATTGATCATTTTTTAATCTGGATTTTTAACTTAAGTATTGTGTTTAAAAAAAATATAAATTATGATGTTTTTATAAGTGATATACCAAGATTTTATATGTATTTATATTTGATATGCAATGCTTTTTTAATGTAATGTTGCCCCTTGTCTGGACCTTGAGCATAATAAAGTTTATTATTATTATTATTATTATTCACTCTACAGGCTCACAAATAAATGGATAGTCAGCTGTTATAGATGCTGCCTCACTGCTCCAGAGACCCGGGTTCAACCTGACCTCGTGTGGAGTTTGCACGTTCTACCTGTGATTACGTGGGTTTCTCCTGGATACTACGGTTTCCTCCCACATTCCAAAAGACATGCAGGTTTGCAGGTTAATTGGTCTCTGTAAAATTGCCCCCAATGTGCAGGGAACAGATGATAAAGTGGGATAAGATAGAACTAGTGTGAACAGGCGATGGATGGTTGCTGTGGTTTTGGTGGGCCAAAGGGCCTGTCCCATGCCGAAGGGCCTATTCCCACTGCCTTTCCACTGTGGACGGCTTGATTGTATTCATGGATGGTCTTTTCTTTGACTGGATAGCACGCAAACAAAAGTTTTCCACTGTAGTACACGTGGCAATAATAAACTAAACATGCTGTATCTCTAAAACTAAAACATTATAAAGTTGGATCACTTATTGTAAGACAGTCAATTTGACCTGAAAATCAACTGCTTCTGAAGAGAGGCAAAAAACCCACATTATTCTATTTCTCTATATACATCGTAGATTCAATGCTGTTATTTTCACTAACAAACAATGCAAATTGTACTGTGTGCCCAAATCTAATAATGATTTATGATGGAGAAAACTGCAGTTGCTGGTTTAAATCGAAGATAGACACAAAAAGCTGGAGTAACTCAGCGGGACAAGCAGCATCTCTGGAGAGAAAGAATGGGTGGTGTTTCGGGTCGAGACCCTTCTTCAGAATAATGATTTGTTGCCACGTGTAAACAACATGTATGGATGTTCGTGGGTTAGACATACAATATCTTTCATTTGTAACACCATATTTGTGTTGATCAAACAAATGCTTAGGTTTCAATGTCCTCGGGCAGATAAACAACGCTTTCAGTGAGCATGGAATTTACGTGGCATGAGATCCTGGTTCTGTAATGTTTATGTAAAGAGGTATTGTAAGCAGTTTTTCATTAATTTAGTTTTTATGCTTTAGTGCAATTAATTTGCATGCATTGGTGTTAATGACTATAAGGTGACATCATATATGAGTTCAGGAGTATTTACATAAACTGTAAATAGGACATGAGGTAGCGTCTCAGATCAGCGTCTAAGACCAATTCACGACTCAGTAAGTCACAAGGTTGAACTTCTCATTATATTTGTTCAACCTGGTGAGGTAAGATCACCCTTCAATACACTGTCTCACAGTGAATCAGAAATCCATTTTAATATCGCCAGTCTCTTTCCTCCAACTTAAACTTTACTGGTGAATATCAGTTTCTTGCCAGATATTTCTCAACATAAATTCTATTCCCCCCCCCCCTCCTTCAGTTTGGGCGAAGAGGGATCAAAAAACAGCAAAGCTGCAGTTCAGAAGGAGGAGAAATGGATCAGAACTGGCTGTATGAATGGTTGAGAATGCATGGGGGTGAGGAGGGTGTGAGGTGACATGGTGTGGTGGTAGTGGGAAAGGGCAAGCTTGGTCACTTAGACGGGTCACACTGGATGCACCAGGCCAGCCAAAAATGGATGCACCAGGAACACGGTGTTCCAAGTTCAGCTGCAAAGCTCCAGAAGGGGCAGTGTAAGGGGAATGACATCTCCCCACACCGCACTGACATGGAAACTGCACAAGGGATGCAAGGGTGACTCATGCCCATAAGAATTTCTGGCCATCAGATTTCTCAGGCAGCCTCACTGAATGCTGAATTGGCACTTTGAATTGGGATGTTCCCTCCTAATCCAGAGTAACAATAAAGTTGCAGTGACATTCTCAGCTTAACACACATCAGATGTTACATTATTTCGACAACTTTATTTCTCCTGGTGACACACCTGAAAGATGCTTCATTTTTTCAGTGCAATTATTACCATATTTCTTGTCCACTACTTCGTGAAATTTAAAGAGTCAATAAACCATATAACCATATAACAATTACAGCACAGAAACAGGCCATCTCGACCCTTCTAGTCTGTGCCGAACACATAATCTCCCCTAGTCCCATGAAGACAATTCTAAAACATAGGTTTGCTGTTGAAATTTGATTTTGTGGTCAAATATGTCCTTTTTCAAATTTAAGTCAATGATAAATCAGTCTCTATTATGGGTCTTAAGGCGCAGTGGAACAGATTTGCCACAGAATACAGCGAAACATCCACACTTAACCTGAATACTATTGCCTTCTGATATCCAAGTTTTTTCCCTCAAAATACTCAACAACTTCATCACGATTATCACAACTTCTCAGTTTAAGAAAAAGTGCAAAAAAAATATTTTCCAGAGGTATAAGAATGAGGGAGGGCTGTGTTGACGATTACGTTTTAGCTTATTGACACAGTGTGATATTCGCATTGTACATAGAATTTGGATAATTGTTTATATACTGTATATATGTATGCGTGTGTATATGTCTGTATATATGTGGCTTATGTATGGATATTTATGTATATGTTTGTGTATGAGTATATATATATATATATACACACACTATGTTTGTGTATGAGTATATATATATATATATACTATGTTTGTGTAAGAGTATATATATATACATATATATATATATATATATGTAGATGAGATAGTGTGTGAATTAATTGATGAGTAGCAGAGAAGGGGTATAAATAAATAAGTGTACGCTTCCTCCTACTCCTTTTCGAACATGTAAGATTTAATTTGTGATGTTTATGAGAAGTTATTCAATGAGTTGTGTATAGGTTTATTGTTCATTTCATTTCATTGTTATTCTGCTTTGTTTTTAACTTTTTTAGTTTCACATGTTCAAAATAAAATATATACTACTACTAATATTAATAATTGCACCAACTCCTATCTCAAAAATTACAATAAATACATACATAATAGTGCTCAATTTATTGGATGAGATTCCAATCTTCTGCGAAATAATTTAAAACAATACAAATGTGTGACATTTCCACATAAATGTTTCAGCTGTTCTCAGAACTAGAAGACTTCAGAAAAGAAAATAATGCATCTGTGGTAGCTGGAGCAGAGCAGAAGCACCAAAATCAACTACCCAGTGAAGATTTCTCACTTGATTCATTTCACTATCAACCTCACAGCATTATAATGCAGCAGTTAAAGACACCTTAGCAGTTACCACCACTCTGCCAAGTGGAGGGGCTAGATTTTCATATCTGTTTTCTTCAACATAAGCTTGTGCTAGGGCAAAGGCCTTTGCAACATCGACAGCACTTTGACATTCAGCAACTGTTCCCTGTGAAATTAGGTTGTGAAATTCAGCAAAAGATTACTGTCCGAAGATGGGCCTCGACCTGAAACCTATCCACGTTCTCCAGAGATACTGTGTGACCCGCTATTCATGATTAGGATCTTTCAGTGAAATGTTTTTTTAAAGCTTCCACACAGAGAAATTGTAGCAGTTCCAACAGACTGCATTCAGCTGATTATATAAAAGATGGAATGTTAACTGAGACCTTCAAGCACTGCTTTTAGTTTAGTTTAGAGATGCAGCATAGAAAGAGACCCTTCAGCCCATCGAGTCCACGTCGACCAGCGATCAGATCACCCTTACACTAGGTCTACCCTACACATCAGGGGCAATTTACAGAAACCAATTACCCTACAGACCTACGTATGTTTGAAGTGTGGATGGAGACCGGAGCACCTGGAGAAAACACACGCGCTCACAGGGAGAACATACAAACTCCATATAAACAGTACCCATGGTCAGGATTGAACCTGGTTTTCTGGCAATGTAAGTCAGCAACTCTACCGCTGCGCCACCATATTCCATTGGCTATCATAGCACAGCTTCTCCGTAATTCTGAACAATTAAAGTAAACAGTTCTAACTTGTTACCATTCAAAAAACATAATTTATTCACTGTCACCTCAAGTGTGCTGAAGTACTTCTAAAGATGACTAATGGGCCTGTTCCACTTACGCGACTTTTTCATCGACTGCCGGCACCCGTCATAGGTCGTTGCACGTCGGCAAAGATTTTCAACATGTTGAAGATTCAACGGCGACCAGATAGACGCTACGACTCTTTGGGTGACTGAGGAGACTAATCACGGCCATACAGACAACACTCTGGAGATATGTCGTGGGGTGAAGCCTTTAAGGGTGAAGTGAGTAGTCGCCCAAAGAGTCGTACCTTGTTCTGATCGCCGCTGGATTTTCAAAAAGTTGAAAATTTTCGGCGCCCTGTAACGACCTATGATGGGCGTCGGCAGTCGCTGAAAAAGTCGCATAAGTGGGACAGGCCCATGAGGGTGACCAAGGATAAAATATTGAATTGACAACTGCCTTGGCTTTCATTCTTAGCCACCAGAGATGTATCTCATAATAGTCAACAGACTGCATCTGCAGACTACTGTAAAGGACGGGTTGACATACTGTAAGAGAGCATTCCTTTGGCTATCATATCACTGCTTCTTCCTAATTCTGAGCAATTAAAGTAAACAATGTTCTAACATACTGAAAATGATAAACTATGTCACAAATTGCCATGCTGCTGGCAGCTATGATTTCCATTTTCACATTAATATGTTTAGTATTCCTGGACAAAAACAGCCTCTGGTGGCATGAGCATTCCTAATTGCTAATAAAAACAGCACATTTAATGCCTTATCAAGAGAAAATGTGATGAATGTCATCTAATTGGTTATTCAAAGATTTCTGTTAAGGATGCTTTATACGTATTGTTGGCCAACAGATGCTCCATTTAATATCTATGATTAAAAACAACAGAAAATCATGTTAATTTATATTTTCAATTTTATAATATAATAGGTGTTCAAGAAATATGTTAGGGATTTTGGTTATAAAAGGCTGTACCCAAACCGGCACTGGCATTATTTAATATTAATTCAAAACATATAGAACATAGAATAATACAGCACAGGAACAGGCCATTCAGCCCACAACATCTGCGCTGCTTGAAACCAAATTGAACAAGCCCCTTCTACCGAAATATTATTCCATATCCCTGCAAGATCATGTGCCTATCTATCTGCCTCTTAACACCACTATTGCATCTGCTTCCACCACCACCTCTTGCAGTTACTCCTGAACTGTAGCAAGGAGGTCCTTCTGCAGTTGTACAGGGTCCTGGTAAAACTGCAGGAGTATTGTGTGCAATTTTGGTCTACTAATTTGAGGAAGGACATTACTGCTATTGAGAGGTTCATGAGGTTAATTCCCGGGATCGCGGGACTGACATATGATGAAAGAATGGGTCACCTGGGCTTGTATTTACAGGAATTTAGAATGATGAGAGGGAATCATATAGAAACATATACAATTATTAAATGTTTGGGCAGACTAGATGCAGGAAAAATATTCCCAATGTTGGGGGAATCCAGAACCAGGGGTCACAGTTTAAGAATAAGGGGTAGGCCATTTAGGACTGAGATAAGGAAACATTTTTTCACCCAGAGAGTTATGAATCTGTGGAATTCTCTGCCACATAAGGCAGTGGAGGCCAATTTACTGGATGTTTTCAAGAGAGAGTTAGATTTAGGTCTTAGGGCTGAATGAATCAAGGGCTATGGGGAAAACGCAGGAATGGGGTACTGATTTGAGATGATCAGGCATGATCTTATTGAATGGCGGTGCTGTCTTGAAGAGCCGAATGGTCTAGGCCTGCACCTATTTTTATAGACAATAGGTGCAGGAGTAGGCCATTTGGCCCTTCGAGCCAGCACCACCATTCACTGTGATCATGGCTGATCATCCCCAATCAGTACCCCGTTCCTGCCATATCCCCTGAATCCGCTATTTTTAAGAGCTCTATCTAGCTCTCTCTGGAAAGTATCCAGAGAACCTGCCTCCATCGCCCTCTGAGGCAGAGAATTCCACACACTTACCACTCTCTGTGAGAAAAAGTGTTTCCTCATCTCCGTTCTAAATGGCTTACTCCTTATTCTTAAACTGTGGCCCCTGGTTCTGGACTCCCCCAACATCGGGAACACGTTTCCTGCCTCTGTGTGTCCAAGCCCTTAAGCAATCTTATATGTTTCAATGAGATGCCCTCTCATCCTTCTAAACTCCAGAGTGTACAAGCCCAGCTGCTCCATTCTCTCAGCATATGACAGTCCCGCCATCCCGGGAATTAACCTTGTAAACCTACGCTGCACCCCCTCAATAGCAAGAATGTCCTTCCTCATATTAGTGGACCAAAACTGCACACTATAGCCCTGGTGTGGTCTCACTAGGGCTCTGTGCAACTGCAGAAGGACCTCTTTGCTCCAATATTCGATTCCTCTTGTTATAAAGGCCAACATGCCATTCGCATTCTTCACTGCCTGCTGTACCTGCATGCTTGCTTTCATAGACTGATGTACAAGGACCCCCAGATCCACTTGTACTTCCCCTTTTCCCAACGATGCAATTTAGATAGTAACTTGACACCATTTAGATAGGCAGTTTGTAGGCAGTTGCCACATTCTATGGAAAAAAAACCATGCCCCGCACATCTCCTTTAAATTTTCTTGCTCTCACTTTAAAGTTATGCCCTCGAGTACTTTCTATTATTGCAAAAAGATGGTCTACCTCTATGCCTCTCATTCTTCTATCAGCCTCCCATCAATTCCAATAAACACAATCCAAATTTGTTCAACCTCTCCTTACATGTAGTACCCTCTATCCCAGGCAGTATTCTGGTAAACCTATCTTGCTCCCTCGCCAAAGCCTCCCAAGCTCTTCCTTTAATGGTCCCAATCCGCATTAATGGTGACAAAGTAGAGATGGTCGAGAGCTTCATGTTCTTAGGTGTAAATATAACCAACTATTTGGCCTGGTCCATTCGCATTGATGCTATGGCCAAGACACACTTCAATGTGTCTAATTCCTTAGAATACGGACATTTGGCAAGCCTCCAATGACTCTCACCAAATTCTATAGATGCACTGTACAAAGCATTCTATAGGGATGCACAAAAACCTAGTTTGGCAAGTGCTCTGCCTGAGAAAACATGAGAAAAATAGAAGGACACAAAGTGCTGGAGCAACTCAGCGGGTCGGGCAGCGTTTCTGGAGAACATGAATAGGTGACATTTCGGGTTGAGACCCTTCTTCAGACTGATTGTAGGGGGTTAAGAAGGCTGGAAAAGAGGAGATACCTGACAAACCATGGCAGGTAATAGGTAATAAAAATAAAGAGAGTTGTGGATGCAGCCTAGCCTCCCATCCACTCCATCTACACTTCACAATGCCTTATGAAAGCAGTCAACATTATCAACGACCACTCACACCCGGGTCATTCCCTCTTCTCCCCTCTCCTGTCGGGCAAAAGGTAAACAGCCTGAAATCATGCACCACCAGCTTCAAGAACAGCTACAGAGATACCGGCTCACAAAGTCGGCTATGGGGACAGACCAGCCTGCTCCAGCCAGGCCAGAGTTCCAGAGCCCTGGCCACAAAGGGCAAATTCGATCCACGGATCGGAAGTTCGGCTACGGAAGTTGGCTGTGGGATCAAATCCGCTGGCTCTGTCCTGAGTAACAGTTTTCCACCACTATTCTCTGTCATCTAGTTCTAAATGCAAACCATAACATTTCCATGGAGTTCGCATTAATTAAACAAGAAAGTTTAATTAATGGGATTTAATTAGATGATTTCCCACAGCAAAACTCATGGGTCTTTTAAAATAAACTCTGATTTATTTTATAGTCGAGCATTGAACAGCCCCTTGGTCCAACCTATCCACGTGATTAAGATGCCCTATCTAAGCTAGTCCTATCTGGCCACATTTAGCCCAAATCCCTGTCCATTCTTACTAATATTCTTCTGCCCTTCTCTTTCTCCATGGAGTTCTGATTAAAGTAATAGAAATAGATACCCTTTGTGCTTGCTCCTCCATGCAATAGTTTTCACTTCGGCAATACATTGCTGCACTAATGCCAACTTAGGAAACTAGTTGAAAAGGCCACAAGCTAATCGATAAAGTCAGGGCAGTGGACGTTGCCTATATGAACCTTAGTGAGGCATTTAGCATAGTTCACCACAGTAGGCTCATCTGGAAGGTTAGCTCGTAAGGAACCCAAGGCAAGCTAGGCAACTGGTTCAAATTTGGTTTGAAGGAAATGGGTAATTGTGAAGGGTTGTTTACAGATTTGATGCCTATGAGCACTGGTGTGCTATAGGGGTTGGCTGCATCCCCTGTTATTTGTTGTCTACATTAATGAGTTACGTGACAATGTAGTTCATGTTGTTAATAAATTTGCAGATAACACCAGAACTGGTGCTGTAGTGAAAAGTCAAGAAGGTTATCTATATTTACAACGAGATCTAGATCAGTTGCAAATTTAGATATCACACCAAATGTTGCCTACCCAGAAGCCTTGGATGAACCAGGAGATCCGAATCTTACTGAGGACCAGATCTTCATTCAAGTCTTGCGATGCAGGGTTATATAAAAAGTCCAGGTACAGCACCGATGAGGCCATTGGGAAAGCAAACACATTTTTGATCTCAACTGGAGGATCAGACTGATGTTTGGCGGCTGTGGCGGGGCTTGAATGCCATTACTTCCTACAAGGCAAAAGCAAGTAGTAACTCAAGTGACAGCGATGTAGGAGTCCCAGATGAGTTCAATGCTGTTTTTGCTCACTTCAAGGTGGAGAACATCAATGCACCTTTTCAAACAGGCATAGCCTCTGTGGATCCTGTAATGGCAGACACTGAGGCTGATGTCAGAAGATCTTTCACATGCGTGAATCTTCAGAAAGAGCCCAAAGTGTCATAGCGTGAAAATAGACACAAAAGGCTGGAGTAACTCAGCGGGACAGGCAGCATCTCTAGAGAGAAGGAATAGGCGACATTTCGGGCCGAGACCGTTCTTCAGACATAGAGTGATACAGTGTGGAAACAGGCCCTTTGGCCCAACTTGCCCAACATGTCCCAGCTACATTAGTTCCACCTGCCAGCAAGTGGTCCACATCCCTCCAAACCTGTCCTATCCATGTACCTGTCTAACTGTTTCTTAAATGATAGGGCAGTCCCTGCCTCAACTACCTCCTCTGGCAGCTTGTTCCATACATCCACCACCCTTTGTGTGAAAAGGTTACCCCTCAGTTTCCTATTAAATCTTTCACCTTAAAGCTATGTCCTCTGGTCCTCGATGACATACCTGGCCGTGCTGTTTACACTGGACCATTTGAAAGATAAAAAAAAGATCTATAGAAACTTACAAAATTCTTAAGTGGTAGGTGCAGGGTAGATGCAGGAAGATTGTTCGCGATGTTGGGGAAGTCCAGAACAAGGGGTCATAGTTTAAGGATAATGGGGGAAATCTTCTAGGACCGAGATGAGAAAAACATTTTTCACACAGAGTGGTGAATCTCTGGAATTCTCTGCCACAGAATGTAGTTGAGGCCAGTTCATTGGCTATATTTAAGAGGGAGTTAGATGTGGCCCTTGTGGCTAAAGGGATCAGGGGGTATGGAGAGAAGGCAGGTACAGGATACTGAGTTGGATAATCAGCCATGATCATATTGAATGGCGGTGCAGGCTTGAAGGGCCGAATGGCCTACTCCTGCACCTATTTTCTATGTTTCTATGATCCTCAGATTATTCATTGACTACTGCTCAATGTTCAACATCAATATCGCCTCAAAAGTTTCCATCCAAATCAGAGAACTGAGTCTCTGCTTGTACCTATGCAATCAGATCCTTTACTCTCTCATCAAGTAGTACTGGCAACAACTCTGCCTCCTCGGTATCTATCAAAACAGGAGCACCTTCGGGCTGTGTGCTCAGTCCCCTGCTCTATTCCCATGATTAGGCATAGCACCTGTGCCAAGTTTAAATTCGTAGATGATTCCACCATTGCTGGACAAATAAAATGCAATGATAAGTCAGAGTAAAGGAGCAGAATTGAATGGTGCCAGAACCACAATCATGCTCTCAATGTTAGCAACACTTAGGAGCTGGCTGTAGATTTCAGGAGGGGCAAGCCGGGCATCCATGAACATGCCTTCATTGATGGGACAGCAGTGAAGAGAGCCAATGACTTCAAGATCCTGGGCAAGCATATCTCTAAAGATCTGTCCTGGGCCCAGCACGAAAAGAAAGATTATTTCGAAGATTGAGGCGTTTCAGTATGCTTTAAAACGCTGTCTAGAACTTCTACAGATGCACGGTAGAGAGCATAGTTACTTGTTGCATCACGGACTGGTTCGGCAACATCCAGAATGAAGGGGGTGCAGAAAGTGGTAGATAATGCCAGTCCTTTCATAGGTACTGACCTCCCCACTATTGATAGAATCTACAGGAGCAATTGACTCAAAAAGGCAGTTAATATCAAAGGGTCACAAACATTGGCCATGCTCTCATTTCCCCACTACCATTGGGAGGAAGATACAGGAGCCAGGAAAACAATAACCTCCAGGTTCAAGAACAGTGTCTTCCCATCGATCATCATGCTCTTGTACATTGGTGGCCCAGCTGGTAGAACTGCTGTCTCACAGCCCCAGGTTTAATTCTGGCCTTTGGTGCTGTCTGCATAGATTTTGCACATTCTTTGTGACTGTGTGGGTTTCCTCCAGGTGCTCCTATTTCCTCCAACATCCCAAAGACATGTGGGTTTGTATTTTAATTGGCCTCTGTAAATTGCCACTGAGGTGCAGGGAATGGATGCAAAAGTGGAATAAATAGAATAACACTGTGAACGTGTGATGATAACCAGCGTGGACTTTGTGTGCTGAAGGGTCTTTTTCCATGGTGTATCTCCAAACAAACCATTACTTCAGCATCTGTGGTCTACTGTGACATTTGTTTTGGTTGCACTATGCACTTTTGTACTATTATGATCTGATTACCTTATAGTAATAACTCTTAATTATTGTATTATTGATTTTGTAGGCCCCCCTCGGTCATGACTGACCATGGGTGATGCATCCTAGTTTGCAGGTGATGTGTGGTCGGATGCAAGCCTGGGCGATGCCATATGGAGGACAGGCTGTGGCCCATGCAGCACGTCCCCCCTCTCCACGTCGCTGATCGATCCAAAGGAGCAGTTACAATTTGGCACCAGCGCCGTTGCAGGAGCTGCCAGAGCGAGGTTGTAGACAACGACAAACTGCCTTAGGGGCTCCGACTCCGGATTCTCTTGAGGTTTACTCCAGGAGCCTTTTCCATGACTGGATATGGCCACAAGGCAGTGGAGGGTTTAAATCAGAGCTTTTCCTCTCCTAGACGGACTGCCTTCCCAGGCTGACGAGCCCCATCTGTCTGAGACTCATGGGGGGCGTGAGCGTCTACCTTCCCGTGCAGGTCTATAGCACCTATATTTACACATTCATTTGTGTGTTTTGCATTGAGAGGCCTGTAGAGGTGCAGCATGTAAGAATTTCATTGTTCTATTGCCGGTACATTGACAATGAAGCACTCTCTTATACTGGGCACCAGTGTTTGTCCTAAATGCTCGTATTTATAAATTCTACTGTATGCAGGAGTCTGTCTCCACACTGTCAATGGGAACATTCTCATTTGATTTCCCTTGTTCCTTTTGAAATGAAAGAATCTACTGGGCAACAAAGGTAGATTAGAAGAAAATAATTAGATGGTTAGTCAGCCTAGTGTACAATTGGAGAAATAATTTAAACAAGTGGGCTTACTCAAAATCAAACTACTGTGCTTGGTGCATGAGGAAATAGTAAATGTGAGAAAAATGATAACC
Source organism: Leucoraja erinaceus (assembly GCF_028641065.1). NCBI lineage: Eukaryota > Metazoa > Chordata > Chondrichthyes > Rajiformes > Rajidae > Leucoraja > Leucoraja erinaceus. The sequence goes on from NC_073377.1 coordinate 21,829,341, forward strand.
TCGGGGGATCAGAGGTGCCTGAACAATACATGCCATAGTTTAAAGAAATGACAGCATGGTAAAGTATAAATTGTGACTTACACCAAATAAAAGTATCTCCAGATGTGTCAACGTAGGATCTGTGAAACATTACATTGACACGCTTTTTGAAAATACTGAAACATTTGAGTCATTTAAGACTGAAAACTTGATGCAGTTCTGATCAGTGAAGCACATTGTTCCTTCTGTGAAATTTCAAGAGGAAACCATCTTGTTAAGTGCTCGGCTAGATTTATTGGGAGTAGTGAAAATAAAGCAAGAACTTGCAGATGGTTAATAAACACAATTAAAAGAAATAAGAGGGAAAATACTTTGAGCTCTTCCAGCATACTTGTCATTCTTGTTAGAGAAACAGCAGCCCTCCCAAACCTCATGTGAATTGAGTCAGTCTGTGTCGGCTTTCCACTTGTTCCCAGGCACCTGCTTTAGCGATGACCTCAGCTCCCCTGTCTCAACTCAGACTGCCACCCAAACAGCTTCAAAAACAAAGCACAGCTGTTTCACATCTCTAATGCAGAAAATCAGAGCAGACCAGAAAGCCACTTTTGTTTTATTGTTGACCACTACTCGCACATAGCCTGTCCTCCGCTCAACCAGAAGTTACTCTTCACAAAATCAAAGCATAAAGATATCTATTTAATAAATACATTCCAGTTCAAAGATCACAACCTAATGGTAAATAAAAGCAATGCCACTTCCTTTTGTAGGATTTTCAAAGTATGTTCCTTTGTAACTAATACTGCCAAAATATGTTAACTGGAGGTTTAATTGAGGGACCTTGTGTCCAAGAGGCTGCAGCATTTGCCTATGCAATGAGAGTTGTCTATTTTAAAGTATTTAATAGGGTCGATATACCTTGGTAACCTTGCAAGGTCCCAAATCAATACAGGATCATCCTTTATCCAAGACAAACATTGGTGGGGAAAAAAAGGTTTAAAATTATATCATTCTACAAACTGCGGGCAGCACAGTGGTGTAGCGGTAGTTGCAGCCTTACAGCACCAGAGACCCGGGTTCGATCCTGATTACGGATGCTGTCTTTATGGAGTATGTACGTTCTCCCTGTGACCGCTTGGGTTTCCTCCCACAATCCAAAGACGTACAGATTTGTAGGTTAATTAGCTTTGGTTGCAAATTGTCCCGAGGGTCATTGTACGGGGATCGCTGGTCATTGTGGACTCGGTGGGCTCAAGGGTCTGTTTCTGCGCTGTATCTCCAAACTAAACGCATTTTCCTCAAAACTATAATCAGATGGGATTTACAAAGAACAATTTAGGATGCCAATAAAAAAGTGAGTCTTTATTAGAATACCACCAATAGATAACATACTAGGAAGCTGATAGGTTTAATGTTCTGCCAATGCTCAGTAAACTGAAACCAGATCAGGGTGGAAAAAATAAGACAAATAATTACATTGCACCCAGGCAAAGATAGAAAAAATGACTGCTTTTGAAGATGCAAATGAATGTTGATTTTGGACTGGATCAAACCCAGATGTAAAGCCAGTGGAATCGAGTAATTGGACAGCACTGTCCGGAACTGCACATAAAGAACATTTGCTGATGTTTTTAGAACAATGCTTCAGTAAATAGCACTGTCAGGAAAGGGGGGCAGAAAACATAACCTTACACATTCTTCTTTAAATAATTAAGGATTAGAGAAAGAAAAGCCTTGAGATTTACGCTTAAGCTTTCTCCAATTTTATAACAGGAATATTAAGTAACAAAGTCTGATGAATGTCAAAACTAATCCTGAGAAAGGAGGAGGAATGAGGGCAAAGAAATAGGCAGATGCAGAAAAGGGGAAAAATGAACAAAGCTGAGCCTGTGACAACTATTGCCTCCTTACATCCATATACAGTGCCCTCCATAATGATTGGGGCAAGGACCCATCATTTATTTATTTGCCTCTGTACTCCACAATATGAGATTTGTAATAGAAAAAAAAAATCACATGTGGTTAAATTGCACATTGTCAGATTTTAATCAAGGCCATTTTTATACATTTTGGTTTCACCATGAAGAAATTACAGTAGTGTTTAGACATAGTACCCCCATTTCAGGGCACCATGACGTTTGGGACACCGCAATGTTATGTAAATGAAAGTAGTCATGTTCAGTATTTTGTTGCATATCCTTTACATGCAATGACTGCTAGAAGTCTGTGATTCATGGACATCACCAGTTGTGGGTGTCTTCTCTGGTGATGCTCTGCCAGGCATGTATTGTAGCCATTTTTAGCTTATGCTCATTTTGGGGGCTACTCCCCTTCAGTTTTCACTTCAGCATATAATAGTCATGCTCAATTGGGTTCAGATCAGGTGATTGACTTGGCCACTCAAGAATTGACCATTTTTAAGCTTTGAAAAACTCCTTTGGTGCTTATGTTTGGGATCATCGTCTTGCTGTAGAATGAACCGCCGGCCAATGAGATTTGAGGCATTTGTTTGAACTTGAGCAGATAGGATGTGTCTATACACTTCAGAATTCATTATGTTACTACCATCAGCAGTTGTATCATCAATGAAGATAAGTGAGCCAGTACCTTCAGCAGCCATACATGCCCAGGCCATAACACCACCGGGTTTCACAATGAGGTGGTATGCTTTGGATCTTGGGCAGTTCCTTCTCTCCTCCATACTTTGCACTTGCCATTACTCTGATATAAGTTAATCTTCGTCTCATCTGACCACGCAAACGTTTTCCAGAACTGCAGTTGCTCTTTCAAGTGCTACTTGGCAAACTGTAACCTGGCCATCCTAATTTTGCAGCTAACCAGTGGTTTGCATCTTGCAGTGTAGCCTCTGTATTTCTGTTCATGAAGTCTTCTGCGGACAGTGGTCATTGACAAATGCACACCTGAATCCTGAAGAGTGTTTCTGATCTGTCGGACAGGTGTTTGGGGATTTTTCTTTATTATAGAGATAATTCTTATGTCATCAGCTGTGAAGTTCTTCCTTGGCCTGCCAGTCCCTTTGCGATTAGTAAGCTCACGAGTGCTCTCTTTCTTCTTAATGATGTTCCAAACAGTTGATTTTGGTAAGCCTAAGGTTTGGCCGATGTCTCTAACAGTTTTATTCTTGTTTCTCAGTCTCATAAAGACTTCTTTGACATTCATTGGCACAACTTTGGTCCTCATGTTGATTAACAGCAATAAAAGTTTCCAAAGAAGATGGAAAGACTGGAGGAAAGAGTAGGTGCTGAGAGCTCTTGTATATCTGAGAATTTACAAACACCTGTGAAGCCATGTGTCCCAAACATTATGGTGCCCTGAAATGGGGGGACTATGTATAAACGCAGCTGTAATTTCTACATGGAGAAACCAACATGTATAAAAATACCCTTTAATAAAATCTGAAAATGTGCACTTTAGCCACATGTCTTTTTTTTTCTATTACCAATCTCAAATTGTGGAGTACAGAGGCAAATAAACAAATGGTGGGTCTTTGTCCCAAACTCCAAACAACTCTGAAGCAAGCAGTGTTATTAAGCATTAACAGCTATCCTGGCACCATGTAAGTCGTGTGCTAAACATGCGTTGGAAACTTCAGAATGAATATAGTGATGAGAGAGCCTGGTTTTCAAAAGCAAAATAAGATCCTATTGTTCACGATTAAATACTCTATTGCACTGAAACATTAAACAGACCCTCTCTCACAGTGCTGCAACAATTAAGCAAGTATTCTAGCTCCTCTTTAATGCAAATCACTTGCACATCATAAGTTTCATTGCTCCATCACTGGCCAAGGCTGCAGTATTTTCTTCCTATTCTTACCTCGCTCGTCCTTAAAACCCAGCTCTAAATTTCTGGTAATGTTCTGGAGTATCTCCTAACATGACTCACTGTTTCCAAACACAGCTGTGAAAGGCTTTCAAACTTTTTGTGACATTAATTGTATCCTATGAATGTAATTGGACTCTACCTCCATTTATTTTGTTATCAACCATGGTGCTTTGCACAAGCCAATACATAGCAATACAGCTAACAAACAAGCATGGTTTAAGTTTGATAGAAGAGAACTTAGGCAGAATTAATGATGTGCTGCACCAGATGACAGCAATACTTTGGTGCACTTTATGAAATTGTACAGAACAGAAGGTTATTTAACAGTACACTGTGCCAGTGGACTGAATTCAGTTGTAGCATAGAATAAAATAGAAACTTATGAATAAATGATTTCTATGTTGTGAAATTTAAACCCATTATCTGAAGCTAAAAGAAAATTCTGCAATAATGTTGTTGATGAACATTTGAGGCCAACAATACTGGACACATTGGTGGGGGGGGGGGGGGGGGGGGGGGGGGGGGGGGGGGGTGAGGGGGATGTTCGTTATTGCCGATTGTCCACTATAATCAAGTCAGGTATTATCATTGTATGTAGTAGAAACCAGTAAATACAGATGCTGGTTAATACACAAAAGGACACAGTGCTGGAGTAACTCAGTGAGTCAGGCGGCATCTCTGGAGAACATGGATAAGGTGACGTTTCGGGTTGAGACCCTTCTTCATCTGGGCCAGCAGTTCATTCAGGATTTAATATATAAAACGTCTATCCTTTTATTTGTACTTGTTGTTTTTCTACCTCTTCCCATTAGATTGTGCAGCCTGCTATGAATCACGTGCCCAAATGATGATTGTAAAATGCACTTGTGACTGCATTTAATAGTCCAATGGTGCTAGTTCTTTGTTTTTTTTTTAACTGTAAATGACTGTAAAAGGATGTGAGTATAGACTAACACCGAAAACTAAATACACAACCAGGCGAAAGCTGCTGCTTGCGCAATAATCATTAGATTTTCAATTTCTTTCAGGGATTTTTACAGATGCCGTATAATTTAGCTGCAATAAAGTTACCAAGAGAATGAGCAGGCATATGGATTTTTGTTTCAACTCTTGCGTCCCACAGTGTACATGGTGTGATTCTAGGTTTGTGCCTATGGTAGATTAACTTAGCCAGAGACTGGAAGTGGAAGAAAGCCAGTCCTGATCACCAATCAACAGAGTGCACTGCTTGCACGATATGTGGGCGTGAGAGGATAGCTCCCTGCTACTTCACTGTTGCAATCACGGCACTGATGTATTAAATGCCCTGATTAAAGGCAACGTCTCACTTTAATGACAAAATGTGGCAATAAATTTAAAAAACAAGAATAAATAAATTTCTTCAAAACAACACATACGCAGTTGGAAGTGACACTCGTCTGCTAATCATACGTGCAGGAGATAGAATCTAAAGGCATTGTTTACAATGCAATAAAACAAAGGGAATGGGGAGTGCAGTGAGAGAGAGAGAGATCCTCTCTCCGTATGGTTGGTAACATGTGTTTCCATTACCAGTCACGCACTGACAAGGTTTTGGCTTAAACTTTATGACCTGCTTCAAGCATTAAAATTCCCAAATGTGGAAAAGATTACTATCCTTCTCCCAGAATTCTTTTTTGAAGTTGATTCCCACCAACAAGATGGAAACCATCAACTTGCTTAAGTTGCTTTAAAGTGGCCACGTGTTGGTGTGGCTTCTATTTAGCTTTGCAATTAACTTAGCATATTAGCCACCACAAAAAATCCTGCAATTTTCATGAGATATTCCATTTTAAAACAAAAAGTCTAAATTCATTCTTCCCCTGACATTTTCTATTCCAAAAAACACCTTGGACCACAGCTTAATTTCTCCAGAAATTACCATTAACACAAGAGTTGTATGGTTACAAACAACTGCCGTGGAATACTGCAACATTGTTGGCAAACAATCTAAAGTGATCAAAAGCTTTTTATTTTGTCAAATTCTTTCTATCTGCTAAATGCTCTGATTCATGTTTAAATATGATGTGTAACTTATCAGCAACTCTTCACACAGGTTCATATACGAGGATGAAAAGTGAACTCGGGGAGGCATCTCATTCTCCACATTACCTATTCTCAAACAACATCTATACTCATTCAATTTCCAACTGGTGTCTTCGAGCAGGTTTGTTTTACATAGAAAGTAGTGGGGGGGGGGGGGCGGGAACACGTTGCCAGGGGTGGTGGTGGAGGTTCATATGATAATGATGTTTCAGAGGCTTTTAGACAGGCACATGGAAGAACAGAGAATACAGGGATAGGGATCATGTACAGCAAGACGAGATCAGTTTAACTTAGCATCATGTTCAGCACAGACATTGTGGGCAGAAGGGCCCAACCCCATGCTGTACTGTTCTGTGCAAATGAGGAGTAGGAAACCCTACTGAAGTTAAATATATTTTAAACCAAGTTCAGCTAATTCAACACAGAGTGGGGATCGAACCTGCATTTCTGAGGTTTGTGGGGCTTGGTACCGAATGGCATACACCATCATATCCCAACACTATTAGAGTCACAGTCATACAGAATGGAAATTGACTCATCGGCCCAGCTTGTCCCCATCTACAATAGTCCCACCTGCCAGCATCTGCCCCATAATTTCTCTAAATCTTTCCTACCCAAATACCTGTCTAAATGTCTTTAAAATGTAATTATAGTACCCGCCTCATATATCTCCACTGGCAGCTCACTCCATATACACTCTACCTTCTGAGTGAAAAAGTTGCCCCTCAGGTTCCTATTAAATATTTTCCCCACTTACCTTAAATCTATGTCCTCGTTCTCGATTCCCCTACACTGTGTAAAAGACTCTGCGCAGTCATGCTATCTATTCCTCCTCATATACCTCTGTAAGGTCTTATACACCTCTATAAAATGACCCCTCAGCCTCCTGCTCTACAAAGAAAACTTATTCCTACCTTCCAATTCATATTACATAATTTTAGTTTTCAAGTATCCTCAGATCCTCAGTGTTTTCAGGGTCTGTTGCTATTTTGATGATTACATTTATGGAATTTATGGAATTCCCTGCCACAGAGGGCAGTGGAGGCCAAGTCATTGGATGGATTTAAGAGAGAGTTAGATAGAGCTCTATGGGGCTAGTGGAGTCAAGGGATATGAGGAGAAGGCAGGCACGGGTTATTGATAGATGACGATCAGCTATGGTCACAGTGAATGGCGGTGCTGGCTCGAAGGGCCGAATGGCCTCCTCCTGCACTTATTTTCTATGCTTCTAAATAATGATAGCTGTAAAGTGGGATAATATGGAACTACTGTAAACTGGTGATTAATGGTCGGCATGGACAGGGTGTGTTGAAGGATCTCTGAACTAAAAACAAGATTTTCTGTTTGATTTCAGATTTTGCAGCAGCAATATATATCTTTTGCTTTTCAAGTCGTTTACAGTCCCCCAGTGCTGATGTGCAAAACTAGACTCGGTTTTGGTGAGGGTTCTATTTTTACCCAGGCACCTGAAGTACAAAGATGACAATGACAATCAGCAGAAAAAGCTGATTTTGTAGCCACACCACAATGCTGGAACTTGATGCTTCAAGCAACACCTCTTCACTCTCACAATGGACTGCAAGTTCAACAGTGTGGCGGACTGCCCCCTACTACCAACAATTATATTTGAAAGCTACTTAGAGGTTAGTTCCTTTGTGAACCCTGTTAGATGCTGCTAGTGAAGTGTTTTTCTTAATTATTTGAAGGCAGGGAAACCTACAGGGAATGATGTGGCAGGTGCTGCAAAACATTTTCCTGACTTCAAAGCCTCTGTGCAAAGCAGTTGTTCCTGGGATTGGGTACAACAGTACGCATTCCCATTAGACTGGGAGAACGAACGTGCGGCATGCAAATAAACATGGTTATCTACCTGAGGGGAATACTTTACAGTTGGGAGGAATACAAAAAGACACCCTGATGACCTCATGGATACTTGGTAAGCACAGCGTACGGCTAGACACTGGAAAATACAACTTCTGTTCTATGCTGAGTTCAAGGCCATTGGGCATTTATATATGAAGTCTCCACTGCATTGGTTTCACTGAGGACTGAGGTGCCTATCATAGTTAAAGAGTCAAATTTCCCACCATTGCTTACAAATTTAGAACAATCACAGCCAAGGTACTGGAAGGTGCTGTGACATTTGGAATCCCACAGTCATCAGCTTCAGAGGTGTTAGGAATGAGGGCAAGCAGCAGAGAAAGAAAGGGTTAGAGGCATTAATTCTAGATAACACCAACATACAGGAGCAGATTGCTACGTGGTTCTCTGCTAAACTGTCTCCTGCACATTCTGCTGCAATAATCCTGCTGCAAGATGAAAAACAGTTGCTAACAAAACATGAATGAACAGCCTTTCATATTCACAATTAAATGTCAAGCATGGGACGGAAATTTAAAAAAAAATGTTGGCATTGCGCAGCACAATAGCGCTGATGAAGGGCCTTTGACTATAAATCTTCAGCTTCTCTTTCTACGACCTGCTGAGCATTTCTAACACTTTTTGCTTTAATTTCAGGTTTCCAGAATCTGCAGTTTTCAATTGTACAGCAGACTGCTCAGCATCTAAACAAGAAAAGACAGGTTTATATTTGATGGAAGCGTACAAAGTTTGCAACAAGGGATGCGGCCATCTGTCTCTACTATTTTTTAACTAAAACTTCTGCTGGTGCAATCCAGGCATAATTTTGTTGATTCACACACTCTCACATAGTTCAGTATTTATTCACTTCTTTTAAAAAGATAAAGCAGTTGCCGTCTCAACTTCAACTTAAACCTCTTCACTGTATGAACATGTCTCTGCAAACTTCTTCCTCACTCATTATGTGACAGTTTTAAATGCATGGTCAATTATGTTTGCTTTCTGTCGGTAAAGAAATGCAGAAAAAATAATCACAATTCATTCTAAAAAAAGCTCTGCAGTTTGATCTGCTTCGTAATGATTGTGCTCTATGTCACTATATGCAAAATACTAGTTTTCTTAGCCCTAGGCTTATGTTTAAAAAAAAAATCAGATTGGACATTTAAACGGCCATTCATTAATCTTTCACCCTATCTACCCCCAAAAAAACACTTTCACTGATTTAACCATAGAAAACAGAAAGTAGCTATATCTTAAACATCATTATATTTAATCAAATCCTACCCAAACTGATGTACATTTTCAAAAGAAAGCAACCCACTTTGTTGAAAATATACTTCCATATAAAATAATTCAATTCCTGAAACGGATCAGTCGCAAATTATGCAAAGAATTTGGGGAAAAAAAGTCAAGATTAATAAGTCTTGCAATGCTATGTTTATTTACTAGAAATAAGAGCCAACATGCACATGCAATGCATTTGAGTTTGCTGACAGATTGTTCCCAGGGCATGTGCCCAAGTTGGTGTCTTACCATTAAAGAATGTCTGTTGGATGACAGCAAACCTGCCCCATATCCTGATCCTAAGCCACCCATGGGCCCGTTGTGTGACGGTCCTATTAAATTCTGCAGGTCGCTGTGGCTACTGGGCATGGCTGTCGATGGTCCCACCGCGTGGTTTCGCAGGACGTGTATGGCATCATCCAATCTTTCCAGGCGGTCTTCAATCCGGGTTTGCTAAAAAAAATTAAAAAAATCTGTAATCGAAGGGCACATAAATATTCTCAGCCATCTCACAGATTGAGAGTAATGCTTGCTTTAAATCTGAGTAATATTTTAAACTTGTCAAAAAATGGTCATCATAAATGTCACGATTAGCTAATTATATTACAGAAAAATAGTGACCCATGCTTGCATTTAATGTGGTTATAAATCTGTTATTGGTATATCATAGAAACTAGAAATTAGGTGCAGGAGTAATTCGGCCCTTCGAGCCTGCACCACCATTCAATATGATCATGGCTGATCATCAAACTCAGTATCCCGTACCTGCCTGCTCTCCATACCCCCTGATCCCCTTAGCCACAAGGGCCACATCTAACTCCCTCTTAAATATAGCCAATGAACTGGCCTCGACTACCCTCTGTGGCAGAGAGTTCCAGAGATTTACCACTCTCTGTGTGAAAAAAGTTCTTCTCATCTCAGTTTTAAAGGATTTCCCCCTTATCCTTAAGCTGTGACCCCTTGTCCTGGACTTCCCTAACATCGGGAACAATCTTCCTGCATCTAGCCTGTCCAACCCCCTAAGAATTTTGTAAGTTTCTATAAGACCCCCTCTCAAGCTCCTAAATTCTAGAGAGTATAAACCACGTCTATCCCGTCTTTCTTCATAAGACAGTCCTGACATCCCAGGAATCAGTCTGGTGAACCGTCTCTGCACTCCCTCTATGGCAATAATGTCCTTCCTCAGATTTGGAGACCAAAACTGTACGCAATACTCCAGATGGTCTCACCAAGACCCTGTACAACTGCAGTAGAACCTCCCTGCTCCTATACTCAAACTTTTGCAATGAAAGCATTCGCTTTCTTTACTGCCTGCTGCACCTGCATGCCTAACCAATGACTTCCTGACACCCAGGTTCTGCATCTCCCCCTTTCCCAATCGGCCACCAGTCTGCTTTCCCGTTTTTTTTTGCCTCCAAAATGGACATTTATCCACATTATACTGCATCTGCCAAACATTTGCCCACTAGGCACTTGGAGATATTGCCTTCAATTCCCTCATCCAGATCATTAATATATATTGTAAATAGCTGTGTGCAATTCATGAAACCCCCTAGTCATGCCTGAGTGTCAGTTCTCTGCCATTTTGTTGCCACCTGTTTGCCAGCCAGTTCTCTATATATGTGCTTTAAAGTGTACCAAGATACAGTGAAAAACTTTCATGCATGCCTTGCTGACACCCATTTCCTGAAGTTCTGACCATCAGGAAATTGAACTAGGCACTTCTGTGTGCAATTCACCCTAATGCGAGTGTCAGTTCTCTGCCATTTGTTTCTCACCTATAATCAAAGTGCAACATTAATTTCTTCCTTCCGTACAGCAATTGGAGTTAACAGTCAGGCCCTGTGACCTTTTCGAATTCTGAATAAGGGAAGAGACAAAATGCACAGGAAGTGAGGAATCATACATCTTTTAAAAGCTTCCTCTGGGACACAAGTACTGATTCTCACATTCATTTTTATTTGCTGATCATTTTGTCATAAGTTTCACTGACATTCATAGTAGTGTGGTCGAAGGAACAGCAGATGCTGGTTTACACTGAAAATAGACACAAATTGTTAATACAATGAGATAGGCGCAAAATGCTGGAATAACACAGTGGGACAGGCAGCATCTCTGAAGAGAAGGAATGGTCTGAAGAAAGGTATCAAACTGAAATGTCACCCATTCCTTCTCTCCGGAGATGCCGCCTGTCCCTCTGAGTTACTCCAGCATTTTGCGCCTATCTCATTGCACTAGTTCGGCACAAGGACATTGTGAACATCTTGGGGCTGCGTAGCATGGAATATGTAAATATGCTGCTTCATAGGAGTTGGGAGTTTCCATGAGGAGACCAGAGGAACAATTTGTTTCTTCCCATACTCATCCCACAATAATGTTAGCACAGGAATGCTGAGGATCCACAAAAACCTGTCTTGATCGATGGATCGGTAGTCTAGAGAGTAAACAACTTCAAGTTCCTGGATGTGCATATCTCTAAAGATCTGTTCCGAACCCAATAAGTTGATGCAATCAAAAAGAAAGCCCATCTACACCTCTACTCCTTCAGAAGATTGAGGAGATTCAATTTTTTGATGAATACTCTCTTGAATATTTAGAGGTGTACAGCAGAGAGCATATTGATTGACAGGTTGCATCATGGCCTGGTTCGGCAACTCGAACGCCCAGGAATGATGAAGATTACAAAATGTGGTGCACTGTGCCCGGATACTGACCTCCCCACCATCAAAGTGATCTATAGGAGGTTCTGCCTCAAAAAGTGAGCCTGCATTATCAAAGACCCATACCGCACTGTCCACGCTCTCATTTCATTCCTGCCATCAAGAAAAAAGTATAGGAGTCTGAAAAACTGTGACCTCCAGGTCAAGGCACAGCTTCTTCCCAACACTACAAATACCAACTAAACTTTAAACTACCAACTGCCTCAGTTGCACTGGGGACTTTGGGATTTTGTTTTTGTTACACACTATATTGCTTTTTTTTAAATCAATTGATAAATCAATCAATCAATGAATCATTTTTTTGTTATCTATTGAGTATTGTGTTTACAAACATGTTGTGGTGCTGCAAGTAAGAATTTCATTGTTCTGTTTTGATACATGTGACAATTAAACACTCATGACTCGATTACATTATGTGATCAATAATGCGAGAGATAATAATCGAAATAAACAATTTCCTTATCAATACTACTGACTCATAAAATGCTTTGTTAGGGGTGTAGCACGCCGCTCAGTTACCAAAAACAATCAACAAGTGAAGTCACTGAAAATTCATGCCCACATACTGAATTTAAAAAAAAGAATATCTTGCAATTTGTAATGACAGGGAATCACATAAAATGAAAATTTATGGCGACAAATTATTTGACTCAAAGAGTCACAGAGCATGGAAACAGGCCATTCAGCCCATCATGTCCATGCTGACTAGTGGGCACTCTTCTGCATTAATCCCATCTTCGAGCATGACCCAAATTCCTCTATATTCGTCAGTGATTCAAACGCCCATCTAGACATTTCTGAAATGTGGCCAGTGACTCTGCTCCAACCACTGCCAGGCTGTCAGGCAGTGTATTCCAGATCCTCAACACTCTCTGGATGAAGAAGGGTCTCCCTCAGATTCCCTTTAAATTGCTGATGTATTATTGTCACATGTGAAAAGCTTTGTTTTGCATGCTATCCAATCAAATCAGATAATACTATACATACATACAATCAAGCCAAACTCAAGTACAGTAGGTCGAGCGAAGGTGCAGATACAGAGTGCAGAATATAGTTCTCATTATTGCTGCTGAGCTCCAAAATCTTTACCCCTTATGTATGTCAAGTTTCATTAATCTCTGATATTTCTTTTTGATTTAAAGTCAGATTGGTCTCAGCATTGTTTTCAAAGACTTCTTTGATATTTGTTTTTTTTTCTAATCTGTGTACAATTGTTCTGAAAAGTTTCAAAGCACTACATTTTAAAAATATTACAATTTCCGATCCAGCGGGTTGCGCTGTAGAGACATTCCTTTATTTACACTGCCAAGCATTGAAATATCAATCAATAAAATCTGGAAAAACCTTCCAGTGCCAGTATCAATCACTCTCAAATTTTGCACGTGATTGAGGGATGCAAAGTGAAAACCTCTTCAGTCTTATCTACTTTGAACTTTTATTGCTTATTCAGCTTAAAAAATATAAAAAATGTAGAACTTTGAAAACTAAAAATGCTTTCCATATTCAGGATATTTTGATCTTTGGATTGTGTTAAAACTCAACTGTTCATACTACAAACACCAACAAAAACTTCAAACTACGAATTGTTTTTTTCGTACTTGGGACTTTTGTTTTGTTTTGCACCAATATTGTTTTTTGATTTATGGAACATTATTTTTGTTTGTTTTATTTTGTTATTTATTGGGTACTGTGTTTATAGGGCTGTTACGCTGCAGCAAGCAAAACAATTCACTGTTCTGTTTCGGTACACATGACAATTAAACGCTCTTAACTCTTGACTCAGTCCTATTGCGTTAAGCTAACATATCACACATGTCATTAAATAGCTCCTCAGATAAATTTCCCAAGGATCTAACAATTTCCAGTGGTACAAATCAGCAAAGCACGGGTATATCTAACCCCATGAAGCACCATTAAAAACATTTTCTAAATGACTGCCAGATCCATTGTGTGAATGGATTAATGAATCCAACTTTATTTAACAACAACCACAGCCCTGCCTCAACAATGTACTATTATGGACTTTTTATAAGTTGTACTACGTTCGATCTTTCAGTATTATGATCTTGGTGCCTAGCATAACTGATCATATTGTTTTGATAGGAGCAAAATTAGGCTATTCGGCCCATCAAGTCTACTCCGCCATTCAATCATGACTAATTGATCTCTCCTTCCTAACCCCATTCTCTTGCCTTCTCCCCAATTTATTCACATTTCCTATGTATTTATTTGTTGTGTCTTTGTGTTAATGTGCTAATAAAGTTGCTACAAGTAAGAATTTCAATGTTGGTGATATAATCATTAAACACTCTTGACTTCTAATAGGATATTAGACCAAGTGGAACCCGTTGGGTCCCTGTCACATGGGAGGCCTGGTCCCCAACGCAACCTGTTCCCCAACGCAATATTCCACCACTAACCCATAGCCGACAACTCCACAGGGGCGGCTCATTTTGCCATATGCACACTCCCTTATTTTTAAACTTAAAAAAAATGCATTTGCACTTGCTAGGGCTAGCAGGACTCGGTGTACTGTGACTTTAAAAAAATGCATTTGCACTTGCTAGGGCTAGCAGGACTCGGTGTACTGTGACTTTAAAAAAATGCATTTGCACTTGCTAGGGCTAGCAGGACTCAGTGTACTTGGATAGCAACAATGTTGTCACATAGCTGTAAGCACAGGGAAAAAGTATTCATTTTTTTCCAAGTTTCTTCAGAATTTTGAACATTTTGATTAATAACTCGAGAAATAATGCATGAATTTTTCAGATAAGGCGATTTTTGATTTCACAGGATAAATCTTTACCAGAATATGTACATTTTTCACCATTAGCGCGTCGTTATTTCGAGAAGATGTTATCACACACGAACAAATAAATACACAAATCCACATACAAGATCATAGTTTTAAAGTTATAAGGATATGATGATTGCAATGTCCTTTAATCTCAGACTTACCAAAGAATGAAGTGGACCTTCATAATTGGGAGAGGGGGGACCTTGGCCTCCATTCCTGGACCACACAGAGCTACCTGCTGAAATAGAAATCAGATTTAAAAACCTGATACGCATGGTAAGAACAGTAGGGGATTTGTAACCCACTAAACCCATGCACACTGGTGTCCAGCCCCGAAGGAAGGTGGGTTATTTTACCTGTGAGTGTTGGCGGAGACCCGATGGGCGTTGATGGATTTGAAGGGAAACTGGTGTTGGTATGGTCTGGCGAGTAGATCTAGGAACAAAACCAGTAATTATTTTATTAACAGGACTCTTTGAATTTAATTAATATAGTACACCCTACAGAGGAATGCAATGGCAATGCAGGGAGGCTATTTTTTAAAATAATGCAATGATTATTTGTCGTCGACACTACCTAAACTGTAGTCCCATTTATCCCACTATTGGGCATTTTGCATTTGTTGCAAATTTGCAGCTGTTTCACACTACATTTCCCAAGTGTGAAAGATGCAAAGATGCAAACTTTTATTTAACTCCCAGTGCAGCTCAGGGTACAAACTCTGAAAAATAGATTTGATAAGGATCACAAAATAAACAACTTGCAATAAGCATGGGTGGGGGGGGGATGCATAAGCATAGTGTGAGATTTCCTCCTATCTTAAGCAAGTTGATGCATGGTCGAGTACACATTCTTGAGGGCAGAGGATGGATATATGTTGGTAATTTCATTATCAGCTTGACTTACAATGGGCACAACCACTTAGAATCTAATAAACTCAAATTATTTTCTAATACATACAAATCCCACTATCACTCCCATTCTTTGCTCATATCCAGCGTGCAAACCAACTGATTTTGTATTCATATTATGTAGGGAGGTGATGACAGTAAGATGGCGAATTTCACATATTCTTTCTGACTTTGTGTTCCACCATCTCCTCCAACAGGTGCAAACATTGACTAGTGGAACCCCTACTAGCATACAAGGTGAGCATATTTTTAGAGCAGGCAACGAACGCATTGAAGGGTATGGTGCTATAAGCAAGAAACAAAATGTTGAAGGAATTCAGCGGGTCAGGCAGCATCGGTGGAGTGAATAGACAGGTGACGTTTTGGGTTGGGACCCTTCTTCAGACTAAGCAGAGTAGTGGAGAGAGAGCCAGACTAAAAAGTTGGGGGGGCAAAGCCTGACAAGTGAGGGGTGGTGATTGGCAGATGGACCCCTCCCTGGTTTCTCTCTCCCGCCTTTCTTAAAAAGTGGGATAATATTAGCTACCCTCCAATCCAAAGGAACGTAATCTGCATCTATCGAACATTGGAAAATTATCACCAATGCATCCACGATTTCTAGAGCCACTTCCTTAAGTACCCTGGGGTGCAGACCATCAGGCCCTGGGGATTTATCAGCCTTCAGTCCCATCAGTCTATCCAATCCCATTTTCTGCCTAATGTGGATTTCCTTCAGTTCCTCCGTCACCCCAGATCTTCTGGCCACTAGTATATCAGGAAGATTGTTTGTGTCCTCCTTAGTGAAGACAGATCCAAAGTACCTGTTCAATTCATCTGCCATTTCCTTGTTCCCCACAATAAATTCACCTTTTTCAGTCTTCAAGGGTCCAACTATTTTTTTCTCTTCACATACCTAAAGAAGCTTTTACTATCCTCCTATATATTCTTGGCTAGCTTACCTTCGTACATCATCTTTTCTCCCCGTATTGTCTTTTTAGTTATCTTCTGTTGCTCTTTAAACATTACCCATTCCTCTCGCTTCCCGCTCATCATTGCTACGTTGTACTTCTTCGGTTTTATTTTTATACTGTCCTTGACGTCCCTTGTCAGCCACGGTCCGCCCCTTACTCCCCTAGGAATCTTTCTTCCTCTTTGGAATGAATTGATCCTGCACCTTCTGTGTTATTCCCAGAACATTATCTCTCAGCAGTGGCAATGTTAAAACTGAGGAACTAGTATCTAGGAAATCATTGTGTAAAGAATACTTCCCAATACACAACCTCACAGTCTATTGATGCTACAGTGTAACCTTTTTTTTCAAAGGATGCAATATACTTTGAAAGGAAAATAATAAAACTGACACTGCAGAAATACTATTCTTAAATCTACCAAATAGAGGTAAAGTAGATACAGAATTATTTTATTTGTACTTTACCTCTACTTGTTAGACTTAAGGATAATAATTTTGAGATACAAATTGAAATGGAAACAATTTTAGGGCGAATCCAGATCTTCAGGTGTGGTCCTTTGCATCCCACCAATAAGACTTTTAGATACTGGCTCCAGTTCCTGCAATTCCTTCTGACTCCCTGTGGTGTTGGTCCCTGCACTCTTTCAATTCACTCCAGCCCCATTCCCACTATTGTTATTCTTTCCTACTCACTGGTCCAGATTCCAGCACTCCTTTCGAATACAGTAGGTCCTAGTTTCCAGGCTCCCTACCAATTCGCAGGGGGCATCCAGAAATTAGGTGCAGGAGTAGGCCATTCGGCCCTTCAATTCCATTTTCTGATCATGGCTGATCATCCCTCAGTATCCCGTACCTGCCTTCTCTCCATACCCTCTGATCCCTTGGCCACTCTTTCTTAAATATTCACTCCAGAGATTCACCACTCTCTGTGTGAAAAAAATTCCCCATTCCCCCCCTATCCTTAAGCTGTGATGTCTTTCCCCAACTACTGCATCTGGTCCACCCCTTAAGAATTTTGATTCTATAAGATCCCCTCTCAATCTCCTAAATTCTAGAGAATACAGTAGGTCCTAGTCCTGACATTCCTGGTGCTCCCTACCAATTCGCATTTGGGCACTGGTTCCAGGTGTGGTTACGCTGCCATTCAATCTCAAAACTGAGCCATTTACTGGAAATTTATTTGAATATAGTGTAACATCAAATTAAAGTGAATTTAAAAAAGAGGCTGGGATATTGATAGCAGGTATAGCATCCAGCTGCTAGTTGGGCACTACCAACGTTCTGAGTGTGCCAGTTATTGGAGTTTTAGTGTAAATGTATTGTGCCAGAATGTTTCTGGAACTATGCCAGTCAGGCAGCCAAAGAGCTTGGATTAAATGTGTTATACCCACTAGAAATCAACTGTTTGAGTATCCCTAAGATATATATAAAATACAGGAGTAATTCAGCAGGTCAGGCAGCATCTCTGGAGAATATTGGTTGATGACGTTTCGGATTGGGACCCTTCTTCAGATTGATTTTTAAAGTGGAAAGTGGAAAGAAAGCTGTAAGAGAGGAGAGGCAGGACAAAGCACGGCTGGTAACAGGTCGACATGGATGAGGGTGATTCCCCCAGCTTTCTTCCCTCCACCCCCCTCCCCCCCTCCCCCTTACAAAGGAATAGGGAAGTTTCGGTCAAGACCGTTCACCAGACCCTTTTGAATATCTCTGTTTAGTACAGGTTTCATTAAGTGTTCTATGGTGCTTTGAGATCTTTCATTTGTACATCACTGCATTGCACAGCTACTAGCTTTGTTCAAATTCTCCAAACCACTGGGAATTTTCCACATTCATTGCCCCTGAATTTGTGCCGTCGATGGAATTGAATGCCAGCCTCTCCACTTACTGATGCGAGTGCTTTGCCCAGTGCATCACCAGTCTGCGAGCTGCCAGTTGATCCTCCTGCTCTGCTGACTAGGAAAGAGAAAAATAAAAATGAATCAAATTAGGCTACAACCTAGAGAAAAATTCCAGCTTTACACCTCACAAGGTTGAGTTGAGTTTTGTTTATTGTCACTAGTCCCGAGGTACAGTGAAAAGATTTTGTTGCGTGCTATCCAGTCAGCGGAAAAGCAATGCATGATTTCGATCGAACCATCCACAGTGTACAAAAAAACATGACAAAGGGAATAACGTGAATGACGTTTAGTGCAAGATAAAGCCATCAAGTCCGATCAAAGATAGTCCTAGTTGTTGATAGGATGATTCAGTTGCCAGATTACAGCTGGGAAGAAACTGTCCCTGAATTAGGAGGTGTGCATTTTCACACTTCTATACTTTTGGCCGATGGAAGATGGGAAAAGAGGGAGTGACGTGGGTGCGCTTCGTCCTTGATTATGCAGCTGGCCTTGCCAAGGCAGCGTGCGATATAAATGGTTGTGGAGTATTGCCAGATGATGTCATGGACTTTGAACTGTTACATTAGCAGGTTTATGCGATACAGATGGATGGCATGGAGGGGAGAAATGAGTTAATGACTGAGGTTCAAACTTTCTCCATTTTGCAAACATAACAGCTATTCTCACTGGGTTGCTCTTTTGTAGCTGAATGCCCTTTTCCGATTCTAATGAAATTTGGATTATGTCATATATGTCAAAAAATATCGGAGCTTGGAAACAGCTGTTGCCTTCTGCCTAATTTAGTGTTCAAAGATGGACAGACAGAATGAGGATAGGTCTTAGCATGTTTAATTCAGAGAGCAAGAATCGAGGAGAGGCAGGCATTTATGAAGGTTACACTTCAGACACGAAAGGGACAAAGTCAGAGACAATTCCCTGCGTGCCTATTTATGAACGACAATCAGTTGAAGCTTTGAAAACAAATTATAGAGGCAAGTTTTTTTTTACGGTAAGGAAGCTGGACAGATGCTCGGGAAGAAATGTAGTTGTTCTGAGAATGGTGAGCAGGATTATAATTGATGGTCTGACTGGAAAGCAACATTGGTACAGCTAACCTGCCAAAGGGTCTGCCTCTTATTAAAAAAAAACGTAAACTTATAAAATTACTAAACCAACAATTCTTGACAACAAAGGAAAGAATTTAATGTGGTATACATATATATATATATTATTCACATATGTATTATTTAGCATTTATAGGTTGTTTATAATGCATACAGATTTGGTCTCCTTATTTGAGGAAAGCCATTCTTGTTATTGAGGGAGTGCAGCGTAGGTTTACAAGGTTAATTCCCGGGATGGCGGGACTGTCATATGCTGAGGAAATGGAGTGGCTGGGTTTGTACATTCTAGAATTTAGAAGGATGAGAGGGATTCTTATTGGAACATATAAGATTATCAAGGGTTTAGAGGCAGGAAACATGTTCACGATGTTGGGGGAGTCCAGAACCAGGGGCCACAGTTTAAGAATAAGGGATAAGCCATTTTGTATGGAGATGAGGAAACACTTTTTCACAGAGAGAGTTGTGAGTCTGGGGAATTCTCTGCCTCAGAGGGTGGTGGAGGCCAGTTTTCTGGATACTTCCAAGATAGAGGTAGATAGGGCTCTTAAAGATAGTGGAGTCAGGGGATATGGGGAGAAAGCAGGAACAGGGTACTGATTGTGAACGATCAGTCATGATCATATTGAATGGGCCGAATGGCCTACTTACCTATTGCACCTATTGTCTATAATGCACTGGTTGCGTTCAACCATTATGGCTTCATATGTATACTGGTCTGAATAAATCAATTGGAATGACACCAGAATTGTAATTGTTATTTGATGTGGGATCACCCAGTTGAGATGATTTTTATGCTCAATGTGGTACAATGAAATAAAGCGAGGCTTACGAGATTGCTAGCATACTTGTCTTCATATATGCTTGTCTTCAGGTGCAGGGTACTGAGTTGGATGATTAGCCATGATCATAATGAATGGCGGTGCAGGCTCGAAGGACCGAATGGCCTCCTCCTGCACCTATTTTCTATGTTTCTATGTTTCATATATGAAATCCAGTAAGGATTATTCAATGTTGAGGATTACAATCACGAGTTGTATCTGATCTCTATCAGCTCTCACCCATAGAAGCCAACTTTAGCTTCCCAACAGTGCAGCAGAAGTGGTCTGCTAAGTTGATGAAATTCAGGCTTCATACTTGGATTACTTCCAGTCAGAATGCCTGAGCACCTTGGCACGTAGCCGCTTACAGACTGATTTGCTGATGGAGCTCTCAGCAAATGTCCTGTAATCTTTTAAAAAAATCTGATACAAAAGTAAAGGTGTGCATTGCATTGAATTATTATAAATGTGGTTTCATCGAAGTCATTGTTACCAAAGACCAACTGGAAAATTCTTGGGCAGTCCCACATGAAGCTTAGCAGGCTAACAGAAGATGTAGAGATATTAATAATATAAAAGCCATTTCCATTGTGTGAGGAAGCGAAGATTAGATGCATAGAAAATGCTGAGAGAATGGAGCAGCTGGGCTTGTACACTCTGGAGTTTAGAAGGATAAGAGGGTATCTTATTGAAACATATAAGATTGTTAAGGGTTTGGACACGCTAGAGGCAGGAAACATGTTCCCGATGTTGGGGGAGTCCAGAACCAGGGGCCACAGTTTAAGATTAAGGAGTAAGCCATTTAGAACGGAGACGAGGAAACACCTTTTCTCACAGAGAGTGGTGAGCCTGTGGAATTCTTTGCCTCAGAGGGCGGTGGAGGCAGGTTCTCTGGATGCTTTCAAGAGAGAGCTAGAGGGGGCTCTTAAAAATAGCGGAGTCAGGGGATATGGGGAGAAGGCAGGAACGGGGTACTGATTGGGGATGATCAGCCATGATCACATTGAATGGCGGTGCTGGCTCAAAGGGCCAAATGGCCTACTCCTGCACCTATTGTCCATTGTCTAAAAAGTGGTTAGGGGAAATTTCTTCATGTATGGAGTATGAATTGTTTCACCACAAGGATACTGTAGGTTGAAATAAGCGGTACAACACATTATCAAGATAAATATTTAAAGTAGGAGGAGGTTTCACGGACTACACTGGCCAGAATCTTTTTTGGGTTTCTCTAGCAGGGATAGGCTTACTGAAATGTGAATTTCTTGGAATCTCTCAAGGTTTGGAGAATTGGCCAAATGAAAAATATGTTTGGGCAAATCCTTTGTCTGGAGGGAGAGTAGTCTGTGTCACTCTTATTGCAATGAGATGATGATCTTAATAATGAAGTCTACATCATTTGCAGATTTCTTATGTAGAATCTTGCAAAGACACTGCTCTTTTTACCAAGAACAAGACTGACTCAGTTTCACATGAGTCAAACTTTACCTTCAGACATTACTCAACAGTTAAAATCTCTTAAATGTGGTCACTGTAAATATCATGGAATATTAAAATCTACAGAAACATTTTGCTGTTCATGTCTGATAGTCGACTTGCAACTTTCTTCATGAAGAATTAAATGCATTCAAATAATTTACAATCCCATTGTGGATTTCACACCCTTTAGAACAATTAATGATTATATATTTCAATAACGTACCATTATTCTAATTGAATTTATTGGATAGTACAATACAGAAGCAGCCTTGTTCCCTGACCAAGCACGTGGTTTGGCATTGTGGGAGCCAGCTTGCGGCTCAAAACCATCAATATTCATTTTTATTTAAAAAAAACAAGAAATTCACTTCCTCAGTGGACAGGGAATTTGTTCATTTGGACAGGTGCATGGATAGGTTGGGTTTAGAGGTTCATGTGGCCAAGCGCAGGCAGGTTGGACTAGTGTAGATGGGGCATGTTAGCCGACAAGGACAAGTTGGGTTGGAGGGCCTATTTCCATGTAGTATCACTCAATGATTTATGAAAGCTACATGGATCCCATTCAGTCACAACTCCATTATAAATGTGGAAGAAAATCTGGAAACTTGATTGAAATGGGCTAAGATGTCTATATGTGTATAGACAAAACAGATGTTTAAGTACCAGAACTACCATATCTTGTTTTACTAAAATGTCCAACCTCTCTTCTTCAAGAATGTTTCATTTGCTAGATTTTGGGGCAAGATATATTGTTTATATTTTTATTTTGTACAATAGTGATATATAGACAGGTATTACAGTCATGTTGTTTACCATTGCTTTAAATAGTCAATCCTACTGCCTTGACCAGTGAAGTGAATTAATTCGTTTGAGTTCATTGATGCAGAAAGATTCAACAAACTGTAAAGAGTTAGGGCAGTCAGCAAAGCTGTTCATCAATTCCAACAACACCATCATTCTCTGCATTTGTACCAACCCACTGTGCCCCCCACTCCCCAAGTTCCAAAAGACACAATTTACATTGCCCCTCTGTACCTTACCCATGATATTGTCTGTTCCGTTGGCTGGCGGTGTGCAGGAGGAAGCTCCATAGTGATTTGTGCCACTGCGGTGGAAACTGGACATAGGTGGGAGGCTGGCATTGATGTTCGTTGAGGAGTGCGACGTGTAATTCTGTGGTTTACAGGTTTGTACATTATATGGAAATAAATGAAAAAAGAATATATTAATTGTGTTCAATGTTCAGTACCATCTTGATCTCAGGTTTCATGTTATATTCGTTTGTATTTTATAGCTACTCTGCATTGTTTGCCTATAGTATTTTTTTAAAAAACAAGCCAATCAGAGGCATACTAAAACTCATTTCTGCAATGCCCATTTGGTGGTTATTCAATTTCCTTACTGAATAATGTTTTTTTAACATGCTACCACTCTACTGTCAATCTTAACAACTTGCTGAGTAAATAAATATAATTTACCCCTTGGCTTTCAAGGCAAATATCTTTAGTTACTGCCTTTCTGCTAATGACTCACTGACTATGTGAACAAATCTCACCATGATCTAATACCTGTATAAAATATTACTATAAATAATGTGCTTTTTTAGGCCATAATTAATTTTGCTTACAAACCAGACTGATTTCAAACTTGTATTGCAACCATGGCTGAACCTGTTTTTTCACCTATCACCAACATCTGGGCATTTTCATGAAGAAATTTCAGATCTATTCATCTGGATTCAAACATTTGCTGATATTCTTGCTCTCGTTAACACAGGACAGTGAAACTAATTGAGATATTTCTGCTTTCCTTCCTACTTCCATCACATGCCATTTTATCAGTTCTGGTGATATTTTTATTGCCTGACAGCACACTTACCTACATTAAAACAAAATATGGACACCTTTTAGCATATTAATATTAAGGTCAACTTTGAACTGTAACCAGATCCCCAATTCATCAAATCTTTAAAAAAAAACACTCGTCAAAAAAAGAGGAGATCCTGATAATTTATATTACAAAAATCAGTGCCCTATAAACTATTAGTGAAACATTTTGTAGGAAGGAACTGTAGAAGCTGGTTTACACCAATGATGGACACAAAATGCTGGAGTAACTCAGCGGGCCAGGCAGCATCTCTGGAAAAAATAAATAAGTGATGTTTCAGGTCGAGACCCTTCTTCAGACTTCTGAACAAAAATGCTACCTTAATGAGGCAAGGTCAAATGCAGGAGGGGGAGTGGGGGTAAAGGACAAGTCTAATGCTCCCCCATATTGGAGTTTGGAAGGATGCAGTGAATTAGCAAAGAGACATAGGATTTCAGAGAATTTCACTGTATTTATCAGCAATATTCTGGCGACAATGGGCAGAATTATTCACAAACGTAAAACAATCCTCCCTCTGGCACATCATTGCCATTCAGTAAGCTGGAATGGTATATGCTTTCTCCTTGTGGTATGTTACTTTGTTTGTAGTTATAACAAACTGCAACTGGGTAATATATGCTGCAGAAAGAACAGTGGAGATATTCATGCAGTGATATATTGTTTTTTAAAAAATATATCTATATCCTAGAGCAAAAATAAAAAACCCCATAAATTCCCATTAGGGCCACCTTATTTTCCATTGCAAAAAAATAGCAGTCATAAACAACCAGTAAGGCTAGAGTAAAAGTAGAGAAAAATAAAATGGATAAATGTTGATGCCAGTTGGATTAGTCCAACATCTGTACATAGAATGGAAAAGCAACAGTTTTGATGAGCTCTAAAAGGAGTGACTCAACTTTGCATTCAAACTGAATGCAAAAATATTATTTGAAACCCCAAAGCCACTTACTGCACGGGTTGATTAAAAAAAAGTGGCACCTCCACCATGCTAGATGTGTGTATCGTCTTGGATGCACATTTAAAAGAATCGTAAAATAACTTCACTGTTGTTGGTAATAATGTCAAAACATGTTTTTTTTATTTTAGGAATACTTAAAATCAACGTTCCTCAGCCAAATGGCCTTTAGTTTGTACTCTTTCATTTGTGTGTGTTTTTTTAAACAGTGCACTCACTGGGCTCAAAGCCGAGATTAAAAACACTTTTTTCCATGATAAGCAGCCCACCCAGATAGAACCCCCATGGGCTTACATTGAAGAGCTGTATTTGATTTACATAAAAATAAATTAAGCAAATATTTATAAAAATGCATGGAAGAAATAAAAATAACAATTTACAGAACTTTTGGATCAATTTTTAATTAAATGCACATTGTTTTAAGTAGCTGTGAGCAGGCATTCCTGTGGAACTGCACAGAAATATTTATCTTCAATAGTTAAAGTACATTAATATAAGAAATGCCTTGGTTTTCTCATATAGTCTTTTGCCCTTTTTTTCCCCCCATTGAGTGATTTTTTTGAAAGGAGAAGGTCTAACAGCAACATTACATTGTGAAAAACAGTAGAACAGATAAGGGACAAATAATAAAAAGTTTGTTAGTAATCGCAGGTGTGGATTTCAAATATGTTTTGAATGTAAGTAGAAGGATGTGCCAGGAAATAAATGACTGAACAGCACAATGTGCACACATTCATACATATAGTTCTGTTAGCTGGTAAAAAATAGAAATAAAATTAAAAATAAGGGGCAACACCCAGTTTGTGGTGTGACTGTGGCAAAATAATTTATTAATGTAGCATACATAGCCAGGAGGTTTGGTTTTGCAGCTTATGTCAAGTTGTACGGCCTCAGCTGGACTGAAGGATTTAAACTGCAATTTGTCCGTGTCCTTTTATTATGGCGAAATCAAAATTAGTTGGAGCAGATATTTATGGACATATGAGAAGAGGATAGTATCTGACCGCCTTTGGCACTTTCACTGATTCAACGGACTCACAAAAGGACTGGGTCCAAAGGAAAAGCATTTCCAACCATGAAATAATTTAGTTTCTTCAGAGAAATGGAGGAAGAATAAACACAGTAATGCTCCAATTCATTATAATTAAAGTTGCTTTTAATCCAGATCAACCCATATGCACTATAAAGTTAAGAAATTATACAACAGAAGTGTTTGTTTTCAACAGAAGAAGTATTTTGATCATCAAGATATGGAAGGCTATCGACAATTTTTTTGTAAATGTGATTATAGATGTATTTGATAGCTGGCATGGGCTGAAGGGCCTGTTTCTCTATTCTGTGACTGCACAACATTGCAGTTTGTGAATCAAAAATGTAGGGCAGACAGGACGAAAAGATGAGCATCACAGATAACATTTAAGAATATTGCCAGCAATTTGCCAATACGTAGGAGACCGCAATTACCAGGCGATCTTGTGGATGCAGGTTGCAGTAACTGCTGGACTGTGGAACCTGGGAAGAGTTTACCAGCATGCCTCCATAAGTGGGCTGATTCATTCCACCAGAGGAACTCCACGGATCGGAATTGTGATGCCCATCTGGAAAGAGAGGTCATTAGAGTGACTCTTTCAGAAACAAAAAAAGCCCACTAAAACATTCTTAATTGAGCATTCCTGCTGACTGTTTGGCTGGAATTGAACTCTTAATTACAATGTGCTGTTAATTTAGAACTGCAAGAAGACCTCGAAACAATATTCATGTGTGGAAGGAACTGCAGATTCTGGTTTAAACCGAAGATAGACAACAAAAAAAGCTGGAGTAACTCAGGGGGTCAGACAGCATCGCTGAGGAAAAGGAATCAGTGACGTTTCGGGTTGAGACCCTTCTTCAGTCTAGAGGTCTGAGGAAAGGTCTCGACACGAAACGTCACTTATTCCTTTTCTCCAGAGTTGCTGTCTGACCTGCTGAGTTATTCCAGCTTTTTTTGGCTATCTTCATGTGTGGAATGCTTTTTCATTTCAAACAAACTGCGAAAAAGCACAATCTTGGCCAAATTATAAGAAAAATAAGTTGACATTGCAAGCCCAACCATGGAGTGAAAGGTTGGTCGAATCCTTAGCTTAAAAAATAAATCAGGGAAGGTAGTGCATCCGTGGATAACAAGGGAAATCAGGGATAGTATCAAAGCGAAGGATGATGCGTACAAATTAGCCAGAAAAAGCAGCATACCAGAGGACTGGGAGAAATTCAGAGACCAGCAGAGGAGGACAAAGGGCAGGGAACATTAGGAAAGGAAAATAGATTATGAAAGAAAACTGGCAGGGAACATAAAAACTGACTGCAAACGTTTTTATAGATATGTGAAAAGAAAGAGATTAGTTAAAACAAATGTAGGTCCCTTGCAGTCAGAAACAGGTGATTTAATCATAGGGAACAAGGATATGGCGGACCAATTGAATAACTATTTGGTTCCGTCTTCACTAAGGAAGACATAAATAATATGCCGGAAATAGCAGGGGACCGCGGGTCAAAGGAGTTGGAGGAATTGAGTGAAATCCAGGTTAGTCGGGAAGCGGTGTTGGGTAAATTGAATGGATTAAAGGCCGATTAATCCCCAGGGCCAGATAGGCTGCATCCCAGAGTACTTAAGGAAGTAGCTCCAGGAATAGTGGATGCATTAGTAATAATCTTTCAAAACTTTTTAGATTCTGGAGTAGTTCCTGAGGATTGGCGGGTAGCAAACGTAACCCCACTTTTTAAGAAGGGAGGGAGAGAGAAAACGGGGAATTACAGACCAGTTAGTCTAACATCGTTAGTGGGGAAACTGCTAGAGTCAGTTATTAAAGATGGGATAGCAGCACATTTGGAAAGTGGTGAAATCATTGGACAAAGTCAGCATGGATTTACGAAAGGTAAATCATGTCTGACGCATCTTATAGAGTTTTTCGAGGATGTAACTAGTAGCGTGGATAGGGGAGAACCAGTGGATGTGGTGTATCTGGACTTCCAGAAAGCTTTCGACAAGGTCCCACATAAGAGATCAGTATACAAACTTAAAGCACACGGCATTGGGGGTTCAGTATTGATGTGGCTGGCAAACAGGAAGCAAAGAGTAGGAGTAAACGGGTCCTTTTCGCAATGGCGGGCAGTGACTAGTGGGGTACCACAAGGCTCAGTGCTGGTACCCCAGCTATTTACAATATATATTAATGATCTGGATGAGGGAATTGAAGGCAATATCTCCAAGTTTGCAGATGACACTAATCTGGGGAGCAGTGTTGGTTGTGAGGAGGATGCTAGGAGACTGCAAGGTGACTTGGATAGGCTGGGTGAGTGGGCAAATGTTTGGCAGATGCAGTATAATGTGGATAAATGTGAGTTATCCATTTTGGTTGCAAAACCAGGAAAGCAGACTATTATCTAAATGGTGGCCGATTAGGAAAAGGGGAGATACAGCGAGACCTGGGTGTCATGGTACACCAGTCATTGAAAGTAGGCATGCAGGTGCAGCAGGCAGTGAAGAAAGTGAATGGTATGTTAGCTTTCATAGCAAAAAGATTTGAGTATAGGAGCAGGGAGGTTCTAGTGCAGTTGTACAGGGTCTTGGTGAGACCATACCTGGAGTATTGCGTACAGTTTTGGTCTCCAAATCTGAGGAAGGACATTATTGCCATAGAGGGAGTGCAGAGAAGGTTCACCAGACTGATTCCTGGGGTGTCAGGACTGTCTTATGAAGAAAGACTGGATAGACTTTGTTTGTACTCTCTAGAATTTAGGAGATTGAGAGGGGATCCTATAGAAACTTACAAAATTCTTAAGGGATTGGACAGGCTAGATGCAGGAAGATTGTTCCCGATGTTGGGGAGGCCCAGGACAAGGGGTCACACCTTAAGGATAAGGGGGAAATCCTTTAAAACCTAGATGAGAAAAACTTTTTTCACACAGAGAGTGGTGAATCTCTGGAACTCTCTGCCACAGAGGGTAGTTGAGGCCAGTTCATTGGCTATATTTAAGAGGGAGTTAGATGTGGCCCTTGTGGCTAAAGGGATCAGAGGGTATGGAGAGAAGGCAGGTACGGGATACTGAGTTGGATGATCAGCCATGATCATATTGAATGGCGGTGCAGGCTCGAAGGGCCGAATGGCCTACTCCTGCACCTAATTTCTATGTTTCTATGTTAATGCTACCTGCCCAGTAATGTAAGAGCTACAGTTGGAAATGTAGAAAATAGGCAAAACAAACCATACATAAATAACTGCAAAAGGATTCCAAACACATTGCAAGTATCTCTGATTTCATCCTGATGGTGGCAACTCAAAAACGTACTTAAATTTATGCATCTCTAACCTCTGCACTTCACAATTGAGGGCATCAACATCAGCAGCTTCAGCCCTCAGCTCTGGAATTTCCTTCCTTAAACCTTAATAACATCTCTTTGGTGACACTTGAAACCTACCTCTTCCACTGAAAGTTTGGTCCCCAACTACAATACCTTGTTGTGTCATTACATCTTTCTCTATAATCCCCCTGTGAAGAACATTGTTTTCATTTGTGGCTCTAAAAGATCTACATAAATATAAGATTTTGTTGGTAACTGATGCTTGCTTCATTATTAATACTGCTGAGTGGGCAAGAAGAAATGATTGATTGTAACACTATGTGGGGTGGGTTCAACACAAAGTACCGATTCAACATTAGAGGATCTTTCTTAACTTGCATGCTAAAGAAAAGTCTTTTAGTATAAAGTATTTGTTAGTATTAAGGGCAGCATGGTGGTACAGTGGTAGAGTTGCTGCTTGACAGCGCTTACAGTGCCAGAGAACCGGGTTCGATCCCGACTATGGGTGCTGTCTGTACAGAGTTTGTACGTTCTCCCCGTGACCGCATGGGTTTTTTCCGGGATCTCCAGTTTCCTCCCATACTCCAAAGACATACAGGTTTGTACGTTTAATTGTCTTAGTATAAATGTAATTTGTCCCGTGTATGTGTAGGATAGTGTTAATATGCAGGGATCGCTGGTCAGTGCGGACTCGCTGGGCTGAAGGGCCTGTTTCCGCGCTGTATCTCTAAACTAAATCAATAAATCACTATGTTTATGAGAGTTAGATTTAGCTCTTAGGGCTCAATCAAGGGATATGGGGAAAAAGCAGGAACGGGGTACTGATTTTAGATGATCAGCCATGATTATATTGAATGGCGGTGCTGATTCTTAGGGCCGAATGGCCTACTCCTGCACCCATTTTTCTATGTTTCTACTAATATTACTATGTTTTATATTATTTCCTGTTCTTGAAGTCAAGAATCAATAGAATCAAAAATCGTGTCAAGAGAACCAGGAGTTAAGAGAGTTAAGAGAGTCGAGAGTTTGATTATTACATGAACCAGCAACGGAACAATTAAATTCTCACTTATGTGTCTGTTGTTGGCGGTGACTAGTTTTATTAGAATTATTTCAAGAATGACGTTTGGGTCAGAGTACAATGCCATTCAGTTGGCTCGATGGTGCTTTATTTCTCACATATGCGACTGCACAGTGAAATTATTTTTGCATATATTACACATGCTGGTGACAAATGTGGCAATAATGATATAACATGCAATATGGTTTTCTTCCCAACAGGCAATGCACAAGCACCTCCCAATAAAACCAACCATGTTAATATTAGTGAGGAAAGACACAAGATGCTGGAGAAACTCAGCGGGTCAGGCAGCATCCTGGGAGAGCATGGGATTGGTGACGTTTCAGGCTGCACAGTGATGCATTAGTGGATTTGCTGCCTTACAATGCCAAAGACTCAGGTTCGATACTGTCTACAGGGGGCTGTTTGTACGGAGTTTGTATGTTCTCCCTGAGACCACGTGGGTTTCCTCTGGGTGCTCTGATTTCCTCCCACACTCCAAAGACGTACAGGTTTGTAGGTCAATTGGCATGGGTAAAAAAACTGTAAATTGTCCCTCGTGTACCTGTTTTCACACTATCTCTAAAGTCTAAAGGGTCAGGATCTTTCGTCAGACTGATTCTCCACTCCACTCTTCTAGATTTATTTCCTGCCTTCCTTGCAATCAGTCTGAAGAAGGACCCCAACCCAATACATCACTTATTTATATTCTCCAAGGATGCTGCCTGACCCACTGAGTTACTCCTTGGTGAACCATCCTTGGTAAACCATCATCTGCAATTCCTTGTTTCCACATGCTAATATTGGTATTGGTTTGATGAGCTGGTACACAGATCTGCTTAGGTTTGCAACTAAGAGTATAATGTTTGATGGTTCATTCACAATCGCAGTTGCTGGGTAATAGATGGGCGCAAATCATGAACATAAATAAGGAGATGAGAAGAGATTGATGAGGACACATTTAAAGACAAATTTCTCGTTATTTTACCCTCCCCAAAATGCCATCAAATGTAAAGACAAAAATATGAAAACTTTTCTTTAAAAGAATCAATTGATTTAAGTCAAGACACACTCACCTTGCATAAAGAATGAACTAGAAAACGAACTGGACGGAGGCTTGGAGGGA
The DNA here is from genome assembly GCF_028641065.1 of Leucoraja erinaceus. Lineage (NCBI taxonomy): Eukaryota > Metazoa > Chordata > Chondrichthyes > Rajiformes > Rajidae > Leucoraja > Leucoraja erinaceus. Next base: position 21,860,410 of record NC_073377.1, read on the forward strand.
GGGTAGCCAGGCGAATCCCTGTTATAATCGGCAGTGCTGGCTGATGGGGCGTACACCTGCAAAAATAATAAACGCTTATGGTTATAAAAGGAATACAACAACAATGTGAGTTTTCAATAATTCAGTACTGGGAAGGGCACTGGAGCTCTTACAAACCAACTGTTATGTATAATAGGCATTTCTAATGATTAGAAGGAATGTTGATAAGATCCATATGGGAATACGGCAGAATATATAGTACAGTCCTGTGCTCACCGCTCTAAATTATCCTTTACCATAATCACATTGAATCACACCACACATGATCACACCGCAGCCATGATCACAGTGAATGGCGGTGCAGGCTCGAAGGGCCGAATGGCCTACTCCTGCACCTATAGTCTAACTGTGTAGAAGTGCTGATCTTGCAAACTTATATGTTTCATCGTTGTACTAATTCATCTTGGTTCAATTCTACAGTGCATTTGGGGCAAGCTGAAAATCAAATTTAATAAAAATGCAAATGCTTGAATGCAGGCAGATAGGTAGGTAATTGCTTCAGTATATACCTAAATTAATCTCCATGATCAGGATCACAGTCACTTTTGTTTTAAAGGATTGAGAACAACGAAGGGGAGAGGAAGGTGCAGAGAGGTAAGGGTGTTGGTGGTGGAAAGGATTCACGTTGAAGTGATTTTCAGTGATACAATTCTAAGGTACGGCCACAGTGCTCCATGTGAAAAAATATCTATGATCCTATTTACCTCTTTCAGATACAGCATAATCTGCTGTGCTTTTCTGGTTAAATCAACTTTGTACAGAAAACATACTTTATAATATGAAAGAAACATGTAATTTAAAAGATGCAAGCTGTATTAGACCTTGATCACAGCCGTTTCTTTTAGTTAGTTAGCAACCATTTGAACATATCTAGATCACTGTTATTGAATTTTCGCAAATATGGAATTTCCTCAAATATAATCTACCTGAATTAGTTCAGAACAGATACTAGCCACTAACCGCTAAAGTATTTCTCAAAAAATGCTGTAATAGTTGTGAATATTTACACGTCAATGCTAACAATGTTAGATTTTGGAGAAATAAGAATGGATATTCATTTTGAAAATATGACCCCCAATACTCCTCAATAATGTTCCATAATTTATTAAAAGTCTTGTTCACTTCAAGAACTCATGTCACTAATATAGCTTGATTCACCTTCTATTTTTCACATTCAGAGTGCAAATATTTCAATGAATCAATAGCATCTATCACTCCACCCCAATCTAGCAGGCATATTGGATGCATCATCGTTTATATCAGAATCTGGGCTGCCAAGGTTAAGATGTCAAAAAGACTTGGTCATAGTTCTGTGAAGTTGGTAGAAATTATCATACAATTCATATTTGGAAATCTTTTGGCAGTTTTAACATTGTATGAGGGCAGAAACCTTGGAATTGGAAAATTCAATGTTTTAGAAATTGTATCTTTAAGGCCAAATAAAGCAACCACACCTATAATATTCAAAATGCTGCCAAAACTCAAATGCCAGGGAACATTACATTCTTCGTTTTTGATCCATGCAATATAATGTTTGGGAAATAAAAATTAGAATAGAAAAGCTACAATTAATTTATTAAACAGAACTACCGCTTTATCGCTTCCGAAAATCAATGGACTACGAATGATGGCAAAAGAACCATGTGTCACCTTGAGTGAGTTGAAATGATCTAGTAAGAAATGCACGTTATTATCATGCACATAAAAGTCTTAACATATAGTGAGAAGAAGCAGGTGGTTATTTTTGGTAAAGCAGAATTTTCTTGACAAATTGAGAAAATAATATATTTTATTGTTTCACTGGTATTTTGACAGAAATATTGTTATGTTTTTAGAAAGTGCACAAACTTATTTTATATTTTGTGATGTAAAATCACACAGTACAGATATTAAGCTATTTTCACAAGACATGATGAACAGTGCACAACACACACAGTTTGGAACTGAGGAATGTGCTCTAGATATTTCTCAGGCTTGGTCACTGTCTAATGCAGCTTTATGGGACCTCCACTTGACAGCTGCAGAGACTCAAATCTGATTTCACACCTTCCATGAGCTAATCAAAAATCATTACATGGTATTTTAGCTGTAAAGCTCTTTTATGGACAAGGCCTGGATATTGGTTTAGGGTGAATTTAGAATGCTTCTACAATTCAAGTGGCCAATGTTTACTGTCTGAAGTTTTCCACGGCAACTTGGATGAAATTCTGGAGAATGGTTGTTTCAATGAAAGAAGGCACCCAAAGAACAACTTGCAGCAGTAGAAAAAAAAATCCACTCTTGCCAAATGAAGGTTGTACTGGGGAATTTACAGAACCTAAACATTAGCTTGAATGGAATCGAAAAAAAACACTCAACATTAATTTGCAAATTACAAATGGTGTTTGCAAGATATGAAACATTCAAAAGGATAACAAATTACATTCAACAGCCATTATCGTTTTTGATCTTGTGGTTTAATGCTGTAATTTAACTTCCTAAACCTTATAAAGGTTCCAAACCACCTGCTGTTCTTTATGCAATGATCAATTTGCAAAAATAACTTTGAAGGTGGAGTCTATTATCCCTATGTCAGCTCCAAGGTAAGCTGCAACAGTAAAAAGAAAACATTTTTAATTAACACTTATGGGATGCTTTCTGAATAAATTGCAGAAAGTTACTGAAGCGGAATGTATAACGCTAGCTTTAAGTCTCTATACAATCCTTCTAATCTAAAATACAGATGACTGAATGGCTATATAAGATCATGTTACATGTGAGCTTCACATGTGCCAGAAACTGACATTAATTCCAGCTCTGTATCATAATGGCATTCACAAGGAAAAAAATCTGGAAATATTTCCAAGATCTGACATACATTCCACATGCATCCCAACAGATGTGCTGGGGGAAGGGAAGAGGTTGGCCATTAGTTTACTGAAAGAAGCATCTTTTCATGAGTTCTCATCGTCAGCAACAGAGCTGAGAGTAACAATGTATATTCTAAAACTGTAAATGGCCTAAAAGTACTCTGTTTTCTCCTAATTTCTCTTGAAGAAATGTTATCAACAGTGACAGATTTGCAAATTATTAACCCACGTATTAAAATAACCTTAACTAAAATTAGAATTATCTCCACACACCAAAAAAAGTAAGGAAAAATAATAAAGCAACTATTATAAACAAGCCTCACCTGGTTGAAATGTTTTAAAGTGCTTTTACTAACTCCAGATTTCACTCTCTTCTTAGCTTGTCCCCTATCTTACACCCACCCACCCACAAACTTGTGTTACCAATGTCCTAAAACCTGCCTAAGGATCATTCCTGTTGAATCCACAGCCAGCGTCAGCTTCATAGACCTACATAGTATGGAAAAAAAGGACCTTTAGTCTACGTTGATTATGCTGACAGTTGGCATACTAATCCCAATTTCATAATCTGTCCAAATATCTTTTAGAGGTCATGGTTGTATCCGTTTCTGTAACTTCCTCTGGCAGCTCATTCCAGATATGGACTATGATCTGATTGAAGAAGTTTCCCCTGAGGTCCCATGTAAATCTCTCCTCTCTCACCACAGAAGCCTGTGCCCTCATGTTTGTTAATCTATTCTCGATTCCAGTTGTACAAGATGTTGGTGAGGCCACATTGGAAGTATTGTGTTCAGTTTTAGTCACCCTGCTAATACGAAGTACATCATTAAGCTGAAAAGAGTGCAGAAAAGATTTACAAGGATGATGTCAGGAGCTGAACGATAGGGAAAGATTGGACAACCTAGGACTTTATTCCTTGGAGTGCAGGAAGCTAATGGGTGATCTTATAGAGGTATATAAAATCATGACAGATATTAATAGGGTGAATGCACATAGTCCTTTATCCAGGATCAGGGAATCAAGAACCAGAGGGCATACGTTTAAGATGAGAGTGGAAAGATTCAATAGGAACCTATAGTGTTACTTTGTCACTCAGATGGTATATGGAATGAGCTGCCAGAAGAGGTAGTTAACACAGGCACGACAACAGCATTAAAAAGACACTTCTACAGGTAGGGAAGTTTTAGAGGGATTTGGGTCAAATGTGGGCAAATGGGACTCGCTTAGATGGAGCATCTTCGCTGGCATGGACGAGTTGGGCCAAGGGACTGTCACTTGATGACCCTCAGTTTTCACCTTATCCATGCCTCCTGAAAAACAAAACCCAGCCTATCCAACCTCTCCCTAAAACATAAGCATGCAAGCTCAGGTAACTCCTGGTGAATCTCTACTACACACTTTCCAACCTAATATTAATCCTTTATCTGGGCAACTAGATCTGCACATGATACTCCAAGTGTGGTCTCACCAAAAACTAGTACTGCTGTATCATGATATCCCAACTTCATAGTCAATACCCTTCCGAATGAAGGGAAGCATGCCAAACGCCTTCTTCTCCATTGCCCACCTGACTCACCTCTTTCAGAAAACCATGTATCTGTATTCCCTGTTCTGCAGCACTCTCTCCAGGGCTCTAATATATACTGTGTAATTCCTGCTCTGGTTTGACGTGCCAAAGTGCAGCACCTCAAGCTTCTGAGAGTTAAATTCCATTAAACATAACTGAACAAGGTGTATGGTAGGTAGAGGAACGCTGCTTTGCGCGATGAGTTTCAGCCCGCGGATGAGAATTGCGGGGTTGAAGAGCTTAGCGCGGGGCCTCACTACACCGCCCCGCGCGGCTGGAATGGCCCGCGGGTTGTGCGACCTCGCACCACCCGGCGTGGCTTCAATGGCCGCGGGACAATCGCCATCGCCAGCCGGGGGCTTTGACTTTGACTCTGACATCGGGGGGGGGGGGGGGAGTGCAGTGGAGAGATAAGTTTTTTTTTTGGCCTTCCATCACAGCTATGTGGATGGATGTTTAAGTAAAATTGTTTTTGCTTTGTGTCTGGGGATGGTCCTGAAAAATTTATGGCTGGAAGACACAGAGAGTAATGTTGAAAAGGCAGAAGAGGGTAATCTAAGAGATGGCCTGGACATTGAATCTTCAAGACAAATCAGACCACCAAGGTTCCAAACAACTGAGGCTACGGGATGAAGATGGAATCAGTGGCAAGGGAACAAAAGTTGTGATGTAAGCTCTGGTCTTTTGTATGTTGAGTTGCAGGACAATTCTGACACATTCAGGGCTGGATGTCAGTCTGATCTATGAGAGCTCAAAGACTGTTGAGTAAAATGGGAAAAATGCAGGAGTGGCTGCCATCAGCAAGTAAACAGAAGCTAAAACAATATTTTCAAAAAAATGAATAAAACACACAAATGAGGAAGAGTTAATTAGATGTGTGGTAACTCTGGTGGTGAGAAGTAGAGAAAGATCATTGCTGGAGGCTTCTACACTTCATTCAACGAGAGTCCTATAGAGAGATTCCCAGTGTTGCACAACCAAAGATTTACAGTCAACTGCATCAAATACTGGCGAGGTGGTGAGGAGGTTGGTCTTGATGAAGTGGCAGAAAGTATAAGTGATACGTTTTATTTTTTTCTACTTTTTTTTGTTGAACTGTTCAGTTATAACTGGGCTGTAAGCAATCTTAGACAAGTGGCACTGCAAACATTGAAGTCTCATTGAAATGCACCATTAGAAAGAAAAATATGGTGATGCTCTTAGTAACATACAGAAAAGTGAAAGGCTGGGATAGAGTGGATGTGGAGAGGATGTTTCCACTAGTGGGAGAGTCTAGGACTAGAGGTCATAGCCTCAGAATTAAAGGATATTCTTTTAGGGAGGAGATGGGAGGGAAATTTCTTTAGTCAGAGGGTGGTGAATCTGTGGAATTCCTTGCCACAGAAGGCTGTGGAGGTCAAGTCAGTGGATATTTTTAAGGCAGAGGTAGATAGATTCTTGATTAGTACAGGCATCAGAGATTATGGGGAGAAGGGAGGAGAATGGAGTTAGGAGGGAGAGATAGATCAGCCATGATTGAATGGTGGAGTAGACTTCATGGGCCGAATTTTACTCCTATCACTTATGACCTAATGCTGAACTGATTCTTCTTCATTGTTTCTTCCTGTGACCTTCTGTACATTTTCTAAACTGGAAAATGCTGTCAACCACCCAAACGATAGAGATGATGCACAGAGAGCACAACGCAGGGGAACAAATGACTGTCATGCACAACATCCTTTCGTGATGGTGAAATGGTGGCAAGTTCACAAAGACACAAGTGCAAACAATACAATAAACAAGCAATATAAAAACACAAACTAAAACATTGGTTCGTCATGTCCATAATGAAATTATTAAAAATGCCAAAGCACAGGAAAACAATATATTACAATTACTTTTCAAAAAGCTTAGTCACAATCATGAATTATTCAATGTAAAAATGTTCAAAATCAATGGCATGTTTTACAATAGTTACAAGCAAAATATAAGTAGTTATCTGCACATAATGCACCCCTAAATTAAATCACAGTCATACAGTCATACATGGTAGAATCACACCTTTCGGCCCAACTTGCCCCATATACACTAGTCCCATCTGCCTGCATTTGGCCCAAATCCCTCTAAACCTTTCCTATCGATGTACTATTCTACCTGTCAAAATGTTTCTTAGACTTTGTGATAGTACCTGCCACAACTACCTCCTCTGGCAGCTTGTTCCATACACTTACCACCCTTTGTGTTGAAAAAGTCACCCCTCAGGTTCCTATTAAATCTTTGCCCTCTTACCTTAAACATGTTCTTGAGTTCTCGATTACTCGACTCTGGGCAAAAGACTGTACATTTACCCTTCTATTCCCATGATTTTGTACACGTCTGTAAGATCACTCCTCACCTCCTGCGCTCCAAGGAATAAAGTCCTAGCCTGCTCAGTCTTTCCCTCTAGCTCAGGCCTTTGAATCCCAGCAAAATCCTCGCTAATCTTTTCTGCACCTTTTCCAGCTTAACAACATCTTTCCTATGGAAGAGTGACCAAAACTGAACACAATATTCTGAATGTGGCCTCTCCACTGTCTTGTACACTGTAACCTCACCTCCGACTTCTATACTCAATGACTGATGAAAGCCAATGCGACGAAAGCCTTCTTGACCGCCCAATTATCAAAGAACTATGGACCTACATCCCTCTGCTCGACAACACTCCCCAGAGCCCTGATGGTGTAGGTCCTGCCCTGGTTTGTATTCCCAAAATACAACACCTCGCAGTTCTCTGTGTTAAACTCCATTAACCATGTGTCAGCCCACCTGCCCAGCCAATCGATAACCTGCTGCAAGATATATTTTGCTTCTAACTATTTAATATTACTCATTGGTAAGCAGTTTATATCAAAGATCCTACAGCCAGACATTAATTGCATGCATTAATCTCAGGAATTTAGATTACACTGTATTTGTAATTAAAGATATAGGCCATAAATGATGAACAATATTGTATTTGAGCAGGCAGATAGTTCCGTTCAGAAGTAAATATCTAGCAGCGGGCTACACATAATTAATCTAATCTTAGGGTTATACATAGTCACAGAAATGTGTCTTTGTGTGTATCTCTTTCGCTCCACCAGAAGAAGCCAGCCACATTGCTTAGATTGTTACTTCTAAACATTATCTGTTCGACAAAGCTCAAGTTCCAACAATTGTTGGTTGTGTAAAGACCACCATATTAATAAAGAAGGGTCTGAAGAGGTGTACATCATATGTCTGAAGAAGGGTCTTGACCCGAAACGTCACCTATTCCTTCGCTCCATAGATGCTGCCTCCATAGATATTCCATGGTTTCTCCAGCACTTTTGTCAACCTACCATATTAATAAATGTAAGTGTTACCATTGTTGGTCAGAATATGACAACAACCTGCATGACACATATCCTTGAAAGGACACAAAGTGCTGTAGTAACTCAGTCGGTCAGGCAGCATCACTGGAGAACGAGGATAGGGGACATTTCGGATTGAGACCCTCCTTCAGACTGACTGACTGGGGGGGGGGGGGGGGAGGGGGGGGGGAAGAAGAAAGCTCTGATGGTTCTGTGATAGATGGTCAGAACAATTAAATTGAAAGAGTAATTGAACAATAGTTCTGATAGATGGTTGAAAGCGTTTTGAATTGTGAAGCTACAGGTAGGAAAGTAGCAGGGCGGAGTGAAGAAATAGATGGGAGTCTAGATGGGGTACAGGGGAGGAGAGTGGGGTGTGGGGGACAAAGTGGGGGTTGTGGGGGGTGATTAATAGGAGGTTACCTGAAATTGGAGAATTCAATGTTCATATCATTGGGTTGTAAGCTACCCAAGCAGAATATGACGTGCTGTTCCTCCAGTTTGCATGTGGCCTCACTTTGGCAATGGACGAGGCCCAGGACAAAAGGATCAGTATGGGAAAGGGAGGTGGACACACACATCCTCCTTTCGAGATTTTATTCATGTCAAAAATCACAAACCATCTGAATGTGCAAATGAAGTGTCCATGTGGTCTATGGCAGTATTTTTCAAACTGAAGGCAAGAATGCACTTATTTTAAATATGGGTTACTTATTTTAAAACCATGCTAAATTAGGACTATAGGTGAAAGACAGTTTTCTCAATGATCGACCACCAAAGATGGATTTTTTTAACACAAAATTGAAAATCCACGTATCAGTACCGTGACAAAGTTTCAGGAATAGTTCTTGCATTTTTATTTAGCCTTTGTTTAAAGTATTGACGACCAAATTTCTCCAAATTTACAAAAATGTGACAACTTTACATTTTATTAGTAGAACTACTGTTATCTTGGAAATGCATTCAACGTTCCTGAATAATGTGGAAGCTGAACTAAGTGCAATCATAGGTTTGTTTCAATATTGTATTTCCAGTGTACTCAGCCCTCCTTCAATATTCATCTCCATGCATTATTTAATACTTTGGATAAATTGGCAAGCCTATGCCAATGGCTTCTGGTGCAAGTGCTGTTCTACGCTTTTCGTCAACAGGGGTGTGAGGCATTACTGTACACTGGCAGAGAATCAATTCTTCTTCCTCACAGCGGAACAGGATTGCATCAGAATAAGCAGCAGCAGTCAACAGTCATGGAGGGTGGATAAAGTATCTATCCTTGGATATCAAACTTGAAATTTAATCCACAATCCACAATACGTTGCCAATTTAAAACTTGGAAATTACAAGCACTATCTTCACTATCCTTCTTGTTGGTGGAGGACAAAGAGCAACAAAATTGGCCCACATTTCTAATATTATGCAAACAGGACCCAGTTTGCAGTAAGGACAACAAATAAAAATGGCCAAATTATCATGGAAATCAGTAAAACAATCAATGCGCAATCACAAAAATGATTCTTATAAATGCAATAAACTGGGAAAAAATATTTGTGGAATATTAATTTCACCAAAGATTTAATTTCAGCAGTGATTACATTTCATCAATTTAAATTCTCCAAACTCATAACTGTATTAATAGGATTTTCATTTCAAAGAGATCTGAAATCTTCTATTTAAATCAATGGGCCAGGTACAAACAAAACTTGTATGTTTTATTGTAACAGGAGATCTGCGATCAAAAAAATCTCTCAGAGTCTACACTTCAACATTACAGGGGAATTCCCTCCAAGTCACTGGAGTGAAATTTCAAAAAAACTCCACTATAAAGCACAAAAAGACTGTTAAATATAAATTTGCAATCTAATGTAGGTATTGTAATAATACCAGCTAGGCTTTGAACTATAGGGTTAACAATAAATGCAGTTAAACAATTATCATTAGATTTCCCCGCAGTCTCTGTGCATGCTGAAAATGAGTTATTGGAAAAAGAATGCTTTCCCCAAGAGTTTTGTCATTCTGGGAATAGGAAATCTTGCTCCAGAGCTACAATTTGTTCTTGGCTCCAAGAACACAAGACTCAATATTCTGATATTAATGTATTTTCTTTAATTATTGCTTAACTGTTCAAATTTCGTGCATGTTAAATATGGAAGGAGGAAGACTGTTAGAAGCCGAGGTTTGTTTGACATATTCCAGAAAGACCTCAGAAGGTTAATTGCAAGTCATAATTTAGACCAAATGTTGGTGAGAGAGAATGATTAAAAGACCAGCTACATAAGTGAAGCATATTATAGCACTAGCGAAAGCACCGGAAGGAAATCCCACCCACCTCACCCCGTCCTCTTTCTATCAACCTGCAATTGCAATAATCAGAAGCAGATGTCGGGCCTTCCAGATCTTTCTCACAGGACAAACACACAAAGCCCATTTCTGGCATTACCATCCAAAAGTAATTGAAACCATATGAGCTTCAGAATAGCACATGCGAGCATTTTCCCGGCAAGAAGAATGAAATTGCAGGTCCCGCTGCGCACTAAGTGCACCATGAAAACAAGTGTACATAACTACAGTAACCACCTGTAGCCTAGATACACGCAAAAAAAAAAAACCCTTCTGTCAAAATGGCAGCTTGCCCCAGGAACTTAAGACAGTCATTAAACTAGTGTGATGAAAGAAAAAGGTTGTGAGGTGAAGGTGGTTTGTCGGGCTCAGAATTTGTTTTTGTGATTAATACCAATAATAATGAATGTAAAAGTGTAGCTTAGAAGAGGAAGCACAGGCATAGGGAGGAGCAGGAATACAGCTAAAGTTGTCTTTTTGGCACTTTTAATTCATACTAAGGCAGTTTCCTTTAAGCAATGACTTTGTTTATATTTATAAACTAAAATGTTATTATTATATTCTTTTTAATTATAATCAAAAGCCACTCGTTCCACATTTGTGTTTTTAAAACATTAAACTCTGCTTTGCTGTACCACATACACTGCTTGATTTTCATATTGAATAATTCAATAATTCCTGGCATCCCCCTTATGGAGGTATTGTCCTCTGTCCTATAAGCACCTCCTCCACGATCTCTTCAATGCAAAATTTGTACCTTTAATTCTTAGTTCACATGAAAGGTATTCAACAAGAAACATTAATCCATTTCACTTTCCAAAGGCACTCAATAACCTGCTGAAAGTTTCCAGCCTTTTCTGTATCTATTTCAGAGTTCCACCATTTGCAGATTTTCAATTTTCAATAACTAAACAGATTATCTCGTCATTAACACATGCCCTTTAAAAAAAAAAGTTTATCATGTGTAAATTGATTAATCCAATTAATATAGCAGCAGTGATTCAATGGTACTTTATTGCCACATGTACCCAGGCACAGTGAAATTCCTTTTTTGCATACAGTTCAGCAAGTCCTACTTTACAGAGGAACTATCACACTTAAGTACAAAAGTGTTGGAATAGTAGATTACACTGAAATAGAACACGTCACCATGTTTTCTGCACCATTTTGTATGATTCCAGTTGAAATTTGCTAACAAATATAGTCTTAACAGCAACTACACTTCATAAAGTAGTAATTGGATTTAAAGCATTTTGCAAAGCCTTGAGTTCATGAAAGATAATATATAAATGTAATATTTCTCTTTTATTATTCGCTATAGATTTTTAAAACCCAAGTTTGATTTCTGTTGGTTTAGTCCTTGATTCTAATCATTTCAGTTTTGGCGACCACTTTAAAACTATAAAACATAGGGGGATGAAAGTATTTGTCAATAGTATATGGGTGCTTCATAGAGTTGATTTTTCCAGAAATTAGGAACTGAGAAATATCGAAGGAGAAAAATCGCTAATTAATCCACAACTGGATAAATCTCAAGTATTTCGAAGGCCAATCTGCTTTTCTTCACCTCTTTGTAATAACATAATGGCAAATTAAGTGCAGCCAAGCATCTCATCTAAAATCACCACTGTACATCATGGAGAAGTTTAATTAGTTCAGTGTGGGGAATAGAATTGGTATTAGGCCCACCACCATAATGACAGATGCTTCCATATTATAAAGGAGTTATGCAAATCTTAACATTCCCGTCTAATTTAAACCAAGCAACTTTGGTGACAAGCAAATCTCTAAACAATTCACTAAAAACTGGGACCATGTTATACAAATCAAAAATAAAGTGGTAGACTGATTTATTATATTTTGCCACCTCCCCCCCCCCCCCCCCCCCCCCCAAAGAATACTGTCAGAACTCAACCAGCCTCAGAGGCCAGTTTAGTAAAATGCCAGGAATACATGCTGTATTATTTTTCTCTCTTTTTTAAAAATTACATATTTTAATTTGCAATGTTTTTTTTGCCAGGCAGTAGTGTATATTAATGATTCAAATGCTTCTGATCTATAAATCGATTGCCCATATCGTTCCATTCAATCACAATTCAAACATAAAAAGGAACTCTCCAATTTCCCCAACATGCACAATGCATTCATTTAGACATTAATATTTAGAAATCCATCAATGTAATCAATTTCAGAAGCAGAACTAAAAGGAATATCAATATATTCAGCACTCCTATTAAGCATGGCAATTTTACAATATATTGTATTAACTGAAGAGGGAATTAATTCAGAATTGCCAAATAAGTTTTATTATTCTCAAATTAGGCATCTGAAACCCATAGATAATCATTTTTCTTATTATTTTCATACATGGGAAATGCTTTATTGAATTTGCATTTGCTTCATTAAAATAAAACCTTTCACTGACTTCTACCAGATGAAAGATATCTTTCATTTTTGGAAGACATATAGAGACCTTTTGATCCATTCACTGTTTGATTTCTTTGTTTAATGTGCTCAGTGTATCTTTATCATGCGGCTTTTACTTCAATCCTGAGAATTTCATTCACATCCTCTCATCTTCAAGTGATTCTCGATTCCGACTTTTACCGCAATCCTACATTTACTACTTTGAATTTCTTGCTTTGTAAAGATCTATTTATAAATCAGACTACCTATCTTACCTATATTACATTTTATTAAAATACCTATTCTTTGAATATAGCATTGCTGATAAAAATCAACGATAATCCATCGGTATCAGTGGTAGAAATTATCTCACAATGGTTAGATGGGGAATTCCAGTATTTTGACAGTAATAATGAACTACCATAAATGTTCTGTTTCAGTTTAGTTTATTGTCACGAGGTACAGTGAAAAGCTTTTAATGCATGTTATCCTGTCAGCAGAGAGACATACATGATTCCAATTGAGACATTTGCAGTGTATAGATACATGATAAGAGATTAATGTTTAGCGCAAGGTAAAGCCAGCAAAGTCCAACCAAGGATAGTCTGAAGGGCCTGTCCCACTGCGTCAACCTAATTTGCGAGTTTAGAAGAATTTGCTCTCAACTCAAACTCGCAGCATGGTCGACACGTGGTCCTAAGAGGTCACTGGAACTCTCCTTCATGCTCGAGGGAAGTTCCCGCATACTCGCAGCCTCAGTTTGGTCGAGGAAAATTTTTCAGCATGCTGAAACATTTTCCGTGAGTAAAAATTGGTCGGCATGGTTCTTTTGAACTCGTAGTGCAGTGAAGTGGGGTCGCTATGGTGTTATAAGCAGTCGAGGGTAGCCAAAGGCAATCTCCTTTGCTGACCGGGCTTTTTAATTGGCTCATTGGAGTTTTCAGGACCAAGGAAAACCGATCAGTAATGTTAAATGCCCACTAAACTTTATAAAAAGTTGTTTGGCTTCTTAAAAGTGTCTCCACTCCTTTCCCGCCTCTGTCCCCTCAAAAGGACTTACCGCACACTGTGGCAGCCGTCTTTTACCTTCCTGTTCATTGCGGGTGTGAATTTCAGACAGCGCTCACCCGCTTTCCCTGACCCCTGCCTAGTGTGTGTGTGTGTGTGTGTGTGTGTGTGTGTGTGTGTGTGTGTGTGTGTGTGTGTGTGTGTGTGTGTGTGTGTGTGTGTGTGTGTGTGTGTGTGTGTGTGTGTGTGTGTGTGTGTGTGTGTGTGTGTGTGTGTGTGTGTGTGTTGACGGTCGATCCAGTTCGAGGTTTTTCAGGCGAGTGCCCTCGAGCTTGAACGTCGAAGACAGTCGCTGAAAAGTCGTGTTAGTTGGACAGGCCCTTTAGGTACCAATGAGGTAGATAGTAGTTCAGCACTGCTCTCTAGTTATGGTCGGTTGATTCAGTTGCCTGATAACAGCTGTGAAGAAACCCGATCTGAATCTGGAGGTGTGCGTTTTCACACCTTCAAATTACAGTGAGGCACATCTTCGGGGTGAGGGGACTTTACTGCTAATGGTGACCCAAGTTTCATTCTTTTATTGGAATGTTTGGTTAATATTTTACCTTGTTTATGGTAAACATGACTCTTTCCCCATTTCTTTATTCCACACCAGTCCCTCTCCTCCGACACAAAGACAGGATTGGTCTCTATCTCATACTTTACTAATCTCCTCATTCATCACATCTGTCATTTCTGCTGCTGACAATATTTCATCACCAATCCCAGCTTTCCTTTCAGTGGAGATTTTTCTCCGAGTGATAACATTTATCATTGTTGGCAAGTGCAGACTTACTAAGCTAACTTTTCCATCTCACAACAGAATTAATGATTATAAGTACACGAGGAGATCATGTGTATGATAACCTGGCAAAATCAGGACTCAATGGATTCAGATAAGAAAACGTCATGCCTGACCCACAAATCACACTTTCTCTGCTTTGAGTATGTGACACCTCAAATGGTCTGTGGTGAAGCCTACAAAATACTGACTTGTATTCACTGAAAACAAATCATTATGTTCCACATGAAAAAGTTATGTGCAAACCTGTCTAAATTTGAGGAACAAAAACAAATGTTGAAGAAAGAATATGTTGGAAAAGTTTTATTTCTCCTTGGTTTATGGCATACACACTGATTGCCTGGCACAATCATTCTCATTATTTCTAACTGCTGACTTGGATCTGGAACTTTAACATTATCTAGTTCGATTTTTGGAAATGATACCAAACTAAAACGTACATTGGAGAACAACAGTAATGGTAGAACACTCAGCATACTAAAGCATGCAAGTACAGCTGAAAGGAAGAATGAGAAAAATTGTACACTGGGAATACGACTGAGATAATGTAGGTAATACAATCCTGGGGTCCAGGCCTTTGTGGCAAGCTAATGCAACTATACAATGGGAAAACAGGAGATGCAAAATATCCGATATTAAAGCAGAAAATACTGATAATACTGAGGGGATCACACAGAATCTGCAGAGAAAGAACCTGCTAGGCAATAAAAGGTAAAAAAAAAAAAATCATAACTCATAAAAGACCAACAATTAAAGCTGCATCTGTAGTCATCTCTAATCTATAGAATATAATGGTAGTTTTCTAGAAACGTTTCCATTAATGCACAAGCACAAAGACATGTCTTCAAACTGAAATCTTCAAACATGCAGATAATATTACAGTCAATTTCCCAAAAAGATTAACAAGAGAACTGTAAAAGATAAAGTTGCACTGGGTCTAATATTTCTAATATCATAGAAATGTCAGCTGAGGAGTAACTCATTGAGTAATTCAGCCTCTTCGCCCCAAAGCATCTTTGCCGATCAAGATGTCTACCTGATCTAGATACATTTGCCAGCATTTGGCCAAAATCCCTCTAAATCAATGTACTTGTCCAAATATCTTCCTAAAGTTCATTTTATGTACCCACCACCCTCTGCATGAGAAAGGTGCCCCTCAGGAACCTTTTAAATCTTTCCCCTCTCACTTTGCATTTAAACTTCCCTATCCTGGGAAAATGATTGGAAACATTCACCTTATCTATGCCCTTCGTGATTTTATACATCTCGTGAAGGTGCTCCAGTGAAAAATGCTCCAGTGAAACATGTCTGAGCCTATCCAGCCTTTGCTAAGTTAAACCCTCATTGATACCTTTGGATAATAAAAGACCTGGAGTGGACTTGGAAAGGATGTTTGCAGTAATGGGAGAGTCTTGAACCAGAGGGCACAGCCTCAGAATAAAAGGACGGACCTTTAGAATGGAGATGAGGAGGAATTTCGTTAGCCAAAGGGTAATGAATCTGTGGAATTTATTGCTGCAGCCAGCTTTTGAGGCCATGAAATTGGGTATTTTTAAGTTAGAGATTTATTGATTTGTTCTTGATTAGGAAGGGTGTCAAAGGTTACTCGGAGTAGGAAGGCCAATGGGGTTGAGAGGGAAAAATAGATCAGCAGCCATGATTGAATGGCGAAGTAGACTCGATGGGCTGAATGACCTAATTCTGCTCCTATGTCTTATGATCGTGGTAACATCCTTGTGAATCTTTTCTGCATCCTTTTCAGCTTATTGACATCCTAGTTATAGCTGTGCTCAATACTCAAAGTGTGATCTTCTCAATGACGTGTGCAGTTGCAACATGATGTCTCAACTCATGCAAGCGTTCACCACCTGTGTGAAATTGTACGGGGACTGAATTTCACATACTTTTAATATTGGGCATGCAAGCAAAGTGACCTACTCACAGGAAAACAATGAATGGAATTTGCAACTTAATGCCAATGATAATTACTTGGGAGAGCACCCTGAAATTGGCTTGCCAAATCTATCAGTGAATTTGGTGGATTTTATGCAGTCAGCTGTCCTGGTATTGTTCCAGTGCCATTGCCAGTTCACATCTCTGATACTTATGACAGGACTCGGATCACTGCTGCTCGTGAGACCATGAACTTTAGGCAGAGTTTGAGGTTGTGACCTTTGAATACTCTTTTCCTCACATGTCCAAAAGGTATACTAGTGTACTAGACATATTGGTGACTTCCAACTTCATTGGCTACCTTTGGTGAGAGGAAGCTCACAAGATTTGGGAATTAGTCAATCCTTTTCTTAATCTTGCTATGGTCCTTTTTATCAGGTGATAGTATTGAATAATTGGGAAAATTTGGTAAAGGGGCATTATTAGCTTTGGTTTATTTTTGATTTATTTTGAGGACATTGAGTTTAGGGCTAACTTTCCAATATGCTTCAGCAGGCAAGTCAATAATTTCTGCTCTTTCGCTCCATGGGAAGAAATGCATGCATCCTCTACATACTTCAACTTACTGACCGAAGTTGGAATGACGAAGTGGAGAATAATATTCCTTGAACGGTTCCACATTCATCTTGCAGATTAGCTGAGGTAAGTGAGGTAAAATATTTCAGTGAGAAAGAATGAGAAAAGGAATGATGACACGACCTTGTTTAAGCTGGGATCTCTCACTCTGGCCTTCATTGTCTTCTTCCTCCTGCATTTCTCCCAGTCTTTGCTTAATGACCCTCAGGCTACAAGGCCCCTTGCTCTTCCTTGGCTACCAGCTGTTCTCTCCAGGTACAGCACACTTGAAGGAGTCAGAGCACCCAGTTGGTGCAAAATGCAAGATCCTCCTGAACTGTTACAGGCACTGCAACCTCATTTTCAGGAGACTAATGGCATTTTCAACGTCATTTCTGCTGTATATATTGCTCTCATTGTAGTTGGTGAGTGATATGAGGAGCAAGGAAATGTAAATTAGTTGTTGCCAGGTTTCATCCCTCCAGGCAGAGCTAGCTGTTGAAAATGTCTGGCACTGTGGTATCAAAACGAATGACGGCAATATGGGGTATTTTTGCAAACATCGCATTCACCATCAGGAAAATCTTCTGGTGATCCCCAAACTAATTGGGAATTGAGGGAATGAACATTTTCGGTTGATGAAAGGACAAGGATGGGTGGTCGCCCTTGTGCCTACCTGCAGTCAGGAGAAGCTAGCAATACTGACGAGACACCACAAACTTCTCTCTAAAACTGAAGCAAATTACACCTCTTCTACCTGTATACAGTGTCCAAGGACCTCTAGAATTCTGCAATGAACGGCAAATTGGGAAACATTGCAGAGAAGTGCTGTAGCTGTTTGGATATATTACATATTGAAGATGTTGAGAGTTGGAGTGACCTTAAACTTGAAGGAGTGAGCTCAGTCCAGGAGCATGAGCATCTCCAAAGGCCTTCCCATTGAGCATCACGTATTTCACCCTGAGCCTATAAATACACTGTTCACCAGAGAGTCCAAGTGAGAGGGGGAGGTTGAGCAGGCTAGGACTTTATTTCTGGAGCACAGGAGGATGAGGAGTGATCTTATAGAGCTGTACAAAATTATGAGAGGAATAGATCGGGTAAGTGTCTTTTGCCCAGAACAGGGGAATCGAGAACCAGAGTATATTGGTTTAAAGTGAGGGGGGGGGAGATTTAATAGGAACCAGACAACTAGGCAACTTTTTTACATGAAGGGTGGATGTATAGAACGAGCTGCCAGAGGAGGTAGTTGAGGCAGGTACTAGTGCAAAGTTTAAGAAGCATTTAGTCAGGAACATGGATAGGGACAGGTTTAGAGGGATATGGGCCAAATGCAGGCAAGTTGGGGCTAGTGTAAATGGGGCATGTTGGTAAGTGTGGGCAAGTTGGGCCTAAGTGCCTGTTCCATACTGTATGATTCCATGTTGCCGAGGACTCTATTGATGTACGTTGGCTTGAAGTGGATTCATTCAAGCCAGGCACGTGCCATGACTAATTAGTCACGGTAGGCAGTGCTTTAAAAAATCTTGAAAACCGCGCATGCGCAGATTGTTCTCTCTACTTTTATCAAGTAATTTGTCTTCAATAGGTCCTATCTCTTAATAAAGTATTTCAAAACATATAGCTCAAAGAAACTTACCATATTATTTGCACACAATATCCATTCTTCTCTCTTTGTTTCCTGTTGTACCAAGCTGTTTTTAATGTTCTAATTCTTTTTGTTCCTTTGCGCTGTTGAAGTTCTTTAAGTTCCAGCGTTGGTCTGCCATTTTCAATTATTTTGGTCTTTTCCTCGTAAGTTTGCTTCGAGAAACTCTTCAGGTAATCACTATCCATCTTTGAAAAACCTGCCAAGAAACTTGCGCATGCGCAGTAGGCTGGTGCTCATGCGCAGTGCGCAGCACATGCATGCAGTCCACGGTGTAAAGGCAGAATATCAGCTGCCTTTACGTACCGTTGCCACTGATGGCTTGAAGCAGCGTCGACGGCACGTGAGTAGCACATACTTCAACGTTTTAAATGTACTGCGGATGAAAGGCACGGGAGAATTATGCCTCCCTAAGAGATCGTGCCTTTACTATTTATAACCATTTTATATATGTTTTATATATATTTTATATATATTAAAAAATGACTATTTTATCATTTTAGTCAGGGTAGGCACTGCCTACCCTGACGGCATGTGCCTGATTCAAGCTTTCTGTCCTGTGATCCCCAGCCACCCTACATGGTCAGTCCGTGTCATAATGACCTATTCAGCAGTAGAGCCTGTCGGTGGTGTCACAAACGAGAAATTCATTGTCTGAATTTCTGAGTAGCTGCACATGGGAGAAAAATACACTCACCGTCACCGTGGACCAAGGGCGACCACCGTCACCGTCACCGTCAGTCTGAACACTTTGGAAGGCGTTTGATCAGATCTGAAACTGCCCACTCTGTATTCCCAGTCAGCACAATATCATCTTAACATCACAAAGTAGTGCAGTGTGTTCTTGGTTATACCATGACTATTGAAACAAGGCCATGGGCAGCACCTCAAGGGAAGAAAGTAATTTTGCAGACAATGATGAGGCACTCTAGAGGTATTAGAGGCACTATGTGCTGGATAAACAGCAGATTTGGTACCATGGCTACCATGGTACCAGAAGCCTGAGCCATTTTCCCAATATAACATGTACAAACAATTTTCTATCCATAAATCAACCAGCAGGATGTGGAAAGATGAGGTAGCACATCCTCTTCACTACAGTTCAAATTGCATGGCAAGTGCTCTTTGAGCTAAGGGGAGAAGACAAATGGGTCTGATTTCCAGGAAAACAAGGGACTTTATAAATAGTATCATTTTAAGTGCCGGTAATACCAGTAAGGTATTATTTTCTCTACTGACTAAACGTCCCAGTAATGGCAGTAATACTAAGCAAAGGTTGTATATTGGAGGCATCATACCTAGAACATGAGGTTGGAAATCAGATCCAGGATCTTTCCTGGCCCCAGCACACTGATGCAATTATAATGAAAGCAGATCAAGGCTTCCACTTCCTGAGAAGATTACGGAGATTCGGTAGGTCGGAGAGGATTCTCTTGAACTTCTACTGGTGTACAGTAGAGAGCACATTGACTGGTTGCATCATGGCCTGGTTTGAAAACTTGAATGCCCAGGAGCGAAGAAGACTGCAAAAAGTTGTGAACACTGCCCACCATCGAAGGGATTTACAGGAGTCACTGCCTCAAAAAGGCAGCCAGCATCATCAGAGTCCCACACCACCCTGGCCATACACTCATTTCACCCCTGCGATCGGGAAGATGGTATAGGAGTCCAAAAACTGCAATGTCCAGGTTCAGGAACAGCTTCTGTGTTTGTGACACCACTGACAGTCTCTACTGCTGAAATAGTACGAATTTCATTATTCTGTCAGGGACATTGGATAATAAAACACTCTTGACCCTCTCCATTCATGGTAGATTCGCAAAGAAATTTGGGCGGCACATTAGCGCAGTGGTAGAGTTGCTGCTTTACAGCATCAGAGACCCAAGTTCGATCCTGACTGGTGATTTTGTATATTCTCCCTATGACTGCTTGGGTCTCTTCCAGGTGCTCCAGTTTCCACCCACATTCCAAAGACATTCAGGTTTGTATGTTAATTGGCTTCAGTAAATTGCCCTTAGTCCGTAGGATGCAAAATTGGGATAACCTGGAACTATACGTTGATCATTGTCGTGGACTTAGTGGGCAGAAGGGCCTGTTTACACGCTGTATCACTAAACATAAACTAAATATAGAAGATTGCTTAATGTCTTAATTACTCCCCTTTTTTCTTCCCTTTGCAAGCTACAATTATGGGAACATAAGGTTCTTACCAAAGTGAAGCATCTGCTTTAGGTCAGAAAAGATGATCAACATATGTAAATCCTGACACAGACTGATAGCCTTCGACTTTAAGAAGCCAGATTCAGATAGGTTAACGTTAACAGGGTGAAGGCCAAGATCTGGCTCCACTCATAATTGACTCGCTCCCAGATGAGTGAGTAAGATTTCATGCTTTAAGTTCAAGAGAAATTAATAGTTCTCATTTTTCATCAGAGGAAAAGAAAAGCTTTGTACTCACAATCTTGAAACATGAAAAAAAATCAGTGGCAAATTTTAATTTTATATTTAACAAATGAATGTATTTTTGTTAAATCCAACAATCGCAAAAATACACTTGCAACTAACAGACACGTCATTACTGTTTACCTCAAATACTAATAACCTAAAAGGAAGTCTAATTTTTGAGGCGTGTTTGGAGCATCCAACAGTGTAAAAAACTCAACGTCACATTTCTATAAATGAGTAAACTTCAGCTTACATTCTGCTTTCAGTTTAAGTTGCTTCCACTCTATCACCCTGCTGTGATTAGAAAAAGTCATCCCTGAAAAACTAACTATCTTACATCATTATCTTTCAGATGCTGATCAGTCTAATTCTATTTTCATTGTTGGTCTGCTGTTTGTATCATTCCTTTTTGATTTCTTCAATCATTCACCGAAAAATGAATATCAGTATAATTACCTAAAGGCCCTGTCCCACTTTCCCGAGTTACTCACAAACTCTCACGAGTTTTCCCCTTGATTCGAACTCAGGGAATGTCGGGTAATGTCGGTAGAAAATGTTGAAAAATGGCAACGCGTAAAAAAACTGCCCAGAGTGCCTATGAATGGCTATTACCGTAATTCTCCAAGTTTGAATGAAGGGGAAAACTCGGGAGAGTTCGTGAGTAACTCGAGAAAGTGGGACAGGGTCCTAACACGAAAATAGCACGCATAAACACCCAACCCTCCACCCTTCTGTGAAATCGACAGAAGGGTGGAGGGTTGGGTGTTTATGCATGCTATTTTCGTGATATTTATTTTAGTTGTTTATCTTTTAATATTTTACCTTGTATGTATCGTTAGCTTTTAGAAATGTTTGAATGGTGCACTGACTGGCTGACATTTTTAAATTTCGTTGTACATGGTTCATGTTACAATGACAATAAAGAAACTATTCTATTCTATTCTAACACACTACAAAAGTAAGCTTCATCTCCGTCTTCAGAAATGTCCAGCCTCAGAGTCCTTAGAAAGCCAATGCAACCTTATTAGCTGATGCAATTGGCAAAAGCATATATTCCATCAGCCATCTCAAAAGTAGAACCAGAGGACATAGGTTTAAGATGAGAAAAATAGATTTAATAGAAACCTGTGGGGTAATTTTTCACACACGGCTACATGGAATAAGTTGCCAGAGGAGGTAGTTGAGGCAGGTACAATCAGAACATTTAAAAGACATTTGGACAGATACATTGATTAGAAAGATTTAGAAGGACATGGGCCAAATGGGACAATCTGAGATGGGGTATTTTTGTCGGCATGCACTAGTTGGGCCATAGGGGCTGTACCCGTGCTGTGTACTCTATAAATAGAGGAGTGTCTCGGGGGAAAGTTGAAGAAAGATGGCTCACAATGATCACTGCTGTATTTCTGGGCCAGGCGAGGAGAAGGGGCAGCATAGTGGCGCAGCTGGTAGTACTGCTGCCGTACACCATCCGAGTCCCGGGTTCAATCCTGATCTTGGGCGCTTGCTGTGTGAAGTTTACCTTCTCCTTGGGACCATGTGGGTTTCCTCCCGGTGCTCCGATTTCTTCCCGCATCCCAAAGACTTCCAGGTTTGTAGGTTAATTGGCCCTCAGTAAGTGTGCAGGGAGTGGGCGAGAAAGTGGGATAACATAGAACTAGTGTGATCAGGTGATCGATGATCAGTGGACCAAAAGGTTTGTTTCAATGCTATATCTATTTCTCAGAGCTTCCAATTCCAAAATGTGGCCTGGGAACAATTGCTGATAAATACTTAGGCTTGTAAATTAATGATCTAACTCCGATGTTATGCCTTTCCATAGCAATATTGAAGTTTAGTCAAAGTGGTTATTCGGAATATTTTGCCTGCTCCTTGGTGGAGCTGTCGATTTTCAAGCATCCTGTTGGTATGCATCACGGCTTCATAAGGCACCTGCTCTGCACAAGGGTGCACGAGACCGCAAGGAATCAAGAAATTGAACACAGCCTGATTCATCACAGAGGCCAAACCAAATTCAATTCTATTCAATTCAATTCCCAATCTCACCCCCCAGAATCCAATACCAATACCAATTTTTTTATCTTTCAATTCCATCTTTAACATTGTGATTCAAAGTGAAAAACAATTTGTGGTAATGTATTTCAAATTATGGTATCCTTTTCAATGGAAAGCATTCTATCCACCTCCTCTCTGCTTCTAATAACCAATATTCACCTAGTGCTATTACTATAACCGTAAATGTAATGGTCAGGAAACTTCCTGGGGATCCAATAAGTCCATTAAAACACAACAATAACCTGTGCATCATGAGCAGCCACTTCCCAGCAATGTCACCAGCAACCTATTTGGCTTAAATGCAACCATCTAACTCTCAGAGCACAAATTAGTTTAGTTTAGAAATACAGCGCTGAAACAGGCCCTTCAGCCCACTGGGTCCATGCCAACCAGCGATCCCCGCACACTTACACTATCCTACATACACTGGGGATAATTTACAATTATGCCAAGCCCTTTAACCTACAAACCAATACATCTTTGGAGCGTGGGACGAAATCGTAGATCCCAGAGAAAACCCTCGCAGGTCATGGGGAGAATGTACAAACTCCATACAGACAAGCATCCAGAGTCAGGATCAAACCCGGGTCTCTGGTGCTGTAAGTAGCAATGTTACAAAATTTTGAGATTTTAAAAATCAAGTCTGCAATTTATCCCATCAGATAAAGCATAACAATAAGTTTAATTTGACACCAAATTCACTTTCATATCTCAAGTATTAAAAAAGTTATGGCCATTTTCATACTCGGAAATTAGCATCTTGTTCCCTATTGATTTTCAATGGACATTACAAAAAAGCTGTGATCTTGGATAGTCAAAAGCCCATTTCTTAAGGAAAGATTAACATTTTTAAATAGCCAAAGTGTCCAAAGATTATTCACAAATAATTCACAATATAACATGATTTTTATATCTAATTTACATTAATTTATAGGCCAAATGGAAGGAATTTAGTGTTCAATTGCTGTAAATAAATGCCAATTTAAATCGGCTTTCTAGTGAGTTCATGTGGAACGCGCTGGTTTAGAACGTTGACATCGCGCTGGATTAGTGCCCTCAAATGCCGAGAAAAATACTGCGGGATATAAAAAGCCCAAAATGAACTACTCGCTATAGATAACTTGATATCCAGGGTTATATATATGCCCCATTTAATGTAAAAATAAGGTACATACCTTTAATAGTTTGCTTTATAAAACCCTGGGGCTGCGAGAGGTTGCGGAGTGAACGAGAGCTTTTAAAACTATAATATCTATTATTCGAGGCTTATAAAACTAATAATAGCTTTTGCGACGAGGTCTTGCAGCGATTCTCCGTTAATGATTTACTAGGCTGAACATCTGCGATTGGAACAGCCTAGTAAAAATCGTGTTTTAAACCCGCCCCCTCCAAACAGCGCCAAAATCACACACAAGGGGTGGGGCAGATGCTCAGCCACGATTCAGGTAGGTTTTGTAACATACCTACTGTAAGGCAGTAACTACTGCTGCACCACCGTGCCGCACAAACCTCATGGAAATCTTAGTAATGGGCCTGTCCCACTTAGGCGATTTTTCAGGCGACGTCCGGCGACTGTGAAGTTGCTGGCAGTCGCCTTAAAAACCGGCAACTGGAACAGCGACTGTCAGAGTGGAACACACACACACACACATCGCTTCCTTCACCAGCCTGTTATGCAGGCAGGGGACAGGGCAAGCGGGGGAGCACTGTCTGAGTGAAATTCCCACGGTGCAAAGCCAAGGTGATACAGACACACACCGCGATGAACAGGAAGGTTGGCGCTGTAATTAAGACGGCTAAAGCACAGTGTACGGTACGTCCTTTAAAAGAGGGGGGAGAGGAGGGAAGAAGGAATGGAGATAACTTTCAAGAAGCCAGAGATAAACGGCTGTGAAGCTCGGCGGACATTTAACATCACCGGTCGGCTATCCTTGGTTCTGAAAACTACTGTTTACGTTTTTTTCCCCAATAAGCCAATGAAATTCACTGGTCAGCACTGGCTACAACACACGAGAACCTACGAGAACCATCCACCTCCTGGCAACCCATTAGGACCTCCTGGCGACCCATCTACGGCACTAGAATTCTCGCTACTCTCCATGGCAGCTTAATTCTTGTCGCTGTTAACTTTTCAACACGTTGAAAAATTCACGACGACCATAATGAGGCCGCGACTAGTTCCCAGAATGCGGGAACCCTTCACGACCATGAAGGCGACTGCCCGGCAACCACCCGCGACCATGTGGCGACTGCATAGTCACCTAAAAAGTCGCCTAAGTAGGACAGGTCCAGAACTCTCAAAAGCATTTGTGGAACTGATGCATTACAATGCTGAGAACTATATTTGCCCTCTGTATCTTCGCTTTTGCTCTGTCTTACTGCAGTTTGACTTGATTATATATATGTATGGTATATCTGATCTGTTTGGATAGCATGCAAAACAAAGCTTTGCACAGTACCTCTGTGCACATGACAACAATAAACCTTAACTTAAACATGAACCAAAGCACTTGCAAAGAATGTTAGTGATTTCTGGAGGTTGGTGAAAGGAACATAGAGAGCCATGCTATAAAAGTTGGGAAGAAGTAATCGGCACAGACCTTTATCACGGCCTGTCTAGGATCTGAATAAGTTATAATGTATCGTGCTCCATGTTGTTTTAAGGCATTTAGACCATGTCAAAGCAGAAAATCTAAAAAGGAACAGTTATCCTGATGTTTTTCAAATGGATCCAATGTCAAAATGAACCAGTGTCATAATTCATTTGTAATGTTTCACAACTGGATTTTGTGTTTAATATTAAACCACACTAATCAACAAATTAATTTAGACACCAGCATTTGTTTTTAACCAGAATTCATGGCCGGCATTTCTGCTGGCTGCAGACCGAAGGACGATGTCAGCTGTGGAAATTATTTTTCCAGTCAAAAGTCAAGAAATATCTCCTAAAGTATTGCTCATTGTGAAATACAGGAACTGCTGTTTGCCTCAGGGACTGATAACATTAGACAAGGGTCAGAGGTGCAAGGGACTGCAGATGCTGGAGTTGCGTGGTGAATATCTTGTCAGTGCCTCTAGTTGGAAGAAGATCTTCAACTATTGGTTAGAGTTGCAGATGAAACCCCTGCCAATGACCTTTCCTGTGTTAGACAGCAGGTAGAATTCTCTGTATTGCTGCAATCAAATGTGTCTACTTTCTTTAAGTTGGTCACCTTTGAGGTTTCCTGGCATGTCCTATTATTCCCTCACATGAGAAGAGTTTATGACATTAGGACTGAAATTTGTCTTTGCCAAGTTTAGACTTTCATTGGAGATATTTTTTACTCTTATCTCTTCACTGTCATGTGGCCTTCCAGCCACTTGGCCAAGGGTGAGCAAAAGGCTGCATGCACTGTTTGCTGTAGGATTGAGTCAAGGACATTCATGTCAAGGACACAGTCATAGTTGAGAAAATTATTTCCTGTTCCTCATTTAGCAGAGACTGACTTCTGACTAAACTTGATAATGTTCGCTTCCAATCTTCACGCACAGTGGGGTGGACCTTTAGGGTGTTTGGGTAGTGGATGGTCTTGACAACACTGAAAAAGTCTATGCATGTCGTGGTTACCACTGAGCTGCTGAAACTGCTGCTCTCTTCCCACCCACCATTTTTTTCTCCAGGTCACAGCTTTTACATTGGACCTTAGGTTTAACCCGGAGTAGTTTATTTTCCTTTGAGGTTTTCAATCTACGAATTCCTTATGTTTGTGGATAATCAGGTCCTGAATTTTCTGTGACCCCATGATGGGTTGTCTTGCTATTGCTCTGCATAGAGGATAGTTACAACCGACCAGCTCTGATGTCCAGGCCATGCCATTTGCATGCCCGACACTTGAGACTTGAAACTGGCAATCTACTCCTAGCTCCGTAACAATAAAAGGCAACCAGAGTTTAAAGATATTCCCAAAGCCGCCAAACAAAAGCAAGCGATTCCTAGGCTCATGATTTTCAAAACCGAGAAGCAGATTTGAAATGGCATTTCTGATCTTGGGCCTATTCATTAGGACCTCAGTGTACATGGCAGAAGGAGAAAGAGGAGGCTTAGAACATGCTTTGTATTGGGTAATCGGAGTGCATGATGGCATAAAATGAATCAAAGTTTAGATATGGGAATCCTTCCACTCGCTCATACTCACATACTTTAGTTTAGTTTAGTTTATTGTCACGTGTGCCGAGGTACAGTGAAAAGCTTTTTGTTGTGTGCTAACCAATCAGCAGAAAGACAATACGTGATTTCTGAGTTTCTCTCAAACCTCCTGGCAGTTATCAGTATCTTCTAAGCATAACATTTCTTGATCCCACCTCATATATACATATCACTCATCATTACTTTCATTCTATTCTTTATGTTACCATTTCAAAATGTCCTTTCCTTTGAGATGGTCCAGCCTCATCCCTTCTAAAATATACATGTCTTCTTCTTCCTTTTGCTTCCTTTTCTGCTTTTATATCTTCACATATTTCTTTACCATTTGGCTGTGCTGCCTCTTTGATATTTCAAGACATAGCAAGAATCAAGCTTTGCCCTGGGCATAAGCTCCAGTGAGTGGGATGCATTCCACAGTGAGAAATAGTGGGAAACAGGAACGACTACACAATAACGCTGAAATCACCGAGCCTGCAAGTGCATAACCATCTGTCATCAAAAGTAAAAACAATGCACAATACATGCACAAATTAATTAAAAAATGAAAGCTAACTCAACCATTGATACGTGAATTTTCAAGAATAAGTGGCAGTGCAGCAGGAAGAAAGAGGCTTTCAAATAAAAAGCAGCGGAGGATAAAAGACAACAAGGAACACATATGATTAACTTTATTAATGGGGTTAGGCTGATGATGGTGTTGGGAGATTTGACAGGGAAGATCAGAGGCAGCATAAATCTTGTGATCCAGTGAGTCCGTTGGGTATATGTGTAAACAACAGAACCTCGTCAATGACTCTGGGCTTTCAATACGAAAAATAAAACTGTAACTCTCCATGATTCATTTTTAAAAAGTGAAGTATAATGAAAAGACTCGCAAATAGACTCGGTGGGCCAAAGGGCCCTCCCTTTTCAATGCCGCATCTCAAACTAAAACTAAATGCAAAACTAATACTAAAACACAAAGCTTTTCACCCAGAGAGTTGTGAATCTGTGGAATGCAGGAAAAATGTTCCCAATGTTGGGCGAGTCCAGAACCAGGGGCCACAGTCTTAGAATCATTTAAGACTGAGGTGAGAAAAAACGTTTTCACCCAGAGTTGTGAATTTATGGAATTCCCTGCCACAGAGGGCAGTGGAGGCCAAGTCACTGGATGGATTTAAGAGAGAGTTAGGTAGAGCTCTCGGGGCTAGTGTAGTCAAGGGATATGGGGAGTAGGTAGGCACGGGTTATTGATAGGGGATGATCAGTCATGATCACAATGAATGGCGGTGCTGGCTCGAATGGCCTCCTCCTACACCTATTTTCTATGTTTCTATGAATTCGCTGCCTCAGAAGGCAGTGGAGGCCAATTCTCTGGATGCTTTCAAGAGAGAGTTAGATAACAGAGTCAAGGGATATGGGGAGAAGGCAGGAACGGGGTACTGAATCTGGATGATCAGCCATGATCACAGTGAATGGCGGTGCTGGCTCAAAGGGCCGAATGGCCTTCTGCTGCACCTATTGTCTAAACATCACAAAATAGAATTATATGACAATGAGGTACAAAAGCCTTCACTACCCTGCCAGGAAATGTGCACCATAATCAAAAACATTAACCTTTTAACCATATTTAAGTTGTTTTGCTGACTTCTTAGACATTATGTAACCTTCAATAGTTTCTCAATTAAGCTCTAATGTGGTTAATGTTATACGAGTATCTTGCTCTTTGATTTATTATCATTTAAATTAGTATTTGGTGATTGTAACTAAATCTTTTCTTCACATTTGGCCCCAGGAGATACATGTCAACCGCTCCTGGCTGCCTTTTCTTGCCAGCACAACTTGTCCGTGACTCTGAGCAAGTAAGATGGAACGTAATTGTCAGAGTAGTTAAATCGCATCAATTTCACTGCATACATTAGTTTTGCTTCCAAAATATGTCAGACTCAGGTGTCAGAGATTATGGAGAATGGGGTTAGGAGGGAGAGATAGATCAGCTATGATTGAATGGTGTAGACTTGAAGGGCCAAATGGCCTAATTCTACTCCTATCACTTATGACCTTATAGTCTTATGCCTTACAGCGTTTTAGTAGCTTTCTTTTGTTAATATTAAAAGGATAGATTTATTATTTTCAGCAACTGTTGCATAGATTTATGTAATGGAAGCACTTGGTATGTGCTCCCATTACATTTTAAGAGTGACAAGTTATGGTTGAGAATGGGAGAGTTCATATGTCAACTCCTGATATGAGCTCCCAGTGAACAAGGCTTTGAATTGGGAACGTTGAAATAGGAAATAACATATCTCAAACTGTAAAATAAAAGAACCGAATCCAACATTATGATAGCCAATACGGACATTCATACTTTGCATTAATTAAACATCATAAACAGATGTCATGAGAATCAGGTGCACTATTAGATGTTTATACCATTTGTTAATGTGTGAGCAACTTCACTACTTTCCCACTCTATTAAATAAAATATTTACTCATTAGAATGTCATAGAGTCATAGAGACTCTACAACTTTCTAATGAGTAAATATTTTACTTAATACAGCGGGAAAGTATTAAATAAAACATTTACATATTAGAAAGTATTTTTAGTGTTGAGATTCTATCTGAGAGAATAGGAATTGGGAATTTAAAACTGATGTAAATTAAAAAATTAGAAAGAGAGAATTGATTGCTTTAGGTGTTATATGTTTGCATCATCCCCACTTGTGGCAGACTCCTATTCTTAGTCTGATCCACAGAGAGAGACAATGAACAGGAGCCTCTTCCCCTCCGGAATAAAAAGCAAGGAAAAATAAAATTAGTGAAACACAGTGTGGGCACTGGTGCACAGCTCACTGTAACTCCCTGCCTATAGAACCAAAGTTCAGGAAATCAGAATTACCTCTATGTCTGGGGTGGAGGGTAATTGTTGCACACAGAACTGGTTAGAAAGCCCCACAGGTCAGAAACGTGTTGGGGAGAGACCCAGAAATATCTATAAAAATAATAAACACTGCACTGAAAGTCACTGTACACTAAATAAAGCCTAAAACTGTTGAATTTGACATCATTTTATGTTGGTTGAAAATTACAAAGGAAATTAGATCATCGTTTTTAGCAAAATATCAAAGAGAGGCTACTTGGCCCATCAAGTCAGTGCAAGCTTAACACAAAAACAATTCAGTTGGATTGGTTCTATCCCTAACCTCACAGTCCAGACAAAGATGCAATAGAATATTACAGTTTAAGAGGTAGTATGGTACGGGATAAATTAGCTCTTCTGCTCTTGGCTTTTCGTTTTCTCTCAGCAGAAATATTTTAATTAAATAACCATTAGGCAACTTTGAAATTGTGTCACTTGAGGATTTTGACATAGAGGATATTCAGTGGGAGACCAGGTTTACAATGCACATGGTGAGACATAGACATTAAACACATCTCCATTAATTTCATTAAGTGACTTGTACAATGATTCCACCAGGGTCCCACCATTTTAGTTTTAGTTACATATCAAGGTTAAAAAAATCAATCTATCAAATGACAGTTTCAGATACGGCAAAAGGTCATCCAAATCTATATGGCCTGTTCTTGTATACCCATGCTTTTGTACCTAAAAAAACTTAATTTTAATAATTTCAAAATGTATTGAAACACATAGAATTTAAATCTTCTGTATTTACTACATACCAAACCTGGAATTTAATGCATTTTATATTGTTTTTTTTTTAAAATATTATTGAATAATATCTCCATAGTGTCTTGAATAGGTCCAGTTTACTTTCATAACTGAGGCATTACTTTGGCACTTGAATAAGCCTTCGCTTCATACCAGAACTGATTTCAATACTCAGCATTCTATTGTGTATCAATTCCGCATTCTGTTGTGATTCCATGAGAAGGTTATTAGATCACTTTCATCATTGTTATTTGTGGGACTATACTGGCCGAGAACAATTTGGCCTCATTGAATGAGAAACATTTTGTGAGGAGCAGATAATTGTGACATTTATTGCAGAATCACAATGTATTTATTTTTTTTCCACAGAAAACTTAAAACTACAAAAAAATTACTCAAAAAATGATTTTACATTAGATGCAGGGACTATAATACTTGATAAAAAATGCTGCACCATCTTCCACCTTATGTACTGTGCCCAAAAACAATACACACTGAGGTACGCCATCCAGTGTTATGTTGTGCAGAACAAACAGGATCTAAAGTGTTCAAGAAGGAAATGCAGATGCTGGAAAATCGAAGGTAGACAAAATTGCTGGAGAAATTCAGCGGGTGCGGCAGCATCTATGGAGTGAAGGAAATAGGCAACGTTTCGGGCCAAAACCCTTCTTCAGACTGGATCTAAAAGAGGGTGATTTTGCTGATTTTCTTTCCATTTCCTTTTCTTAACTCAGTGTCTTGACCAAGTGGCAATTTTCTATTTCTGCCAAGTTAACACATTATTGCAGATGATTAAATGCAGGGAATATTATAACTAGCGTTGATTCAAGCCACATCCATTTTCCACATGTCTAATTTCCAGCAGAGGTCAGTGAAGTATGAATAGGATCAGGACCTCTAACTAGTTTTCTCTCTCAGGACTAAAACAAGTTAAAAGGGCCTGAGTGCTGCCATGCCATTAACAGATTAAACCTATCCACCAATTAACCCTGAGATTTTTATGAAATGCCTGGCTTAATGTTGTATTGAACTTACATGGGGAAATAAAAATAGCAGAGGAAAACAAGGATCAATAAGGGACTTTATTTCCTTGGTTCTATCAGCTGCGCTGCCATTAACTATTAATTCCTCTGTTTGCTAATTTTTTACAATTTATTCAGATGGGATACACTTACTTTAAGTAAAATAAATTGTTCTCAATTAAATGGAATTGTCGCCTTCCTCTTCCTATCATACCCAATTATTACATCGTAATCAGCCCTTTAGGGAGTTGCTATAGAATTGATCTGATCTGCATACTTAAATGTTACCTTCTGCAACAAATGTGACAGTAATTTGCTTCATATTTTAGAACGGTTATTAGCCTCACCTATTCCGTACTGCGTCTTCGCAAAGCTAGTGATTTTAATGAAAAGATTTAAACAAATTTGTATTTTGGAGATTGTATCTAGAAAATATAGATATTTTATAATCCTCCACTTGCCCAGATTTTTAAAAAAAACATTAAATAAGTATAAATTTAAAAAATAATAAATCTTAGATCATAACAACACATCATCATCCAAGTTCAGTAGTCATAGAATGATAAACATGCCCTTCGGCCCAACTTTCCCAGACTGGCCAACATGTCCCAGCTACACGTCCCACTTGTCTGCTTTTGATTCATATCCCTCCAAACCTGTCCTATTCATGTACCTGTTTGATAATTGGTACTCAAATTATTTTAGCAACTCTGATCTTATGTTTGAGAAATGTTGTAATGTACCCACCTGAACAGTGAAAAGCATCCAGTACTATGCATCCAGTACTATGCATCCAGTACTATGCATCTCTATTTTGTTTCTCTCAACTCCACACTTCTCTACAGAACACTTTTTACATGCAGAAGATAGACACAAAATACTGGAGTAACACAACGGGTCACGCAGCATCTCTGGAGAAAAAGGATGGGTGACAATAGACAATAGGTGCAGGAGTAGGCCATTTGGCCCTTCGAGCCAGCACCGCCATTCAATGTGATCATGGCTGATCATCCACAATCAGTACCCCGTTCCTGCTTTCTCCCCATATCCCATGACTCCGCTATCTTTAAAAACCCTATCTAGCTCTCTCTTGAAAGCATCCAGAGAACCTGCCTCCACCGCCCTCTGAGGCAGAGAATTCCACAAACTCACCACTCTCTGTGAGAAAAAGTGTTTCCTCGTCTCCGTTCTAAATGGCCTACTACTTATTCTCAAACTGTGGACCCTGGTTCTGGACTCCCCCAACATCGGGAACATGTTTCCTGCCACTAGTGTGTCCAAGCTCTTAACAATTTTATATGTTTCAATGAGATACCCTCTCATCCTTCTAAACTCCAGAGTGTACAAGCCCAGCTGCTCCTTTCTCTCAGCATATGACAGTCCCGCCATCCCGGGAATTAACCTTGTAAACCTACGCTGCACTCCCTCAATAGCAAGAATGTCCTTCCTCAAATTAGGGGACCAAAACCGCACACAATATTCCAGGTGTGGTCTCACTAGGGCTCTGTACAACTGCAGAAGGACCTCTTTGCTTCTATATTCGA
Source organism: Leucoraja erinaceus (assembly GCF_028641065.1). Classification (NCBI taxonomy): domain Eukaryota; kingdom Metazoa; phylum Chordata; class Chondrichthyes; order Rajiformes; family Rajidae; genus Leucoraja; species Leucoraja erinaceus. The sequence goes on from NC_073377.1 coordinate 21,893,868, forward strand.
TTCCTCTTGTTATAAAGGCCAACATGCCATTCGCTTTCTTCACTGCCTGCTGTACCTGCATGCTTACTTTCATAGACTGATGTACATGTGACATTTCGGGTTAAAGGATGGGTGAAACCTGAAACGTAACCCATCCTTTTTCTGCAGAGATGCTGCCTGATCTGATGAGTTACTCCATCATTTTGTATATCTGTGGTATAAACCAGCATCTGTAGTTCCTTTCCACACACTTTCTGCATCACAGGGCGGCACGGTGGCGCAGTAGTAGAGTTGCTGCCTGACAGCGCTTGCAGCGCCGGAGACCCAGCTTCACTCTCGACTATGGGTGCTGTCGATACGAAGTTTGTACGATCTCCCCGTGGATTTTCTCCGAGATCTTTAGTTTCCTCCCACACTTCAAAGACACACAGGTATGTGTAAATTGTCCCTTGTGTGTGTAGAGTAGTGTTAATATACAGGGATCGCTGGTTTGCATGGACTCAGCGGGCCGAAGGGCCTGTTTCTGCGCCATATCTCTAAACTAAACAGTGAAGTACTTGTGGTCATAATTGTTCACCAATGACGGTAGAAATTTAAGGTGACAAATTAATAGTATCACACAAATATTGCACCAGCTTGACTGTATTTTATTTTCGTGCATTGGTACATGTGCCAAATAGGTTGAGTGCCAGTATTTTAGCATTCAAAGTTTGAAAATGATTTCAGACTCCTACATCAGGTTGTATGCACTGTACTGCAGGAATATAACCCAAATACACCAATCAATCGAAAAATTATTTACTAATAGATAGTTCAAAATGTTATTTTTCCAGATTCAATTTTCTTTGCTACGTGAATTCACAGGCATCACAACACAAAATGAACTTATTCACTTAAATGAAAGATTTTTAATTTTATTGTTGGTTAAATGTTTGAATAAGTGAAAGTTGCCATTTTATCATCTCTGTTCTTTGAATTAGTTTAATATGAACACTCACTATTCAAGTCTGAATAGCCATCCGAAGAAGGGTCTCGACCCAAAACGTCACCCATTCCTTCTCTCCTGGGATGCTGCCTGGCCCGTGAGATACTCCAGCTTTTTCTGTCTATCCTCGCTATTCAATTACAGCAAACCCGTGTTTTAATGGATTTCAGTTACAGCGGGTGGACCTACTGACCCACCACCGGTTTGCACCAGTTGCCACAGCCCCAGCTTCCAATGTCATCCCCAGCTCACAAGGTGCACCAGTGAGCCCGTCTCCAACCACCGCACAGTTCAGTTGACATGGCCGTTGATGTGTCTCACATTGTAACCCCTGCGGACAGCGCTTTGTTCAGGCCGCTGCCACCAACAGGACACGCTGGGCCACCGTGGGCTCCCTCCCCTCTCACCAGCTGCCGCTTCTCCCTGTTAGGCTGTCAGTCTCCTCCCTGCTTCCTCCTTCCATCGCTTTGTCCACTCGCCCACCCCCTTCTCCTTCTCCCCTAGAGTCGCTGACGTACTCCACCTTGGAAGATGTCAACGGCCCCTCCTGCAGTGGAGGATGAGGAGCCTGGGGAGCGGGAAATGGACAAAGCGACAGCCAACAGCAAGAAGCGGCAGCTGGTGAGAGGGGAGGGATCGCCATTGTGACTGGGGGCGCCCTGTAGATAACGGCAACCTGAAGAGTGCTGACGTCCAGGGGCTACAACATGAGTCACAACAACAGCGGCGTGAACTGGACCATGTGGCAGCCAGTGAAGACGGGCTCGCTGGTGCAGGCCAGCGGCATCGGCGCCCAGTTTAAAGGTGAAACGACACAAAGTGCAGGAGTAGGCAGCATCCTTGGAGGGAAATGGACTCTTGAAGAAGGGTCCCGACCCAAATTGCCATCAGTCCATTTTCCACCACAGATGCTGCCTTTATTTTCCTCTCATTAAAAAAAGTCACTGGCCTGATACAGTAAGTGTTTCTCTTCACAGTTGCTGTTTGACCTGCTGAGTTTTTCCAGCATTTGCCATTTACCATTTACCGCATCAGTAATTTCTGCATTGCCATGGCTATCATTACTTTTGCTAAGTGAGATACATTGTTTATGTAGCTGCTGCTGTGATTTGAAGGCATGTTCCATCCTCAATCAAATATCATGAAACTACTCCTTTCTCTTTGTGCCATTGCCCTCGTCCTCCCCTCCTCTTTCCCAGTGGAAATGGTTAATTCCAGTTCAAAATGCTCTTGTTTTCTCTGTTCAGCTTCTGTGAACTCGATCCCTTCCCAATGGCTCTTCTAATGTGCCCCAAACTAGTATTTCAACTACATAAAGCAGTCTAGCTCCTCTAACAACTGAGGGGGGAATCCTTGACCTGACACAACTATTTCATTATTTCTGCCTTTTCTTTCATACCAGGTGTAAATAAAGCCATTTAAAAAAATCTCCACTTTGGCAGTATCAGCACACAACAAAATCTAATTCAATCCAATTTATTGATGACCAAGGAATGGTGAAATTTAGCTTTCCACTGATTACCCTGGTTCCATAAAGACAAAACAAATTCCAACACTATAATGTTTATGACACATCAGCTAACTTTTACAAATCTCCCTACACGGTGCTTAGGTGTCTGAATGAGCACATACAGTTGCACACGGTCATTTCAGCTTGAAAATAGTGCAAGCAGTATTCAGCTGGGTGAAGTTGGTTTCCGCAGTGCAGGAGAAATACAGACTCCCTCAAAGAAAACTAATTAGCCCCCATTTATATAATATACAATTTGGTTACAGGAATGTGTGCTAAGTGGCTACATTTAATAAACTACGCACATTTTCCAATAGAGAACAATTTAACATTCATTAAATGTTAATAGAAAAAGTCATGGGTGCAGTGATTACGTTACTGGAGGTTCTGACAGCGGCATGCTCTAGGTGGTATTACAGAACACCGAATGGTTCAAAGAATGTTCAAATCGCAACACGGCATGTTGAAAATTTAAATTCCTACAAGCTATGTTTAAACCTTGGGTACACAAAAAAGCTGGAGAAACTCAGCGGGTGCAGCAGCATCCATGGAGCGAAGGAAATAGGCAACGTTTTGGGCCGAAACCCTTCTTCAGACTGATGGGGAGGAATGTTGCAATGTGTTACCATCGTTCTTTCCAAAAGTTACCCTTTGGAAATCCCTCAAATCATTGCAAAGATTGAATAATGGTCAAGAAGGAACTGCAGATGCTGGAAGATCGAAGGTACACAAAATTGCTGGAGAAACTCAGAGGGTGCAGCAGCATCTATGGAGCGAAGGAAATAGGCGACGTTTCGGGCTGAAACCCTTCTTCAGACTGAAGGGGGGTGGGGGGGGGGGGGGAGAAGGAAGGAAAAAGGGAGGAGGAGCCCGAGGGCGGGGGGATGGGAGGAGACAGCTCGAGGGTTAAGGAAGGGGAGGAGACAGTAAGGGCTAGCAAAATTGGGAGAATTCAACGTTAATGCCATCAGGATGCAAACTGCCCAGGCGGAATATGAGGTGCTGTTCCTCCAATTTCCGGTGTTGCTCACTCTGGCAATGGAGGAGACCCAGGACAGAGAGGTTGGATTGGGAATGGGAGGGGGAGTTGAAGTGCTTACCCACTGGGAGGTCAGGTTGGTTATTGCGGACTGAGCGGAGGTGTTCAGTGAATGATTGCCCAACCTACGCTTAGTCTCCCCGATGTAGATCAGCTGACATCTAGAGCAGCGGATGCAGTAGATGAGGTTGGAGGAGATACAGGTGAACCTTTGTCGCACCTGGAACGACTGCTTGGGTCCTTGAATGGAGTCGAGGGTGGAGGTGAAGGGACAGGTGTTGCATTTCTAGCGGTTGCAACGGAAAGTGCCCGGGGAGGAGGTGGTACGGGAGGGAAGGGAAGAATTGACAAGGGAGTTGCGGAGGGAGCGGTCTTTGCGTAAGGCATGGGGACTCTGCCCTTGTTGCGAGAGCGGGGATGGGGAGAGAGAGCAGTGTTGCGTGGTATGGATGAGGCCTTGGTGCAAGCCTCATCTATGGTGGCGGAGGGGAATCCCCGTTCCCTAAAGAACGATGAAATTTCCGATGCCCTGGTATGGAATGTCTGATCCTGGGAACAGATGCGGCGTAGGCGGAGGAATTGGGAGTAGGGGATGGAGTCTTTACAGGGGGCAGGGTGGGAAAACGTGTAGTCCAGATAGCCATGTGAGTCAGTTGGTTTGTAGTGTATGTCGGTCAGAAGTCTGTCCCCTGCGATGGAGTCCCCTGGTCCTCACCTTTCACCCCACTAGCCGGTAAATACAACACATAATCCTCCGCCATTTCCGCCACCTCCAACGTGACCCCACCACTCGCCACATCTTGCCATCTCCCCCCATGTCTGCCTTCTGCAAAGACCGCTCCCTCCGCCTGGGCAGTTTGCATCCTGATGGCATTAACGTTGAATTCTCCCAATTTTGCTAGCCCTTGCTGTCTCCTCCCCTTCCTTAACCCTCGAGCTGTCTCCTCCCATCCCCCCGCCCTCGGGGTCCTCCTCCTCCCTTTTTCCTTCCTCCTCCCTCCCCCCACCCCCCATCAGTCTGAAGAAGGGTTTCGGCCCGAAACGTCGCCTATTTCCTTCGCTCCATAGATGCTGCTGCACCCGCTGAGTTTCTCCAGCAATTTTGTGTACTTTTGAATAATGGTCACTTAGCTTAACCTTCCTCTCCATATCATGGAAATTAACCAAACAGCTTTCAAACATTTTGCTCTTTTCATCACTTCAAATGATTTAAAGAAGAATAGTAGAAACCAGGAACTGCAGAGTCAAAAAAAAGAGTCCCAGAGTAGCTCAGTGGGTCAGGCAGCATCTCAGGACAATGTGGATAGGTAACCTTTCAAGTCACTCTGAAAAGCGAGTGTTGAACTTGCGTAGGTAGTATAACAGATTTCAAAGTGCATCCATATTGAAGATAAGTCTGGACAAGGAAGACGGATGCCTTCTCCATTCTGTGTGGATTTCAGCCTGATTACAGTCATCCTGTTGTCACCCGCAGTGGCAGCCGATTCAACCGATCGAACAATGATCTTGTCTACATTTTCCTTGGACTTCGTCCCTTTTGATGTCTCGTTTTCACACCTTACCCTCCTATATCTCTGTCTCCCTCTCCCCTGACTCTCAGTCTGAAGGGTCTCGACCCGAAACGTCACCCATTGCTTCTATCCAGTCCCGCTGAGTTACTCCAGCCATTTGTGTCTATCTTCTGTATAAACCTGCATCTGCAGTTCCTTCCTACACAGATCAAATATTGAACGTGACATTACTGAATGTCACAGTTCAGAAAGGGTAGAACCAGCTTATTTAGTGACTAAAATTTCAGGGAGATGAACATATGTAATGAATCAGTGGTTTGAGTTTGTATCGGTTAGTATCTTGCTATTCTTATCTAACCGTTCTTAGAAAAAGGCTGATTATTACATTATTTTAACTACTCTGGTGAGGTTTCACCAGATTCAAAATGCAGCTATTTCTCACAAAACGATGCCAACTCTTGGTATTAATCCAAGTCACTGGGTTTTCTTTGCAGTATCTTACAGATGGTTGCTGAAGTGGGCCATTTATTGACAAATTGAAGTACTTTTTGGAAATTAAGAAATTCATGTTGCAAAAAGTTACTGTTCTATCTGGGGAAACATCATATTATGGAGGGGACTCGAAGGAGTCCAGCCAAAAACTAATCGGACACGAGTTGCGTGCACTAGACGTGTTTATTTTCTCCAATACAGCTCCCTACTCCTCAAAGGTCACGGGCATAGCCCGGCCTTAAATACCAACTCAGGTACCGACCCCGTGATTGGCGCCTCCCACACCAAGATGCCGATAGTTCGCTGTGCCCTTGGGTTGCCACCAGGTGCCGCAACATGACCCCCTCCCAGAACCAGAGGCACCGAACCGCACAGGACGTCGCACGAGGCGACCCAAATTCGTAGATACAATCCCACGCCCCGGGGGCTTGCTCAGTTCGGAAGAATCTCCAGGAGACCGGGACGGTGGTCGCCCGCGACGGGATGGTTGAGCAACATGGACTGGCTCGCTCAGGTCCAAGTGGGCCGGTTTCAAACGAGCCACAGACAGTTTCATGCTGGCCTCCCATGTCCAAATCAAATGTAGTAGGCCCGTGCCGCAGCACACGAAAGGGACCTTCATACGGGCGCTGCAAGGGCGACCTGTGGCAGTCACGGTGAAGAAAAATGTACAGGCAGCCCATCAGCGACAGTGGCACATGGGATGGGGCCACTCCATGACGCAACGTTGGGATGGAAGGCAGGGCGCCGACCCTCTCCTGCAGAGTCCGAGGCATCCACGGTAAGGGCAGTGGTGGCGTCGGCTGACGGATGCACGAGCAGTCGCCCGAGCCTTCAAACACTACCGTGGCGACAGCGTCCCACAGTATCTCCCGTAGATTGCCCGTCAGCAACTGGAAAAGCGGCTGCGAAAGTTTAGCAGCCGCTGGAACGAACCGGTGGTAAAATGTGACCATCCCTACGAACACCCGGAGGCCACGTACTGTAGCAGGCCATGGGAACTGGCGGATTGTCTCAACCCTGTTCGGCAGAGGCACTGCTCCGTGCAGTGCCACCCGATGCCTCAGGAAGTTGATGGCCCGGGTTAATTACGAGGCCATGGTCACTGAGGCGCTAGAAGAGTAGACGCAGGTGGGCGCAGTGTTCCTCTTGCGAGCGACTTGTCCAAGTAGACAAACAGGAAGTCGAGCCCGCGCATTACGGTGTCCATCAGGCGCTGAAAGGCCTGCGCGGCATTCTTGAGGCCGAAAGACATCCACAGGAACGGGGTGATAATTGCCGTTTTGGGGATATCCTCCGGTGATATCCCCGGACTAGGTCAATCTTGGAGAAGAAACTAGCCCCGGCCAGATGGGCTGAGGTCCTGTATGTGGGGAATAGGGTAACGGTCAGCGGTCATGCCTCGTTAATGTGGCGGTAGTCTCCACACGGCCTCCAGCTGCCACACTTTTGGCACCATGTGCAGCGGGGAGGCCCATGGGCTGTTGGAGCATCGAATGATGACCTTGGCGTCCATACTCTGAAACACCGCCTTTGCTATGAGGAGCTTGTCAGGAGCGAGCCTGCAGGCGCGAGCGTGGAGCGGTGGACCCGATGTCAGAATATGGTACACGACACTGTGCCTCAGGCTGGCCGAGCCGAACTTGGAGGTGACAATGTCCGGAAATTCAGCCAGTACCTGGGCGTAGACTTTGTCCACCGTTGGTACGGGGTAGCTGACCGGCGCGGTGAGCGCAAGGAGACCTTCTGGAGCGTTGACGCGTGGACGTGGACGAGACGTTGCCCACTCACGTCCATGAGGAGCGACTGCGCTCGCAAGAAATCTGCGCCCAGCAGTGGCTGGGCCACATCTGCGATGATGAAAGGCCAGGTGAAATGGCACGCACCGAAAATGACAGGAACTGTGCGGACGCCATATGAGTGGATTGAACTTGCATTAGCAGCAGTCAATGGGGGATCCCTCTTACCAGCACGAAGGCCGAGTCCAGATGGGGGCAATACGCTGACCTCCGCCAAGAATCTGAGCCCCGAGCGACGGTCCCAGACATACAGTCGATGTATCCTGCCGGCCACCGCGGTGACTATCAGCGGCCGGCGCTGCCGTTTCCTGGAAACGAACATGGCTGGCAGCATTGGCGGGCTGCTGAACCACAGCATTGGTGGTAAAAACACCACATCCTTCTCCTTGGATCTCCTGGGTGCTGCTCAGCCATCCTCCTCTACTGTGCCACTTGTCTGGTCTGTGGCTCTTGTGGTTGTGACCCTCTTGCGCGCGTGTTCCTGGGTTGCTGGGCCTCCAGGGAGTTTAATCAATCCAGTCCAGTGATTCCGGAAACACAGCGGTTCCAGGTATTCCAGCGCACCCACCTGCTGCTGGTCAGAGATCCACAGCTCGTCAGCATGGGCCGCTAGCCGGATGGGATCCTCAAAGCTCTTACACTCCTGGACGTCAGGATCATCAGTGTGGAGGGGACTCGAAGGAGCCCAGCCAAAAACTAATCGACACGAGTTGCGTGCACTAGACGTGTTTATTCTCTCCATTACAGCTCCCTACTCCTCAAAGGTCACGGACGTTGCCCGGCCTTAAATACCAACTCAGGTACCGACCCCGTGATTGGCGCCACCCGCACCAAGACGTCGCCCTCCAGAGCCGATGGTTCGTTGTGCCCTTGGGTTTCCACCAGGTGCCGCCATAATATAAAGTTAAAAATGTGCATGGGTTTCATTTTTTTAAGGCGGGTTACACTTGAAGCAAAAGGTAAATGCAATCATTCTTAAAAATACATCCAATCCCACAAAAAGTTGCAAGCAGCCATTTTCTAGTTAAATTTTCCTAAGATTCTACATTTAACTCACTTGTAAATTTCACACAAATTCACATATACAGAAACCAAATTTACAAACACTCAAAATCATACAGACTTAAATTGCTTAAATTCCTTTTTGTTACACTAATCGACACTATTTTGGTTACATTTCCATTGATGAACTTGTCAAATTCTGACAATGTATATTATATAAGGAGTATACATTCTTGTTGGAATATCTTTATTACAGCTCATATTGCACATGCCTCACCTTTTGCCACGGGGGGGGGGAGTTCCCCCCTCCACGGCTACCATGTAATCCCGTGCTACCTGCTCCATGGTCGGATGGTCAGTGACTAAACCATCTCCCCCACCCGGTTTACCAGGTGAGGAGGGGGCTGTGGATCCCCAGCAGGGCCAAAAACAAGACCTGTCAAAGGGCGGATGAGCTCCAAGTGAACCAACGGCCATCCACACTTCAGTAGAAGTTGCGATCACTGTCGTACATAGCGTGGTAAGGCACCGTGCCCGTTGATGATGATGATGATGATTTATCTTTGCTCAGACTGGCAAGATTACTCTTGCCTCATTTGTTGCCCAGTGCTCCTGCTTCCACTTCATTCTGGAATATTCTTGATCCTTCATCCATCCGGAATCTACTTTTGGAAGTCTGAAGAAGGGTCCCGACCTGAAACATTGCTTATACATGTCCTCCAGAGAGATTGCCTGAACGGCTGAGTTACTCCTGAAATTTTTATTTTACTTCCTTCTTTCCAACTAATTTTCATCTTATTTCATTTTCTTTGTTCTACATATACTAAATATCACTGTCTCCATGTCCTAGTTTTGTTAATTTTCTTCCTTTCACACTCTGTTTTAGATCCAGATTCTAAACTATCCTCTAATCATTCTTTAGTCTTTATATACTGGCCTGGACTTTGCATTAATAATATTGCTGAATCTATGAGAGTTTACTAATATTGTGGGTTAAATTGCAAAGCGAGAACTTAGTATTCAAATACGTGCAGTTATAAAGTGGAGATTCTGAAAGCACAGACTTCCACCACACAGTTAATTACCTCAGCAATGAATTACCAAAATGGCTGCGGTTCTTCATTTTAAAGAGTGCTGTTAAAGTTACGGGATCTCTCTGGTCCAAAAGTTAAAGGGAAAAAAATGTTGCAGGATTTCTTGAATATCCAATCAGCATGAGGATCTTGCACAGTGTAAATAGCATCCGGGTAGTAGAGTGGCACAGAATAAATCACATCAACTAATAAATTAAGCCTCGAAGGTTAGCCAACTGTCAACACTGGAAAAGTGATGTTTCTGGCTTTCAATGACCACTTAAATTATTTAAAAAAAAATCTATTTTGAAATAATTTTCAAACACTTAAAAGATTTTAATTAAGTTGTTCAAATGATCATAAACAGATAACTTGCTTTAGTCCCTCACAGCCCTTCCTTAAAAATAAATGAAGGGGACTTGGAGGGGAGTTTAGACAAGTCTGCACTCTCACATGAGTTCAATTGCAGAGCGCATTATGAAAAAAACATCAATTGCTGACAACCACCATGGAACTTGTATGCTTTGTGTGAAAAAGCATAAATTGCTGTTAGCCACTTTGGAACTTGTATGTTTGTAGTCAGCTACTTGGGGAAATATCGGTGGTAGGTCTGCCAATATTTCTCTGTTAAAACTCGGGCCATTATTTCACTTTCTTTTACATCATTTAAATCTAATTTATATTGCCTACTTTATATTTCCTGGTCAGACCTTTGCATATACTATTGGGAAAATTCTCATGGAATTCTCAGCTTTACAGCAGCATTGACTTCAAAAGCAGGGAAGTTATGAAGTAGCAATATTAACCACTGGTTGGGCCACAACTAGAGTATTGCGTTTAGCTCTGGACACCACTGTAGGAAGGTGACGAGTGAATGCAGAGGAGATTTATCTGAAGGGTTCTCAGAATGAGTGGATTTTATAATGATATTAGATTGGAAAAGCTGAGATTGTTTAAATGGAAGGAAAGGAAGCTAAGGGTAGACAGGATAACGATGTACAATATTATGACAGGCTTATCTACAAGCAGCAAAATAAAATCTATTTCCATTAACTAATGGTGCAAGGATTAGAGCGAACACAGATCTACATTCTAGATAAGAGAGTAAGGGATTGAGAGGAAAAACCTTTTTAAAATAAAGTAAGTGGTGGTACCCTGACATTGTGTACTAGAAGAGTATTTTTTAAATAAATTGGACAGGCACTTGAGGGAAATAAATCTGAAGGGCTATGGGTACAAAGGAGATTTATTGTCACATACACCAATTGGTGCAGGGAATTTTGAGTTACCATGCAGCACACAAATAAGATAAACATAGCACTTTAGAATTTAACATGAAACATAAAAAACATCCCCCCACAGTGTAATCAACGTTTCCCACTGTGAGGGAAGGCATCAAAGTTCAGCTCTCTTCCTCTGTTCACCCGTAGTCCGAGCCTATTGAGGCCTCCACAGTTGCCGCTATGGGCCCGATGTTTCATGCCCTCGAACGGAGAAACACTCTCAGCAGCCCCTGAGCCTCCGAATGGGCCACTTCCTACTGGAGACCGCGGCTTCCGAAGTGCAAAGGCCGAGCTGGGCGGAGATTCAACGCTGGCAACCTCGGCGAGAGATCCCAGGGCTCCGCGATGTTAAAGTCAGCACCGCCCATGGCTGGAAAGTCAGCACCGGCAGCGGCTGGAAAGTCAGTGCCCCCAGCGGCTGGAAACACCACAGACCACAACTCCACGGTGTTCAAAGTCGGCAGTCCCAGCACTCCGGAGCTCCAACACGGCGACCCCAATAAGGCATCGCTCGCTCCGTGATCGAATCCAGTGCTGCGCCGCTGCTGAAGCTGAGGCTCTGGCCGGTCTCCGGCAGGAAAGGCTGCGCCAATCCAGATGGTAGGCCGCAAGGAGGAGGCGAAGATGCGGCTCTGAGAATAGTCGCATCCTCGACCAGGAAGTGACTAAGAAAAACAGTTTCCCCCTCCCCCCACATAAAAAAGACTAAAAGACCTCCAAAAACAAACTTTAAAACAGACTAAAAATAACACAAAGAATGAACGGACAGACAGCTGCAAGTGAGGCAGCCACACCCGATGGCGCTACCACTCAGATGGAAATGGGTCTGACTCTGCAGTCAGCATGGACTCTGTTGGCTTAGTCTTTGAAGGAATTAATCCTCTACTCTGTGGAACGTTAAGGCAGAAGCTACTGCAGGTTTTCATAGAATCATTCAATGGAGGAAGATGGATGTTAGATTTGTTGCCTCTTTGAACTAGTCATCCAACAGTCCAATGTCCTTAGATAGACACAAAAGGCTGGAGTAACTCCGCGGGACTGGCAGCATCTCTGGAGAGAAGGAATGGGTGACGTTTCATGTCGAGACCTCTCTTCAGTCACGAAACGTCACCCATTCCTTCTCTCCATAGATGCTGCTTGTCCCGCTGAATTACTCTGGCTTTTTGTGTCTATCTTCGGCTTAAACCAGTAATGCAGTTCCTTCCCACACTGTCCAATTTCCTTGCTCTTTCCTCAGTGGATCATGAAAGGGATGAACTGTGAGGAAGATGGAATCACAGCAAGACATAGGCTAAATTTAGCATCTAATACAGAACCTTAGCCCTCTCCTGAGTTTAAAGATATAGTTGCTCTAATGGAAACTTCAAGTACGAGGGAGTGGAGGTGGTTTTTCTGAGTCAGGTTTTATTACAGTAAACACAATTAGCTTGCAAGTATGGAATGCAAAGCCAAATATGTATGCAGTGCCAGGTTTGAAGAAATCAGTAATTTGGCAGCAGTTGCACACCATCTTGAGGAGGTGGTGCAGCTTGACATAAGATGTGTATAACTACAGCTCGTTTACAAATGATTCTTTCAACTTCCAATAGTTTAAAACTACTCAGTGGTTTGATGCATTGTTTTTCCCCAATTTCAATGCTAGGAAAGTACTAACAATATTGCCAGCAGTTCCCCTACATTAGAAATTAGATTTAACCAATGGTCAATGCAGCTTCCGTATATCCTCCCTGCTTTTGCATTCAACCTCGCTGGAATAATTCCCAGAAAGATGCGCAGAGTTCTGACCAGGAGTCCAAAATCAGTGAGGTTTTGAACTCAATGACTCAAACTATTTTCTTGATCTGAGAGCAGTCACTGTAACCAGGAGTTCCTATTCATATTGCACCTGGGAAAGATAAAAATAAATGCTGGAGTTTCTCAGTGGGCCAGGCAGCATCTCTGGAGAAATGGATTGGTGGCATTTCCAGTTGGGACCATTCTTCAGTTTAGTTTATTGTTACGTGCGCTGAGGTACAGTGAAAAGCTTTTGTCGTGTGCTAGCCATGGGATAGAAAGCCAGAAGAGTGGAATGTCAGGACAAGGCATGGTTTCTTCACATTGCACCTCAATGGATTCTCAACATTGCACCAATTAGTGTGATGGAACTGATGAATGAAACATTATGGCTGAGGCAGGACCATTTGAAATTAGTACTGTGCAGGCAGAACAGAAATATGTTTATTCATTTCCCAGCAATGAGTGCCATGCCAATTTGCTCACATTCAAAAATAAATCAATCAAGAGTGTACTTTTTTTTTTTTTTTTAGGTGTGGGCATGGAATTACATTATATTTGGAACAAGCGAGAGTCTTTACTTTTTTTTTATGAGCTTGATGGTGTATTTTTCTTTTCCTCGTTGCCAAGAAATTGCATGGTGTATTTTACAAGTCTGAGAATGGTAGGTTTTGTAATAGAACTTAAAGCTGGCAACATAATATGTTTTTTTTATGGATCAGAATCTATGATACAGTACAGTACTCTCATTTTTACAATGGCCTTCATCAGAACATGTGAAAAATAGAAAATATGAGTTCCAGATATTTTTTGGATAAAGTCAAAATCAATAACCGCAGTTATGGAGGGTTAAACAGAACTGCAAAAGAGCTGACAACTCAAGCAGAACTAAAGTTGGTTGATTTTGGACTCTTCTACCCCACACTGGTGTTACCAATATCGGTCACATCACCAGGCAGTCGTGTGATGATGCAAGACGTCCAATCAATTGTAAAAATAGATAAGGCAGTAAGGTTTCTACATCAATCTCAGCTTGCTTCACCAGCTCAGTTCAGAATTGCATTGATAATGTCAGGGAAGTGCAGCCAGTGTTCAAGATTTGCAGTATCCTAATCGAAATGGAGAGACAAATTAAGAATTTGGTTTTGCAATGTGTCTAATCATACTTTGGTAATTACACCATATATACAACTGAATAAAAGTCAGAATCCTACAATAAAAGCAAGGGCCATGTGATAATGTGGGAGAAAAAGAACGAGGTCGCAGCATGTAAAAGGGAGGAGACACACTCAAAAAGACAGGTGCATAAAAGCTGCCACGGTAAAAATGGATGACAAAACAGGCTAACTGAGAGCAACAGGAGCATGGAGAGGAGCACTCTTCCTGAAAAAGGAGCATGCAGCTTTAACATTAAAATATAAATATATATCTGATTTAAAATAATCAGTTCAAAGTTAAAGGAGGCTAACATCTTCCAGGCAAAACCTTCACTCCCTATTGCTACTCCAACCTGTGCAGTTTTCACTGACAATTTTAGCAGAAATTATTGAATTTTCTTAAAAACATAAACAATAACAAAGGTTTTTTCTGCATGGTTTGAGAAAGAACTGTATGCACCTTCATGTTGCCTGTAAATGTACTTCAACTTGAGGAATTGGACCAGAAAATCAGAGACCTCTTGCATTGCTGTAAAGAATCTACCTTACCTTTGTTACAAAATGTGAAATTTGTGAGATGTAACACTTGAAACAAGAGGTATATTTGCAAGGCCACAAGCTAGGTCTTTAGCAAATGTGAAGTATGGTTGGAAATTAGGGTATGAAATCTTCACTTGCCTGGAAGAGAAAACTACTTAATTATGTGCTACTTAACTGATATTTGAGCTACAATTAAAGAAAGATTAGCAGATTAATTTCTGTCCAAATTAAGGCATGTCGAGTATATAAATCCCTACAAAAAAATGTTCCTCTTAATGAGGCACCTAAAATAACAATTTCTGCAGCAATATACCAAAATGTAGACGGGGGTGGAAATGCAGATAAACGTGATTTCGGAAAATGATGGTTCAGAGTAAGAATATAAAATGATGAATTAATGCAAAGAAAACACGTTACCATCAAGACAAAAATAGGCTGATGAAGGGGAGGTAGATCATTCACTACCAAAGGCATTTAAATGTGATTTTGGTTGACCTGCACTTGTTCCTCGTTCTGTGTGGACTATCCAGTTTCTATACATCAATGTAAGAGTTTGGAACAATTTTTGAGAGAGAACTTCTCACAGGCCAATACCTTTATCTCCAATAATCATACACATCCGTAAAAAACCACAACGTGGAAATAAGACCAGAAAATAACACTTTCACAATGACAGTGTCCTCTGTTTTAGCATCAATTAAAAAAAAAAGCAAGCACACTCGAGGGTCACGATAGTGGTCCTGCACACATGGCCAATCTCATCTCGTGGCAAGGGTGCTAGCATGCAGCGTCAGGGAGAAGCATTCTGTCACACAGCACTGCATGAGAGGAATCAGGGGTCGGATTAAGACATGAAAACTGAGCCAAAACAATTCAAAGGGATTATCTTGTGTAATACACAAAAACAGAAATGAATTAACCCTTCCGCGAATGGCACTCTTTGAATCAAGGCGAGCACAGGCCCAAGCAAACAAGGTCAACTCGGAATAAAGATTAATGGCTTGAATCTTGAAGCAAGTAATGGTATAATGGTATTGACAACAGAGCATTACTATTTTCATACAATATAATTTCTTCTGGGGGATAAAGACATGGTACTCAATTAAAAGATCTCAAGTTAAACAATCTTCAAGAAAATAGTTATCGCTTCCCCATTCTTAGTAACGTATGTGACCACAAAGATGAAAAATTGTGGGATACATCTCTTCTAATTCTGAAAGCATTACGGGTATATTATTTTGCACTGCATATATGATCCATAATTTTTTATCAAGTGTTTTTTTTTTCCGTGTTTATTTTTATATGTTATGCCGACAATGTTTATTTAGGGTAAGAGGTCAAATAGTACTGGCCACGTGTGTGACATCACACGAAAGCATTGTACAGACTCTGTGAATTTTAAATAGTTAGAATGTTCATATCTTTAGCAGACATGCATTATAGTTATGTAGGTAAGAAAACAGCAATGAATAAGATTAATCTCTTACAATAATTTTTTAATGTATCACTTTGTGATTACATCTGATCACGTGTGTGGCATTTTAGTTCACTTTCCAAAGAATGGGCCTATTGAAAATAGTTATTAGAAAGACACAAGATTTTTTTTTTAAGTGCTTGTCCCAAAAGAAAATGGGTTAAAAATAAAGGGAAAAGTAGTATCTTTTAGCAAGTTCATTAGCTTATTTTTAAAAAGAAAATTTTAAACTAACTGCAAAATTAAAGTCATGTCTACATATTTATGTAATTTAAACTATAATAGCATTATTTTAGGCATAGAAAATAATGATTGTTTATAACCTGGCTGTATTTTAGTGACTATTAATATTGATATTAATAAATGAATAAATATATGATAATAAGAAAGTTAATTCAGTAATGAAAGCGTCAAATTAAAGCAATCAGGGGAAGACCCCGCTAAACAGATAGTCTAGCAAGCTTGCAATGGATGCAATCTGACAGAAAAACAAACTTTAAAATGTTTGGGCACTGTGCCAATCTTAAAAATGTAACTGGCATCGGAACAGTGTGAACATGCAGCGCACATGAATGTGAACCCATGAATGTTGGTGTCAAACTGGTACCAGCAGGATAATAACACTATCAATATTATTTCTGCTCAAAGTAGTAACCTGTCATCTGAGCCAGAGTTATACCTGGAACCTAAACATATTTCTGCAGTATCTGCAATTTCTTTCCTTCAGTCCATTAGTAAAGATGGCACCTCATTTCTCTTGTCAAAATTACAAACTATAGTAGTATGCATCCTTTCCCCGGCTGGATATTTTCTCCATGTGGAACGCTACACAAACAGTGCTCACTCGCAGAAAAATATTATACAGAATAATACCACACAGGAGATGCGTTGCCAGCTGTCTGACAATTCAAGCATAGTATCACTTAACAAGGACTTCTTCAAATGCCACCGGAGTATCTGTGTATTAAAAAATGTAGCCAAAGGGTTGTTCTTTGTAAATGTTCTTATAATATCACACTATAAATATATGACACACACATATATATAATATATATATGTGTGTGTGTGCGCGCATGTGCACCTGTGTGTCGCTGCATATGTAAATTATAGCGAGATTCACTTATTTACATCCATTAATCTCCAACTCTAAAGTACTCTGACAGTATAATATCTGGACTTTCAAATTCTTCCCTTAAAAGAATGACTAATTTTTTGGCCCAAAATGAATGTTAAATCCTTCACATTCCGAATATTTGAGATTCACAGTAGGCAAAGCCAATTAGAGACAATTGATACAGGAGATAGGATTACTGCAATCCCAAATTTTATTGAGATTCCCATGAGTTTACAAATGACGTGACAGATTCTTTTGTTTTTATATAATGTGTGCATTATATAACACGGGGCATTCCATGTTAGAATGTTACCGGAAGCCTCACAAACTGGAGGTAACCAGAAATACTTCAAGTTTGTCTGAAGCCTTAGTGCGTTTCCGAGCTATTGGCAGCACCCACACTTTGTTAGTAACTATTCCCAGTAATGTTTCTCTTCCACTTGTGTCAGATTTTCCCATTGGCAAGTGCTTAATTATAAACAGCTGCTCAAAAATGACAACTATCTAAACTAAAATAGCATGAACATGATTTTAAGAGTATAAAATGTTTAAAGTATGAAATGGGAGCATTAGCAAAACGGATTTGTAATGGTTTTACTGCCAGGTTCATCCTCCAACTGAATAAAGAGTATTTATGAAAGGACAGTAACCCAATACATTTGGGAGAGTTTGTGGTGAGAAGCGAAGAACACAAGCAGCCAGTTGCTTCCTGTCAGTTATTAGCTAGGTCTACGATAGGACCGAGATTAACCCCTCAAAATCCCAATGATGAGTTTCAGCAGATTAAGCATTTTGAGAGAACCCCAGCAGTCAGAAAGCTCTTAAATGGACCTGGTATTATGTCACATTTTCATAGTCCTATGGCACATTATTAAGTTAATTTTGAAAGAATGATTATTGCTTGTAAATAAATACATCTGTCGATCAATGATAACAAATGCAAATGCGAAAGGAATCAATCACATTTTGCAGACATTTGTAAAATATGACAAAATAAAATCAGGGCTCATTGCAAATATCGTCTTTTACACCAGTATGTTTTTATATTAATTGTTTTTTTTGTTTGCCAAATCACAGCCTTCTCAGCTCCCAATCTTCATGGAACCCAGCATTCTCCACCATTTTCAGCCTTAGTCTCAATAATTAACTAAATCATATGTCGTATTGAAGCTTGATGTATTCGTACAGGAGTGCAGACACAGGTGTATGTCTTTCATGCCAGCTCTGATTTTTTCCCCTCTCTGAGTCATGGTCTGATTCCTCTCATCATTCACATTCTCTAATATTTTGTTTTATTTTTAAATAGCTCTTAAAAATAATGTGGTTGTTTCCGCAATTGGTCAGGAGCACAGAATTGTCATTTTCCAATCCACAATTTGAAATTTTTTGTGATGATTTTAAGTTTACCTCTTGTTTATTCTCTATGCAATATTCAGAACAACATTAGTAGGCATCCTCTCAAAATCTCCTATAAATTGTGTCAATTGCTATCAGAACCTGTCTACTTGGACAGATGGCTATGGGCCAATTGCAGGAAATAGGACCGGCTTTGGTGGGGCATCATGGTTGCATAGACACGTTTGGCTAAAGGGCCTGTTTCCATACTGAATGATTCTAATCACATTTATCCCTGCTTTCTAACATCTCTCTTCTCAGGTCTAAGTCTTTTGTTTGAAGAAGTAAGGCTTACAGGCCAATTTCCTGGCTTACATCCACTCCTTATTGTGAGAAACTTCTGGAACATATTTCCTTTCCACAAATTTTGGAAAATTATATTCCAAACAACTTGCCTGGCTTACTTTAGGATTATATCTTGACCTGGTTCCATTCTGGAACAACCTCCTTCTGAATTCTGGAATATAAACATGGGACCGAATATAAACATATGTCCTCAGTCCCATTGCCACCTCCTCCTCAGAGAAAACTGCAACAATACACTTCCTATATGTGTTATTTGCACTGGATGTATTTGCTTTTGATACATTTGTTTTTTTATTGAATGGAATACACTTGACTTGCACTCTGTTTAATTATTTCTTAATCTATAATTTAAGAAAGATCATCAGTTATCTTATGCAAGGTTTAGTCTCTAAGTAATACTATTCCTCCTCCTTCCATTCATACCCCTCTTAAAAAGATTACTCTGGGTCCTGCACAGTGGCATGGCGGTGGAGCTGCTGCCTTATAGCACCAGAGACCCGAGTACAAACCTGGCAACGGATGTTGTCTGTGTGGGGTTTGTACGTTCTCCCTGTGACGGGGTAGGTTCTGATGGTGTACAGTTTTGTAGGTTAATTAGCTTCTGGGCATTGTCCCTAGTGTGTAGGATGTGAAAGTGGGGGTGACATAGAACTAGTGTACGGGTGACCGATGGTCACCATGGATTCGATGGGACGAAGGGCCTGTTTCCACGCTGCATCTCTAAACTAAACTACTTGCCAAACTATACCCAGCCACAACTTGCTGCCTGTAGATACCAAGAAGAAAGAAAGATCCTGCATTCATATAGCGCCTTTTACATCACCAGGACATCGAAAGAGATTTAAAAGTGACTGCAAGACTTATCTTTTGGGCAACTTGAGATGAATATCACGTATAATACAGACACAGACCATTCTGCCCAATAAGTATTTTTGATACATAATACTCCATACAAGCCTCATCTGCATTTTCTTACTTAATTCCACCAGTGTAGCTCTCTAGTTTACTACAGTTGTATATTGCCAAATTCAGTACACAATCTATTTTGACATCTCTGAGGCCACACGAGATTATTAACTGGGTGTCATTTGTTTTTTGACAACTAGTCATTACTTTGCAATTTATCCTGCTTTCATGTTTTCCCTCTTTAACCGGTGTGCAATTATTTGGCTTAACCTTTCAACATAGGTTTTCAATTTAAGGAGATTTGTTGGAAATTGTGACCTTCCTGAGCACGGCAAAATCTATCAAAGTCTAGGAGATTCCTGGGTATGCAGCACCTATCTAAATACGTCAAAAGTGTCTGCGGACAGGTGGAGAGATAAGTCACACCCACAGCATTCATTTAGTTTTCTGATATTTGGAATAAAAACAAGTGCCAGACTGCACATTAATGGACTGCCTGGTGAATTGAGTGCCTGCAATAACTTGGATATATTTTTCCATCTATACCACAAATATGCTACTGAAAGATTTTTCATTATCGGTCTCATCATTGTCAGTTCTTGCTTGTGTTTGTTTTTGTTTTTATTATTCTTGGCCTTATTGCCAATCCACAATGTAGAAGCTTCAAACCAACTCCAGCTTTAAGAAATGAACCGCGGTTTAAAAAACCCCATAAATTGATTAAAATGTTAAATAGCTGGTAACTCAGCTCTGAATGGCAGAAGGCCTTCATCAATGTCTCTTTTAGTGGTCTTACAAAATGTGCAGACCAATTTGCTCATGTTTTTATCGCTTTTGATTTGTAATCCAATGGTCATACTTTAGAAGGACTCTTGTGCATTGTAACCGGCAGCATTCAGTTACTTCACAGGTTTATTAACATAAAAACAAGGCAAATAAATAAATACACATGATCCACCTGAACTTCAGAACCCATGCCAATTAAAGCAACAACCATCCCATCTAAAAGAACCATCTTTATGCTTATGCTCATGCCATGGCTCAGTACACTGCCCACACTGCTCAATACAAAACAGTATAGGTTCGTCTGAAACTTTCTTTGTGCTTGATCTTAGCTTTGGTCTCAGAATGTTCGACCCTACCCTGTTCCTCTATTAGTGCCAGGCTTTCAGTCTTCATGCTCCTTGCTCTGAAGCATCCTTTGTGCTTTTATACCTTATGTTATATTGAAAAGCTTTAATATTTAGCTCTTATTTATATTTATATCTGCTTTTTGGACAGCTATCTTATGGCAGATCCAGTATATTATGCACAATTGTAGAGCTGCATAACACACTACATAGAAACATAGAAAGTAGGTGCAGGAGTAGGCCATTCGGCCCTTCGAGCCAGCTCATTGCTGATCATCCAGAATCAGTACCCTGATCCTTTTTCCCCATATCCCTTGATTCCATTATAACACAGATGCTATAAATATAATAGTGAACTGTTTTTACACCAGGGATGCCATAATTGCCAATACTATTGCCTACACCTCTACCTAGTAATTCCTGCTGGAAAGTTTGTAAATGTGGTCATAAAATTAAACTTGGACCAAGATCACATTTAAGACATGGATAGGACAAGTTTGGAGAGATATGGACCAAGCACAGGCAGGTGGGACTTTTCCTATATACCAGCAAACAGGCACCCATTGATAACAAGACATACACATGGATATTAGCCAGCTAGAGGAGAGCTAATGGTGCTCAACCAAATACACCTACATGTGAATCACTCTACTGGGAGAACAAGTAGGATGTTGGCAAGGAGGGTGAAAAAGAGGACAGTCATACTCGTTTCAAGTGACCGCCAATGAAAAAGAAAAGGGATACAATCCTCACTAGTTTTACCAATACCACATTCTTGTTTCTCATAGTAGATGAAGCAGATCTTTCCAGACATAACCACCTTATAGCAGGTAACATTTCAGTAAAATTTTAAATGCAAGAACATTTTTTAAAAAGCCAATACATTAAACCCAGTAGCAAATCTCCGTCATGTTTTCAGTTACTGCAGAATTCATGCTTAAGTAAGATTCATGCCGAATTAATTCTACCTTAGGAGCAGTTTTCAAACAGTTGTAGTATTTTTTTTCTTGATACCTTGGGATAAAGTTGCCACCACTTGGACCCAAGAGGTCACTTTAACGATTAATAAACAGAAGATATTTGTGGAAATTAACCCAACTAAGACGGACACCTGATTAAAATTTTGATTTACAGTTCATCGTTTTCTTGTGGCTCAGTGGCTGATTTGTAAGATTCAAGAAATCTACAGCACAGAATAGTAGCCACACGGGAGAAAGTTACAAGGCAGTGTAACATCACCGGGGGACTCAAAAAAAATTATAAGCCATGAAGAACAGAACTCCAGCAATTTACAAGTCACCTGAATCCCAAAGTTTAGATTTATATCCTTGTAATTTTCTCCTTGATATTTGTCATTTTGCACAATCAATATACACAAGGGAGTACTCCAGTTTGTCTTGCTGTACTAGGAGTTCTCCAACATTTCAGCGTGAGAATTGCATGTGATAATTGAAAAAATGCAGTCAGGAGATTTTATCAATGAAAGTAAAAAAATCCCTTGTCTACGATTCAGAAAAAAATGATGTATTGCCTATAGTACTGTTATCGGAATTGGGTCATTGTAAAAGATCAGGGTGAAACTGCTTTTCCAACGATAACCGATCTGAAAATAGGGTCTCGACCCAAAATGTCATCTATTTCTTTTCTCCAGAGATACTGCCTGACCCACTGAGTTACTCCAGCATTTTGAGTCTATCTTTGGTTTAAACCAGCATCTGCAGTTCCTTCCTGCACATTGACTGATCAGTAAACAGTAATATGTTCTGTTTCTATTTCAAAATGCTTTGTTTTGTAAAACATTGCCAATAATTGTGAGGCCAGTTTACTCAATCTGCATCACTCCACATTCATTGGTTAAACATTATAACAAAGTAAAATGGCAGAATACTCAAAAGTTTATATTCTTGCAATAATTAAATTGGATTCAGACAAATTCAGAGTTTATTGTCAATACAAACATTATTAATACAAATATGTGAGACAACATGCACAGCAGTCATAAAATGACACACGGCCCTTTGGCCCTCAATGTTTGTGCTGAACACGATGTTAAGTCTCGTCTGCCTGTACATGATCCATATCCCGCTATTCCCTGTACTTTCATGTACATATCCAAAAGCCTCTGAAAGGCCACATGTATAATAGCCATGTGTGTATAAACATACAGACATGATACTCAACTCAGCGCAAATATGTAAGAAGGGGGAGTTAAAATGCATATAAATTTAAACAGATACAGTTTCAATAGCTGTCTCTCCTACTCTTGGCATTTCCAATGTGATCACACAGGATTTTATTTTATAACCCATAGTTATACTCTCTGATAGTTGAATGCATAAATGAACCATGTTGTTAGAGTGACAGAATATTTGACTCCCCTCCCACTATATGCACTGTTGAATAAAGCCTGAGAGCTGTGGAGTTGTACTCATCACCAGGGGAGAAGGGGGGGGAGGGGGGGGGGGATTATTAAACCTGAACATCGTTACATTTCAATAAGGTTTTATGTTCAGTTATTTTTTTGCCATAAACAGTAAACACTGACTATGGCTGACTGGGAGTGAAAATAGGATTTGCAGGAATATGAACAAATTTCAGGATGAGTCAATGTCAAGTGCGCAAGGATTTATGAGGCATTGGGCTTAGCAACTCTTCTAAGGCAATATCCCCAGAAATGTTACCAGTATTTACACTTAGAACAAAAGTCGTTGAGTTAGCAGCCAAGATGGAACAAAAAACATTAAGGGTCTTTAAACATTTTCTGTTCGAATTTGTAAGATGGTTTCAAAGGTAGGCTTTTTATGGTGTTAATAAAATTGGTAATGAGAGAAAGTCACATCTTCGCTGCCAAAACTGTAGTTAGTCAAATTTTAAATTGCACAAATTGCACAACCCTGAAAATAACCATTTGTGGTAAAAGCAGTCACCAAACTCATCAGTTCTATAACTGCAATACTGGTAACCTCATGGAAACTGGAACAAACTTATCGCTGTGACTTAACTGGGGCAAAAAATAACAAGAGATACCATGAGGTTTCCCCCCCCCCCCCAAGGTTAGCACATAATCTATCCAGTCTGAAACTGTACTGTTGACTCAATATAAACCATAAAACAGCCCCACACATGACAAGCTCACCTTACACACTGACATAAACCCACAGTTCAAAGAGGTAATAATTTCATTCAAAAGTGGCCACAATTTAAAAAAAACATGTGGGAAATGAAAATAAATAAATAAAACAATCCAAGGTAAATTAAAGGCGATTCACATCTTCATCCTCAGTTTCATGCTAGTGCATGACAAAGCATCCAGTTTTTAATCAAGGACTGGAGTTTTGTTTTGAAATCTATATGTGCAACTACAATGGAAAATGCCTGGCAAGAAAACGATGTTTTATAAAAGCTAGTACATTTCCATCAATTAATGGATACGCACGTCGTTATATCAGATTCGACAGCCAAAACTTGATCATTTGTCAGGAAGAACAGTGCAAAACTAATGCTTCCACCCAGCTGGGTATTCATCTTATTTCACATTTCTACTGAAAGTATATGTGCAACAAAAAGTCAGAGGAGTTACAAACTGTGCAACCAGAAGTAGAAATAAACAGAAAAAAAGATGCAAAAATAAACTTTCCAAAAAGCAGTTTCCTTTTGGCTGTATTAATACTATGCCTGCTTTTGCAATGACAACCTTTAAATTTTTATAATTGTGAAAAACAATTGCAATTTTACACAACTAGTGCTTTTTGCAAAAAATTGTTTTTATAACTGTGGTACTGAATCCTCATCTTTTCATTCAGTATTGTAACAAACAACTATATGTTTCAATACTTTTATTCTTCTTTAATTGAAAGGGGAGAATTAACGTGCCCATTCAAGCTGCATGACAGAACTTTCCATTGCACGATCCAAAACAAATGTAATAAATAGTAATTAAGTGTACTTTAAAAAATGTATCTTAGAAACACTGTCAGCTGCTCATTTGGACACACTGGCCACTCACTCTTGTGCACAATGACAGTGCCACACTCTTGCAATATTGTCCCTAAACATCAAGCCAAATAGTGTACTCCAAGGCGCTAAATTGTGGTTCTTCTTACGCACAGGGAAAATACCACGACATTGATGACATTACAGAGTGGATGTTTGCATTCTAGCAGCTACTTGTTCCAAAAATTATACAAAAGCAAACAATGATTTTATTGGAGGTACACAAAAATGCTGGAGAAACTCAGCGGGTGTAGCAGCATCTATGTCGCGAAGGAAATAGGCGACGTTTCGGGCCAAAACCCTTCTTCAGACTGATGGGGGGTGGGGGGGGAGAAGGAAGGAAAAAGGGAGGAGGAGGAGCCCGAGGGCTGGGGGATGAGAGGAGCCAGCTCGAGGGTTAAGGAAGGGGAGGAGACAGCAAGGGCTAGCAAAATTGGGAGAATTCAACGTTCATGCCATCCGGACGCAAGCAACCCAGGCGGAATATGAGGTGCTGTTCCTCCAATTTCCAGTGTTGCTCACTCTGGCAATGGAGGAGACCCAGGACAGAGAGGTCGGATTTGGAATGGGAGAGGGAGTTGAAGTGCTGAGCCACCGGGAGTTCAGGTAGGTTATTGCGGACTGAGCGGAGGTGTTCGGCGAAACAATCGCCCAACCTCCTCTTAGTCTCCCCGATGTAAATCAGCTGACATCTAGAGCAGCGGGTGCAGTAGATGAGGTTGGAGGAGATGCAGGTGAACCTTTGTCGCACCTGGAACGACTGCTTGGGTCCTTGAATGGAGTCGAGGGAGGAGGTGAAGGGACAGGTGTTGCATTTCTTGCGGTTACAACGGAAAGTGCCCGGGGAGGGGGTGGTACGGGAGGGAAGGGAAGAATTGACAAGGGAGTTGCGGAGGGAGCGGTCTTTGCGGAAGGAAGACATAGGGGGAGATGGGAAGATGTGGCGAGTAGTGGGGCCACGTTGGAGGTGGCGGAAATGGCGTTATGATTTTATTGGGGTGTTTTCTGATATTCAATATCTCTTTCTACGTGAAAGCGTTGTCACACTGTTTCAAATTGATTTATTTGTTCTACCTAATAATTCAATATCTCATCTCGACAAAAGATATGGCAGTCATGGTGGTTTGTTAATTGTTACTGTGAAGCACCTTGAAATATTTTACCACATTCAGGATACTCGATACGTGCAGGTTGGTGCAGGTGAACCACAGTTGAGTACCGTCACAGGTGAGAATCTCACAGTCAGAGTTTAGAAGCTTTGAGAAATAAGTTTTGGCAGAATCCAGAAGGAGGGATTCAAAGTGTTTCCCTTTCCCCTGACTCACAGTGTGAAGAAGAGTCTTGAACAAAACGTCACCTATTCCTTTTGTCCAGTGATGCTGCCTGACCCACTGAGTTACTCCAGCTGTTTTTGTCTATCTTAGGAGGAATTCAAAGACAGTTGCAGGTACTCTTGATACTTCCACAAGGGTTCTGGTTGCAAAAGGATCATTTTTTGTACAGCAAAATACTTAATATTTTTGTTGCTGTACTTTGAAAAAAGTTCATGTAGAAAAAAAATATATATATACTGCTTTCTATGCTATATCTATGCCTTACGGTCAGTTGTGTCAGCTCTTTGTTGTCTATTTTTTCTCTGAATCTGAAGGGCAATAATTTAAGCCACAACTCAGAGCCTAAAGTGCACAACTCTGTGCACTTTTAAGGGTTCTGCTTTTTGGATGATGCACATAAGGGCCTGTCCCACTTACGCGGTTTTTCATTATATGTCTCGGGTTGACGCCTGTATGGTCGTGAGTAGTCACCCAAAGAATCGTACCTTCTTCTGGTCACCGCTGGATTTTCAACATTTGGAACATTTTTGGCGACCTGCTGCAACTATGACGGGTGCCGGCAGTCGCCGTAAAAATCGCGTAAGTGGGACAGGCCCTTAACTCTGACAAATACGGTGTTTTATGACATTGTGTGGAGAGGAGAGGGGATTTCGCCCAGTGTCCATAAAACCATAAGACATGGGAGCAGAATGAAGTCATCTGGCCCATTGAGTCTACGCCACCATTCGATCATGGCCGATCAATTTTTCCTTCTCAAGCCCATTACCCTGTAACCTTTGGTGTCTTAACAATGTCCTTTCAATATTAAGCCATTTTACTAGTTTACTAATCTCCTTTAGTTCAGTGCTTTGGAGACCTCGAATGTCATAATTTTGCATAAAGTAGGTAAATTCTTGATCAGAACGAGTGTCAAGGGTTATGGGGAGAAGGAAGGAAAATGGGATAAGGAAGCAAATGATGGAATGGCAGAGTAGACTCGATGAGCCGAATGGCTTAATTCTACTCCTATAACTTGTGAACATATATTACATGGGTATGCATTGTCTCTAATATGTCTTTTGATGTTCTGACCACATTCAGTATTCAGTAATTACTTTAATGTCATTTTAACTGAGTACTTACATACACAGATGAAACGAAAAATTGTTTCTCAATCAGTTCCCATCAGTGCAGTTAATAAAAATAGAATAAATACATATAGCTTTAAAAATTAAAATTACCATATCTAAAATAGGGCTAATAATTGAAATAAAAACAGATATTCAGGCCAAACAGTGGCTTTGCTTTGTTTAAGAAGGAACTGCAGATGCTGGAGAATCGAAGGTACACAAAAAAGCTGGAGAAACTCAGCGGGTGCAGCAGCATCTATGGAGCGAAGGAAATAGGCAACGGCAATAGGCTTTGCTTTGACAGGCGCCTAGCTGTCAAATGCAAGAAGTTAGGATTCACATGTCTTTCCTTAAGTTGTGGTATTTTTGCATGTTTAAGTTTCAGGCCATAGTCAGTCTGCACTAAGGTTCTGGACAAACTGCAGTAGTCAGGTACCAAATCATGACACCATTTCAAAAAAAGGCCATTTCACTGGCTGACTGCAGCAAAATGAAAGAACCGGCAGCCAAAATGGAACAAACAGTAAACGATATCAGGCACAGCTTAGTGGTAACACTCTTGTCTGTCAGTCAGAAGCACATGGTTTCAAGTTCCACACCAGGATTTGAGCATTTAATCTAGACTGGCATACCAGTGTGCGAACTATGCACTGCTGGAATCATCTCCTCGATAAAACAAAGTTAGATTCCTCCCCTTCCATCTCATTTGGGATGCAAAGATCCCGTGGCACAACCTGAAGTGGAACAGTGAAGTTCTCCCACTGTCCAGATGACGTATATTTGTCAACCAATTTTGCAGCTGTGATATTGGTGGCTTATCTTAGTATTTGTAGCACTTTGTGTGCAGACTGGCTGCTGGGTAACCAAAGTAATTAGTTGGTGTGAAATGTTTCAGTCAACCCCAAGTTTATATGTTACAATTCAATTTGAGACCTTGGGTGAAATTTCATGGTGATGCAAATGACAAATACCAATCTTGAATAATGAGTGGACAGTCTGAAGCCAAGAACAATCTCAAAGTTTCTGTGACTGTGACATACTCTAAGAATTCTCATAAAGGCATGGAGTCATACAGCACAGAAACTGGCCCTTTGGCCCAACTTGTGTGTGCCGACTAAGATGCAGACCATGTCGTCCCATTTGCTTGCAGATCCTTTTAAACATTTCCTATCAATGTAACCTGTCCAAATGTATTTTAAACATGGTTATGCCTTTGTGACGCACGCTCTGTTTAGCCACATGCAATTCCTCTGGTCTGACTGAGTGATAAACACTCATGTGGGAACTTGATTTTGTCATAACTACAAGAATCAACTGTACATTCCCAATATTCCAAACTCAAACTATTTATATATTTTCCCCTGAAAATGACCTCTCTTATGCTTCCACCCTTGCTTTTCATTTCTTTTGAGTGTCATTTTCATTGATTTTCATTTCTCACTTAAGTCCATGCACCTTGTCGGCAGCAAGAAATGCCAACCATAAATAACTTTTCATGTGGAAATACTTCCCAGGGTACTTCAGAAAAGAATGATTGCACAAAATGTAAATTGAATCAATGACTTTACAGCATAGTTTTATAGAAGGACTGAGAAGTGAAGGAGATGAGAGAGGCAGCATTTCCAGAGCACAGGGTTTGGATGACTAAGATGCAGTGAGCAATGCTGGCCAAAGAAAGAGGCTGCCATGATAGTGTGATAATAAGGCATTAGAAGCTGTTGAGTGCACAGGGATGATAGGCAAGCTGGAATATTGGATGAGCTGGTTTGCTGGTTGGTGGGAAATGGAACAGTTAAGTCAGGAGGTGTTTTAGCTCCGGGTTAAAGGAATCAAAGGATATGGGGAAAAAGCAGGAACTGGGTACTGATTTTAGATGATCCGCCATGATCATGTTGAATGAAGGTGCTGGCTCGAAGGGCCGAATGGCCTACTCCTGCACCTATTTTTCTATGTGTTCTGTGTTCTATGTGTCAATAAGCTTGGATAAGGGATTTTGTGGGTAACATTATCAACAAACTGTCTTAATGTCTTGACAGTTACTAAAGTATTTCGGTACTCATGAAATTGGTAATAATTTGAAGTCCCAGGTTGATATGACTGTCAAAAATCAGAAATTAGTGAAGGGGAGTGGAAAGGAGAAAGTTGGACTAGGCCATGTCTAATTTGGGTTTTGTAGTATTGGATAGTACGGTAATAGAAAAAAAAGCACTTAGCACGACAATGGCTGAAAAAACAGTGAAAGAGAACAAAGGCCTTATGACTCAAAACAAAGGAAACGTGGCACTAGATTACAGGGGCTAAAGAAACTAGCGTAAACATAGGAGGTCTTCTGTTAATGGGTTGGTTATATCGTGCACACACAACTCTTTAAAACAACTCCAATACTGCAATAAAATGCCAACTAAGTCTGTGTGTACTCAGAAACAGGAGCATGGCTCAAACCCACAACTTTATGATCCATGCTAAAAGTATATGGCCTCCCTGAGGACTTGTATACTTAGGTATATTGGCTTAACCATATGGATAGTTTAATAAAATGAGATTCCAAGCAACATGCTTGCTAATGCACTGTCATATCCTAAAGATAAATGGTCAAACAACAATCCCTATATAAATGGTCTCAATGAAAGGTAAATTACAGAACAAACATTTCTGCAGAATATTAGCAAGTTATGAAAATTGTGGCTTATTATTTTAAACGTCATCATTTAAGGCAATGAGTTATGTTTTTATGAGATGCGAGTGGAAATAAACCAAAATGGAGACATATCGTTGAATTTCTGCACTGTCAACGGACCAGAAAGATGCTTCTTTTCATTTGGTAGTGAGCCCAAGTCAAGTGTGCTGGATGAGTAAAATAATGTATGAATTAAGAACTAAATAGTAGGCATAAGATGCAGGTTCTAAAATATTAGAAAGATGAGAACTTTAGTACTCTTGAAGTACAGTATTAGGGAGTGAATGGGTCAAGATTTCAAACAAATGAGCCCGAAAGGAGGAGGAAAAATGTGTTGGGTGCCTTACTTAGACAAATAACAAGGAGCAAGAAGCTTGGTTACTCTTAAATTCACCTCAATTTCATTGTGGTTTGCCTGCAGCCAGTACATACAAGTGTGTGTACGTGGGTGTGGGTGAGTGTCGTGTATTTTTAATGCATACTAAGAAACATTAGCTGTTCGCAAAGAACACCAACATGATGCAAGTATCGGGACTCAAACACATGTCACATTTCAACAGGAACAGGCATATAATCTGTTTTTATTTGGTTTCGCTATGTGATACTAATTTTTATTTTGTAGATAATATATTTTAAGATGATTCTGTGTTATGTACCTAGAACTTGACAAGGATTGCGTTTTACAATTCACTGCAATGAAATAAGATTTGCTTCTACAATATACGATTGATATAATCATGATGCACATGTGGAAAAATAAGAGACGCAGAAGGAGTTTTAGTTGAAAAACTTAGGTCTGACTGGCCCCTGATTCTGCTCCACCCATTCCCAGAGTGCTGCTTATGCCACATCAGCTCAGATTTGGTTTTCATCAGCTTTATTTATTTGGGATATAAGAAATATTCATGTACTGAGCCATCATTAGAACAATAAAATTGGCTCTGAGAAATAGAAATGAGGCTCTGTCAACATGATAAATTTTAAATAAACAGCAAAGGGGGTAACTTATTTGCTTTTCAGAGTGATGTTCACTTGGAAAGTTAGATCTCAGGGTAAATGTATCATATCATGTTCAGTGTGGCACAGAAATTGAATTAAATTTAACGTAGAATTAAATTACAATTGGATATTCACTACTTCTTTATGAACATTACTCCTACCAAATACATTAATATTTAAATCTGGAAAACAGCAACAAAAGGGAAAATCATTGCATGATATTATTCTCATAACTATTTTAGGGCAGCCTATTTTAAAGGAAGATACTTTTTAGTAATTTCAAAATTATTTTAAAATGCAAGTTGAAAGGCATATCTCGTGTACTGAATTATCACCTTATCTGTAGTATATGTTTGTTTCTGCACGTGTATTGATAAACGGTGCAGAAGTGTAAATATTTGTACTTAATCTAGTATTCATACACTTGATACTTTTTTCTGAATTGTCTGGCAAGTAGTCTTAACTTATGCACATATAATTTCTACAATTTCCCTTCTGAATATTAAGATGTTCACTTCAAAAAGGTTGTGACTCTTTCTTCATGTAAAAACCTAATCCAAATGACTTATATTTAATTTGGAATATCTTAAACACCATTGTATATAAAATGCAGGTACATTATCATATACCGGCATTGCAAAGACAACTAATTTGTTGCGTTCTTAGCATTTCTCCAAAAAATTATATTAAGAAAATAACTTTGGAGTGTGACAGGTATCAGAAGCTCAATTTAATATCCAGAAAAGTACCAACTTTCAAATCGTCATGCCTGACGTTGTTTTACATATCAACAATGACAGCTATATGTTCAACCACAGTTTATAAGTTATACTTTAATAAAATGATGGATGAGAGATTTGTTCTCATAACAGCAGCTATCTAAAAGTTACTTTCATCTCTGAGGTGGCATTAAGATGCCAAGCCATGCAGCGAGAACAACTGCAGTCACACCAGAGTGAATAGAATGCAATCTGAAATTTGATACCCACATTATGGTTTTAAACCCCAGGTAATAATGACATATTTTCTTGCATTTCAAGCTACATAGATTAGTTTCTGATTACAACATTGGATCTAACCAAATACAACACTTGCACATTTGTGAGGCACCGATACCAAATATTGCCCAGGATGAGTTGAGGAAGCTGGACTTGTTAAATCGTGGCAGGTAATCTCATCAATTATTTCAGCAAAAACACCAACCTATTTGAATGTTTCCTCTTCCAGTCTTTACTCCATTCCCATTAATTTGCACAGCCACCTTGCAGGCTATGAAATCTTACTTAAGTAACAACCTACTGATTCTATTCTACGATATCAAAAAAGGATTCAAAATATGTTACAACAAATAACATTACAGAATTTATTAAATTAATTGTTCATGTTCAATTATGATTCTTCTCTTAAAGTTGTATATAGCAATATTCCCTTGCTAAATTACTTCTAGTAGCGTACACTTGCTTCAAGCAATCAGAAACATGATCAATTTAATAAACTTTATCAAGGCTAATAATGTCGTTCCCCAGCAGACCACAATTGATGTTAATACGTGTAAGAAGGAACTGCAGATGCTGGTTTAAACCGAAGACAGACACAAAAAGCTGGAGTTACTCAGCGGGACAGGCAGCATCCCTGGAGAGAAGGAATGGCGACGTTTCGTGTCGGGAGCCTTTTTCAGATCATACCATCATTGTCTAAATTTATGATGTTTTCATTCCTACCAAGCAATTTTACAATTTTGGGATTTTGCATGATAAAAAATAACAAATTAATATTGTTAACTTGGTTTGTCCTGCATTAATCATGTCACAAAATGGGTACCACACATAGCATAGCAATGTAAGAAATATTATAACAGCTATAGCCATTTGCCAAGTAGAGCAACCCATGAAGTCTGGACACTCACATGCTGTGATGAACAGAAATACCTGACTTAAGATCAGAAAAAAAAACTTCTTAAATCTGGACGCTTGCTGAAATCTTTTCAAGCTTTACTTAATCCTTTAAGTTCAACATTAAAAAATATGATTTATGGCGTTAACATTAGCACTTTTCCTTTCCACTTTCTCATCTATCAAATGCCACCCAAAATAATGCACTTCAGTCCTGCTGTTTTAAAGCCAATGATTTCTGAAATACAATGAGTAAATATCTGTTTTAAATGTTGATGTTTTCCTGCTTCGGATAGGGTCCTGCTCTGTGTTACATTCTGTGATATTCAGTGAATGAGAGTAAATCTTATTATTATTATTATTATTCACCAGTTGTGTTTCAAAAAGTGCCCATGGTTTATTAAAAAAAAAATAATTGTAAAGTAGCATTATTATAAGAGATATTACAAAATCACAATTCACCTGCAAAAAGAACACAACATCAAAACAACAAGCCTCCTGCTCCTGTTAATGCAAAGGGCGCAGTGACCATTTTATTTAAATAATGCTGTGCACCGTACCATATTTTTCCACTTTATTAAGGGTTTGCAATGCTGAATTTACTTCAAAATAACCTTGCAACTCCACTTTCCATCTCAAAATGTATTTGGGAAATTAGGCTTGTTAGCAAGGAGGCAGGAAACTGCTTTTTAAAAACAT
This sequence comes from Leucoraja erinaceus, assembly GCF_028641065.1. Classification (NCBI taxonomy): domain Eukaryota; kingdom Metazoa; phylum Chordata; class Chondrichthyes; order Rajiformes; family Rajidae; genus Leucoraja; species Leucoraja erinaceus. The sequence continues at coordinate 21,927,039 of NC_073377.1, forward strand.
CAACTGTTTATAAACTCTTCAGAAAAAAATCTTTAAATTTGTGAGGATCAATTACAAGCTTTTATTTCCTTGCTTTGCTAACAGCAATATTATTCAAAAAAGGTAGTTGCTAAAACTGAATTTGAGGCATTATTCATTGAAAGAAATTGCAATGCTACACTTAGAAAAAATTGTCAACCAGAATTCTCCATTTCCAGTTCTTCAATCTCTGTTAATTTCAACAAATGTGCCTGTTAATTTCCTTTTTTCCTCCACAATTACATGGAGGTTTTAATTTTGTAGTTTT